>NC_071505.1:336845500-337148530 GCF_027887155.1 Malaclemys terrapin pileata
GCTACTTCAACTATTATTGAACCTGCTGGCGAGTCTGATAACCCTTTGAGGTTTACATCAGGACTCGTGGTGGCATTGGATGTTGATGCAACTCTGGAACATGTGCAGGACCCTCAGAGCACAGTTAAAGTTCAGGTAATGAGTGATTCTTCCTAAAAGGAAACAAGAAAGTAAAGTCTTTGAGGAGAAGTTTGCATTTTCCCCTGATGCGCACCATAGCAATATTAGTATTTCTAAATTATAAACAATTATGAACTTTAACAGCAGTGAGGAATTTTTTTGTGTAGCTAAACACAACAGTACGTTTAGAGACTGTCCTGACCCACAGAGTCCAGATCTTCACTTACCCAAAGATTGTAAGAGTTTGGTTTTAGCCCATCTCTTCTTACATAACAGCTAGGAACATCAGGTATGATATGTTGGATCACAACACTGGTCTGTCAGGAACACTGCCATGCCACTCTTGGATTGCAGACTCTTCAGATGGTGCCACCTTTTGTATTCAAAAATCACCTAGCACATTGTGACCATTAGCAGAAACAATTAATAAATGCCAATAGAAAAATCTGTAGTGGGATGAATAAAATTATGGAAGCAGAAGAGGCATTTCTCAAGGATATATAAAGATATAAGCCCATTGCTCTCCTTTGAGATAAGTAACTTAACTGCAGGAAGTTAATTATTTTTTGTAAATGTCGCCAAGAGGATGCATGTGGAATGGTACTAAGTAGATTATATAGCCCTACAAAGTGTTCACTATTGGACAATTACCCAGTGTTTGGTGCAGGGGAGAGTGCCACCTTCAGTATATTTTTTGTATACCATGGTCCTGAATGGCTGGTGTATAGCCAGTAAAACTAGAGGATATGGAATCTTATCAACAAGATACACTATGCATTCCTGCCTTCCTAATGGTAGCAAAAAAGTACCCCCATAATGTGTAAATTCCAAGTACAGTAAATGTTGGATTGTTTTGCCTCTTTTTCCATAGGTATTATATCCAGATGGACAGGCACAGTTAATCCACCCTAAACCATCTGACTTTCGAAATCCTGGTCCTGGAAGGCACAGATTGATAACTCAGGTTTACCTTTCTCATACTGCCTGGACAGGTAAGGAATAATCAGATTGAGTTTATATGCTTAAATGTTGCTGTATCTTTATAAACAGGAATGTATCTTTTTGTACCTCAGCGGTTTGGTACATAGGGTGCATCTCACACACACGAGATAACCTTTTTGGAGGGCTTCTGTGGATTCTGCCATTGCCTCCTCCCACTGAGCTTCCACATCCTTGAGGAATCTCCTTAGTCCCCTCTTGACCCTGCAGGTACTTGCACTCCTCTGGCTGACTGATACTATTTGTTAATTAACCAGAGGGGCTGCTGTTTGACACAACACTTTCATGGACCTTATAGCCTTTAGAATGAGACACCAGAAACTAAACTGGGGTCACCCCTCTCAGCACAGAGCATTCGCCCAAGACCTCAGAACGTAGTGAGATCCTGGAAGACCAGAGAAGGGCTAATGTAGTGCCTGTAAAAGAGAGGAAAAGAGGAGCCAGGGAACTATAGACCAGTCAGTACCTGGGAAGATTAAATCTCAGGAAAAACTTCCTAACTGTAAGAACAGTGGAACGGACGTCTAGGGAAGTTGTGGAAGCTCCTTCACTGGAGGTTTTCAAAAGGAGTCTGGAGAGCCATCTGTCTTGGATGGTTTAGACACAACAAATCCTGCATCTTGGCAGGGGATTAAACTAGATGATCCTTGCAGTCCTTTCTCACCCTCTGGTTCTATGATTCTACTATTCTGATTTAAATGCAAGCAGTCGTGTTAACATGATCCTGGTAATTCATTGGTCTAGATCAAGACAGAGAATTTCTGGAACTATGTGTACGCCACATAGTAAATTTACTGTTGATTTATGTTTACACTCTTCTGTGCCAGGGTTTCTCAACCTTTTTCTTTCTGAGCGCCCACTCCCCTATGCTATAAAAACTCCGTGGCCCACCAGTGCCACCACAACTGGCTTTCTGCATATAAAAGCCAGGGCTGGCATTAGGGGGTAGCAAGTAGGGCAATTGCCTGGGGCCCCATGCCACAGTGGGCCCCGCAAAGCTAAGTTACTCAGGCTTCGACTTCAGCCCCAGGTGGCAGGGCTCAGGGCCCTGGGCTTCAGCTCTGAACAGCGGGCTTCGGCTTTCTGCCCTGGGCTCCAGTGAATCTAACACTGGATCTACTTGGTGGACCCCCTGAAACCTGCTCGCGGCCCCTCAGGGGGCCTCTCAACCCTGGTTGAGAACTGTTGCTCTATGCCATATAAAAAGGCATTTATCCCTGATGAGATCTGTGAGTTTGATATTTATGTTCAATATTACTTGGCTTTTCATTTGCAACATGCTTCAGCAACTGGCAATATGGGGCTCTAGTGGCCAGACAACCAGCACAGAGGTTGGATGTGACCAATGTATGACACCAATGCAAGATCAATCAGATGAAAATTCACTTTCTGCTTGGTATTTTGTTGTCCAGTCAATCAGCTGACTGTGTATTGTGTGTTAGTTAGTTTGGATTTTTTTCTTTTCAGAGCCCTGTCAGATTGAAGTGAGGTTACTACTGGCGTACAACTCCAGTAAGAGCAAAGCATCCACTAGACTCTCAAAATCCACCTGGATTGACAGCATGGAGGCTCTTCCACCGTCTGAATATGGCATTGAGGGAACCATACCATTCAGCAAACCTGTCAAAGTGTATATAATGCCAAAACCTGCCAGACGGTGAAGTCAATCACTAACAGACTTTATTTGTGGGATTGTTGGGTTATATGTAAACGAATTGCTATGTTCAAGATAGTGAATCAGACCAAAACAGTGTTACCGTTAATAATAATAATAATAATAAAAAAAAAAGATACCTCAGAAGAAGACAGCTACAAAATAACAAATGGCATCCCCTATCGAAAAGCTGGTTGATTTTTAGAAAATGTACCAGTTTTTGCAGATGGTTGTGAATGGTTTCATTGAAGACACAAATAGTTACATTCAATACACAGACATTTCTAAATCAAAGCAACAAAAACAAGACAATTCTTAATTAAGATTGGCATTCCCTCCATTAATATTCCCACTGGGCCAAATTCTGCAGTCCTTAATTACTACCTAGGCAAAACACCCAGTGGCTTCCCTGGGAGATTTTTCCTGAGCGAGTGGTAGGTACAGCTGGCAATATTTATTATGCAAATATATAGTAAGGATGTAGATGCATATTAGTGTCTTATGACTATGATAAATCAGGCAGCGTTTTAGGCATATCTAGAATGTGTATTCGTGCATTGGTCCTTGTATGCCCAGTAAAGGTCCTTCTCTAAAGAGCTGTCATGCCGGTGCAGGAGGTACTTCTCAAAGTTGTATAACTTGGGCTGGCTCACACCTTGTGCACCACATTGAAATTAGTGGCGTTGCATGGGGTATTAATCCATGCCAAGTTTGGGATGTTGTCTGTTTTAAAACAAAAAATCTGTCACCAACAATGAGACTTTATTTTGAAGACTTAGGTTGGTTACCTAACATAGAGTAATAGCAATGCAACATCCGTGTAAAATCAGTGACTTACTTTCCTTTCCCTACAATGATAGGGAGGCAATATATATTTACCCAGTGAACTTAAACTCTTCTTCTCAACTTCGTTTTGTGTGACTCCTTATGAAGAATGTGTGGCACAGGCTTAAGAGTTAATAGCTGTTTTGTTCCAGTATAATGCAGGCTCTTTTTGTAATCTTGTGCTGAGCTTATCTTGCTATGGTTCGATAATTAGACTTCCAGTTTGTGCAACTCTGCATCAGTTTTGGTAGTCAAAGGAAGTCTAAGATCTGCTTCAGTAGCTGGTCACACTCAGTTAAGTGACATTGAGCTACATTGTGCCTATCCTTTGAGAAGGTACAAGTGGTGGGATCAAAGGTATATGGAGATTTACCTAAGGGGCAGGCACAGTTTGCAGCCCTTCAGTCAAGGAGCAGGAGGATTGTTCTTGGCTCGTGTCTACTGGCCCATGCTCTGGGAGGTGTTCTACTTGCCTGAGAGATGCTTCTGTTGGGAAGGTGTCTCTGTACCTCTCTGTAACACAGGGCTGTGCCTCTTGTGATTTCCAGCTATGGCAGATAGGCTTTACCGGAAGCACTTAGCCAAATGTTGCCTGTGTTCGTAAATTATTTGTAAAAATGTGTATTTGTAGCAAGTTAACTGAATTGCTAAAAAATGCTTTTTCACTTGCATACAAATTAGCATAAATAATTTTGCATAAAACTCCCTTTAAGTGTGCTTTTCTACAATAAAACTGAAAACCCCAATCTAGCCGGTTTCTATTTATTATAAGAGTGAACATGTATTGCTGTAGGGGTTTGTGCTAATGAAAAAAAGAGGTCACTACTTGTTTAGATTAAGATATTGGCACACTTCAGGAGTTGAGGCACAAAGCCAAATGCCTGCAACCACTCAGCTGTATTAGGTATTCCTGAATGAAACCTCACTTCGTAACATTATTGCTCTTACAAATTGTTTTTATATTTCACCTTTAGGGCCCTGGTTTGAAAACAGCCTGCAACAGAGTTACCAGCTAACTGCTGTGTGGCGGCCTAAGTTCAGTTCCCAGCGGACAGGGTTTGATGTACATCTCTCATTATGAAGCTGTATCCTGGGCAAATTCTTGATGTATTGAGCTACCTCCTGACAGATGTTCTTACCCTTGTTTTACACTTTGGCAATATTTGTATAGTTTGTCCTCCCAATAAAAAATTTGGATTCAATTTATGTCCATATTATAAAAGCCACCACAACTGATACCCTCGCTAGCAGACGGACATGAGAATCCAAGGACTGAATGAGCCATGGAGAGTGAACTACCCGATCAACCCTAGAAGCTGTCCTGCCATGTCAGGGTGAAGCCTGTTGTTGGGCAATAGAAGAAGCTTTGACAGCTGCTGCCTGTTTTTCATATAAATCATCATGTTCCATTGTTAGTGAGATGCCGCGCATGAGCACTGTATTTGGAAAGGGGGGAAAAAGTTACTTTTGCTGTTCTGGGGCTAAGAAGCTCTGAGCTATGGATAGCCAACTGGTTTAGGACCATTGATTAATCAGATTCTCCTTTCTGGAAATGTCCTATTGTAAATGGAGAGCTGGACATCCTTTCCTTATCGCTAAGCATTGTAATGAAAATGTTCTGTTTAACTCAAGGAAGATAATGACATGATGGAGAATCCCTTATTCTTACGTTGGGGTAGTGTTAACAGTCAGCTACATGGCATGTAAAATATGAGACCAAAGTGTCCTTTCCCCATCTTGGTAAGGAACAAGGGCCAGATTTTCAAAGGTATTTAAGCACCTAGGAATGCAGATAGGTGCCTAGTGGGAAATACAAAACACATCTGATATGCATCTTTAAGCACCTAAATATCTTTGAAAATCTGGCCCTGAAAGACATTGGCAAAACTACAGATATGGAGAATCATAAAACTTCAGAGGGAGAATGAAGAGCCAATAATTTGTTCCCTTGCTTCCCACTGTATGTTCTCTGGTTCTAAATGATTCAAGCAATGGGGCTTCCACTGTCCTTGTGAGATTCCACATCCACTTAGTCCTTAAAGTCTTCCTGATGCTCATCTTCTATTTTTCTTTCATTTCATTACTCCTAGTTCCACCTCATTGCAAAATCCTAAGGAATTCTCTCTCTTGGGTGTCTTCTACCATTCAAACAGATGACGACTAATCCCCTTTTGTCATTGTTTGGCTCAGCTACTGATGGTTATACATAGTTCACTCTTTACAAATCTTGAAGTCAATTGCTGTGGCTCCAAACTGTGATTTTTACTTTGGCTCTCTTACTGCCTTATTGTTTGCACTGCACACTTATTTTATAGTTTGCTATCAGACCTTGCTTTCTTTTGGGTGCTGTTGCTTTTCTAGTCTTTTCCCTCCTAGTTAGCCTGTCCTGAGGATTATTTTCACCCAGATGTTATCCTACGCTTTTCTGCACAGATTTCTGATCTGTCCAGGTCCTCCTATTATGTCTTTTGTTTTATGGGAGTTCTTATAACTCCTGCTAACTTACTTAACATATCAAACTATTTCTTTTAGGATATTGACTCCATCTTTTTTGTATTTGATACTATTCAGGGTAAATTTTTTCTGGATCCTTTTTCTCCTCAGCTCTGAGGCATGTAGGCTCTCATCCTGGGATATGCTGGAGACAGTTCAGACTTTTCCATGAAGCATTGGGACTTGGCCATACTACTTCTGGTGTCATGGCAGACGTGCTTTCAGTCCTTCAGCTCTCCGACCTTATTTGTGGACCTTTCAGCTTGGGGACCTCCCACCCTGGTGCAAGCTAAGAAAAGGGATGGATCTCTTCTGGGGATGAGCAGCCTTCCCATAAGAGGGAAAAGAGAACCAAAAAGGCCATGCACCTGCACATGTTTGCAGCTCTGATCCTCATCTTCAGTGAGCTCTAGCTCCTTCCTTGGTTTCAGATCACAGTAACACTGAGCCAGACAAGTAGAAGGTTTTCCTGGATGTGTGAAGCAGTGTAGATGAATGTAGTGGCCACCATGGAGAGCCAGCCAGAGAGAGGCTGCGTGGCCTAAAGCCAAGGGCAGATAACCTCCTCTTGAAAACTAAAACAATAGGCTATTCCCCTTCATAGAGGTCACTATGGAGGAGTGTGAAGCAGCTGACAAGCTGTGAGATTCTACAGGGTTCCTGGTAGTCCCTTCTGATCCTTCCCAGGTTTGACGCAGCAATGGCATTCCTTGTAAGACGCACCAATCTGTTGGGGAGGGGTGGTTTCTTCCCCAAAGACTCCACAGAGAGGAATATTTTAGAAGCCCTTAAAACATCTTCAGCAACCCTTAAAACTATCCTGGCAACCATTTATTTTTCTAGAGCCAGGATGTCCTGGTGTAACTGCTTCCCAAGCCTGGCTCTCAAACCACGATGAATTCAAGTCAATACTGAAGAAAATACTCGCTCCTGTGTTTGTGGCAGATGGATTTGGGGGCTCCATGAGGCTGGCAGCTAACAAATCTTCTATTTCATTTTGCCTGAAAATAAACTCGAAAGTAGGGAGAGATTAAACCCTAGGTGCTTGGCTAGCCCTGAGATATTCTAGTGTTAAAACTCTCCTTTTTCTCTTGGTTAAGAGGAGCCTTCACAGGGCACAGTGGTGCAGAGAAGGGGCTATGCAGCACTGGTCGGTCTATCTATCGTGTGTGTGTCAGTGTGTGTGTGTCAGTGTGTCAGATTTGTCCCGCCTCTCCCTGCTGCTTGATTCTGCACCTTGCCTCACAAAGATAAGGAATGTGTAGGCTGGGCTGCTCAGTGGCAGTAGGAACTGGGATGGAGTCTTGCTGGCATTGAGCCCAGAAGCGGCTCTGTGCTACAGAATTTTCTAGGGTGGGTGTTCACAGCCTGCTGTGAGGCAGACTCTCTTGCTAGCTGTGGTGGGGAGGGGAGGTGGGAGGGAGAGGAGAAGCCGTGTCTGTGGTTGAGAGCCCTGCCCTGGGAGTTCATACCTGTAATATGGTAGTTGAGGTGTTTAGCTTTTGAAATCTAGCCTGTTTTTTTGGACAGAAATCGCAATTTATCAAGTCTGCCCATGTGGGATGTTTAAGGAAGCGTGGCCTAATTAATGCTTCATCAAAAGCTCCAAAATTGCCCTGTTCTCTACACTCCCCCTGAAGCTCTGGTATTGGCCGCTGTCTGAGACAGGATACCGGGGGGGACTGCTAAACCCTTGGCCTGACCCACTGTGCAGTTCTTACATTCGTAGTGTGCTGGTTAGTTGACTCAATGGATATTCTACACTGCAGGTGCAAGCAATCCCCCCGGGCTGGGTAGAGAGAGACTTGTGTTAGCTGGGCTCACGCTCATGTGCTAAAAATAGCACTGTAGACACTGTGGCTCAGGTGGCAGCTCAGGTTGGCCACCCAGGGGATTGGAGGGTTTCAGAGCCTACCCCTCAATATCCACCTGGCTATTGTTAGCATGTTAGCTCAAGTCTAGCTAGTTCCAGTCTGTTTACTGGGGCTGGGAGGCTCACTGCCAACTGCAGCATAGACAAACCCAAGGGGGCCTGATCCAATGACAATTCAGCCAGGTGTTGGCTGGCCTATGTGTAAGGGATGGCAGGGAAGTCACAGATTCCGTGACTTTATGAGACCTGTGCCTTTGGCTTCAGCTGTTAGTGGCTTTGGCCAGAGCCAGGGCTGTGTCCCACCTCACCCTCGGCTTTGGCTGGAACCAGGGCTGGAGCTGTGTGCCCCCCTTCTCCCCATGGCTTCAGCTGGGGCTGTGTGCCCCCTGCTGTGTCCCAAGCTGGAGCTGTGTACCCGTGGCTTCGGCAGGGTCTGGAGCCAGGGCTGTGCCCCCCCCCCATGGCGGAGGGGCTGTGGCTGTCAGCCCCTCCAATGGGGATCTAGATGTCATTCTCTCCCTCCCCCTCCCACCTCCAGCCTTCTCTTCCCCCTGTTATATTTAGTAAAAGTTACTGGCAGGCCAGCGCTCCTGTGAATTTTTGTTTATTGCCCACCACCTGTCTGTGACATTTCCTAAAAATAACTGACAAAATCTTAACCTTACCTATGAGACTACGGAAGCTCTGGCCTCATTAGTGACTAGCATTCCACAGAATTACTTTTTATGGGGCTGAAGGGAACAGCCACCCATGCTGATTCACATAACAACTGGGATCCCTGAAGATAGGGATAGAAAAGCTCTATTAGTCTGGATGACTTATGCTAATGCAGGAATTTGGTCATAATGGCAGGGGATGCAGTCTAACTGTATATAGGAAATCTACCTCCCTTTCCTCACCACCAGCTTCAAAGGGATGGAAGTTACTCTGAGAAGAAACTTAAGATGGCTGCAGCATGAAGGTACAGTACAGGGAAGGCGTCTGATAAAAGTCAATCAGGGAAAAGTAAAAGGAGCTAATTGCCCCAAATACCATGATGGGAATGGAGCACACTGAAGCAGCTTGAGGAGCCAGTAATGTGTTAGCCCCTTAAATAAACCGGGCTGGCTCTCATCTAGCCTCAGTTCTACAAATATGGCTCCAGCCTGAAACTGGCTTAAATGTCATTTGCTATGTGAATGGGAAGATTGAAAGAAAATCAGTGTAGGAACGGAGTTGCTCATATGCATCACTTCTGTGCACATTATGGGCACCACCAGAAGTAGCTCAGATTGTTTGGTGATGGGGCTTCTGCCAAGTAACTACTACTTGAGGCTTTCTGAAGCTTTGGCAGCTCAGGAGATTGCACATCATGATGGCTGGATTTGGGTAGGGGCCATATCCTGCTCCAAGCACTAAAGTACAGCCTTGCATTAACAGTTTTTCATAATTCGTAGTGTCTTTGGAGAGAAGAACTTGTTCCATTGACCTCTGTCAGAACTAAAGCCTCTGGGTCAGTGCTTTCTTTTATTGTTCACCACACCAACTATTCAGAATTATAGCATTTGAGAATAACCCATCTACTCATTATACTGGCTGCCATGTCAATGAATGCAAAGACACCCAGAAAGAAGCTCCTGCTGTTTTAGATGAGCTACTGCCTCAACATAGCCCTAGCGTTGAAGGATATTATTGCAATTAAGAGAGATGAAAATGAAGTTTGTGTTTTACAAACACTAGTTCTTCCTCTTATTTGCTCTATGAAATCATTTACATTTAATTTAATACAAAATGGAGGAAAGCAAACAAAGGAATTGTTTCCAATAACAGGAATCAGGCAGAGTTGTTTCAACATGACTGTACAGCACTTACCACAGTAGGACCCTTCTCATGGCCTCTGTGCCCTACTGTAATACATATAAGATGCAGATTTAAGTAACAGCTAGCAGTCCCTGTGGAACGAAACCGATCTTACTTACAGATCATTTATAATTGGACATATTCTACAATAAGTCCAGCACAAGATAAAAGTGAAAAATACAGGCACCAATAAATTAGGTTTAAAATCTGCAGCTTTTATTAAAAATCTACATGTGTGTTTAATGTCCAGCTGATCGTCAGCACCTAATCTAAAAATTCCAACCGCCATTCCCCAGCTCGTTAGCAAGGATCGGCCAGTCTAATATGCTGCACACTAGCTTTCACTTTCATTAACTATAAAGCCAGGGTTTGAAATAATCCCACTGCTTATGCCATATGTTCAGGTTCCCCCCCCCCCTTATTGAGGTATACACTACTACATATTGCTATAGAGGGCTCACTTTCTCACTACTAAGGCTATCTTTTCTTTAACTCCAGTGACTTGTTTTCATGTAATGTAAAGTTTACAAATCATAAGTTATGAAAAGAGTATTCATCCCAAAGAAGCAAATACACCATCATTTCACTCTGCATGCACTGCTAAGAGTTTGGACAGCTCAAGGGATTAGCAATGGGAGGCAGAGATTATCACCATTTCATACACATGATGGTAGTGGCCAAATGTGATCATCCAATAGCTATTGCAAATCTGAAAAGAAGTGAAGTCTCAGATCATTTCCTAACAGGTTTTAAAAGTGAATATTTTACTTCAGCAGCTAGGCCAAACATTAATGGTCAGAAGATGAATTACGCCTTCAGATCTAGAGGATTAGGTCAAAATCACAAGTGTAGGGAATCATGATTAAATAGTCTACCATATCCAGCACTGTGGAAGAACATTTGTGAGCAATTAGATTCATTTAAATTCCATACTGCTGTATTTCTCCTCTCTGTTTTAGGTCTTCATCCAAGCTTTGGTACAGTGGGAAATATGAACTATAAAGCCCCAATACTGACTATTATCATTTATTCAGTCAAAAGGCACAAGACTTTTTGGCTAAGAGGGAAAGAGGGCTGTATTGTTTAATTCATTAGCATGTTGAATGGAAGATGCCTCCCACTTTGACACCTTGAGCAACCAGTGTATTGTACTCCTTCACAGCCTTCTCTGTTTGCAGGACTAGCACATCAATCCCATTTTTCTTGAGATAGTCCACAGTAGATGCTGGTACCTGAGGAAGAGGAAAGGAAAAGGTAAGAACAAATGCTAGATTCTTTTCCTTGGTTGCTCTGGTTCATAAAAATGCTTAATTACATCTCGTTTCAAAAGCAGTAAAATAAACTTGTGGTAATAACCAAATTGGTAATATGCTGGGAATAAACTTCGAATTTGTTATAGTGGAGAGAGAGGGAATTTTATTTCACTGTCTAATAATCGCTAAAGTATGTCCATCTTGTTAGAGAAGAAGGAATACATGTTCCTAAATACAATTCTGAACTGTACTATTAAGAGAAAATTCAGGAGATAGTGGTGGAAGTGGCTGTGAATTAATACGTGTAACAGAATACAGAACTTCAAGTGTGGAAAGCATTACAAGGACGCCTCTGCCCATTTCGCTCAGCCCACCAAGTTCAAAAAGCTGAAGTGACACTTGGCAATATCATGACTAGCCAGGGTAATCAATGACAGACTTAAATTATTACAAGGGGAGGGGGTGAGAAGAGCCAGTTTACAATCAGTTTTAAGGGTTTAAAAATGAACACATTGTTTAAAGATTTTACAACCTGCAGGAATAGCAGCAGGTTGAAACCCACTTACAGTCTGACACTGGGCTGCCAATGTATCCGTATCAAATGAGGTTACTTTCAGCAAATGTCTCTACCCCCAAAATGCTGATTCTACATTTTTTTACAACTTTTTTCGTATGTGCTTCTGGGCTTTATAAAAAACAAAACTGGTTCAGATTATGGGGCTGAAGATGAACTAGACAGTTCTCTGTGAAGGTTAGAAATAATCTCTGCCTAAAGGGGAAAAAAAATCAGCAGTTCCAAGGTGTGGTTGTGTCAGACCAAAAACCTACCTGCAAGGCCTCGCTCATGCCACGACCGATCACTAAGGTTTTAACTCCCTTCTTGACAACTTCTTCAAGATCAGCTGGCTGCACACCTGGAGAATGCTAAGTTTGAAGGAAAAAAAAGTGCTACAGTTTTCATGCTGAGAGCATCAAACAGCAACGCTTCATCTAAATATTTTCAACTGGCAGTGTCACATAGCATAGTAACGTTACAAGAACTAATTGACATCCCTTTCTTCCCAACACCCATTATGTTACACTAGCCAGTCAGAGAATACTCAAACAAGAGAACCCAGGCAGATCCATTATATCTGGTCAAGGCACTCTTACTGAAGGAACAGTGGAACTCTCAGAACCCATCCTCAAACCTCCTCCCTCCCCCCAAGGGCCAATTTCCTCCAGGACATAAATGATTTCCTTCAGTAACAACCTCCCTCAGAACACCATCCTTGCCATCATACATTTCACCTCCCTATACACCAACATCCCTCACCAGCCTCATTGCCTGCTTCAAATATTGACAAGACAATGAACACTCCAAATCGCCACCTCAAACATTGCCAAACACCCATTTCATTCTCGCCCATAACAATTTTACATTCAACAACACTTTGTCCAAACCATCAGAACAGTCATGTGTACTAGGATGGCTTCCCAATATGCCAACCACTTCATGGGCCACCTTGAAGAATTTCTGGAAAATTGTACCCCAAAACTGTTGATGTACGTAAGAGACATCAATGATATTTTTATCCTCTGGAAAGATGACCTAAACTCCCTCATAGATTTCCACCACAACTTCAATAACAACCACCACCATCCATCTCTAGAACACTCCCACACTAGCATCAACAATCCTGGACACCACAATCAGCTTCAACAAGGGAATCCTACAAACAATTATACACAAAAGCCACAGATCACCACGCTTACCTTCACACATCCACTAACCACCTCAAACACAATCTGTTTCGCTACAGCCTGGCACGCAGATAACACGGAATGTGTTCAGAAGAGAAAGTTTGGGATACGCACCTTAACACAATTAAAACTGCCTTCACTAAACAAGGATACTCCCCCCAGAGAAGTAGATTGTATCATGGAATGGGCCACACAAACCACCTGAGAGAAACTACTTCAATGCAGAATCTCCCCTCCACCTGCACACCTCTGGTTGTCATCTACCACTCCACACTGGAACCCATACAGCCTACCAAACAATTACAACCCATACTCGATGGGAACCACACCCTGAAATAAATCTTTCCTGAACACCCTCTTCTGGCCTTTAAACAACCTCCCAACCTTGCAAAACTCATCAGCAGAAGCAAGCTCCATAGACCAGTACACATCAACTCAAAGTGGCACCAGACCTTGCCATAACGGGTTCAAAACCGGTAGACACAGCTCCACTGATGCAATGATCAATATCCCTCACAATACACCTTTCAAGTTCCATGGGTCCTACACATACCTATTACATCATGTGGTGTACCTCATCCAGTGCATTAAATGCCCCAGTAACAACTATGTGGGTGAAACAAGACAATTGTTATGCTCCTGAATGAACTCACAGAAAACAAACAAACAAAAACAAACAAAAAAAACACCATACCACCCATAGGCAAATGCTTTTCATAAAATGATCACTCCATATCTGATCTCTCAGACCTTGTCCTCAAAGGACACCTCAAAGGTGCACACTGCCTTTAAAAGATGAGGCTGGGGGCTTAAATTCATAACTTTGCTAAATGCTATAAGCCATGGACTCAAAGACACTGGATTTATGGCTCATTACAACAATCTGTAACCCACTAATCCTCCTTTCTTCCATGACTGCAGAAGTCTTAACAGCCATTTCACCTTGAATGGTCTCTTGCAATATGTTACCTCCTTAAGTTTAATAATCTTTTCTACCTTGTATTTGGATGTGACACTCTGGCCATGTCTATACTACAAATTTTTGCTACCACATTACATCAGCCTAAAGCCACCAGAGTTAGTATATCACCTGTGCACATGTATGCTTGGCTTCTGGCACTGTGTATATTCACCAGGAATACTTGTCGATACACAGTTCAGTGCACCAGCGGTAGGTATCCCAGTGTGCAACTCACCATCGTCTAGCCAACCGTCTTTTGGGAAGTTATGACAATGCGTGGTGGGGCAAAAACTAGTGACTCGGGTGACTGGGAGCAAGGAGGGGTCAACGTCCCAGCATACAACTTTCTTCATCTCAAGGTCATCTATATCCCATAATTTTTGCACCTTTTAAAAAAAAATCCCATGAACCCGCACAGCCCTCCTCGCTGTCCACCATCTCGGACAGAAGCATGAAGCCTGCTCAGCTCTGAACTATTGTCATGAGCGTTGCAAGCACTGGATGCATCATTCTCTGGTATTTGCAGAGCTGCAAGAAGGACTAAATCAGCAGGGAACATGAGGATTTCCTGGAGGACAGATTGCTGTCAAACATGGAATCAATTCAGAGTAGTTGTTGGTATTCGCAGAGCATCTGCAGATGGTGGAGCACTGCTTCTGGGCCTGAGGAGCATGCATCCACTGGTGGGATCACAGCATAATGCAGACTTGGGATGATGAGCCAGGGTTGCAGAACTTTCAGATGTGCAAGGCCACATTCCTGGATCTGTGTGCGAAGTTCTCCCCTGCCCTCCGGCGCAGGGACAGCAGAATGAGGGCTGTACTAACAATGGAGAAGTGAGATGCTGTGGTACTGTGGAGACATGCAACACTAAATTGCTACCGATTAGTGGAAAAATAATTTTGGAATTGGAAAATCCACTATGGAGGCCATTGTCATGCAAGCGTGCAGAGCCATTAATAGTCCCTGGCAATGCAGGACTGTGACTCTTGGCAACGTGCAAGACACAGAGGATGGATTTGCAGCAGTTAGGCTCCCTAAGTGTGGTGGAGCGATAGGTGGCGCACACATCCCTATTTTAGCACCAGAATACCTTGCCACAGCGTACATCAACAGAAACGGTTATTTTTCTATGGTTATGCAAGCACTGGTGGATCACCAGGGACACTTCATTGACCTCAGTGCTGGCTGTTCAGGGAAGGTGCATGACGCTCACATCTTTAAGAACACAGGACTGTTCAGAAAGCTACAAGCAGGGTCTTTCTTTCCCAACTGCCAGATTACCATTAGCAATGTTGATATGCCAACAGTGATCCTGGGGGATCTAATGCCCCTTGCCCCCCGGCTCATGACACCAAATACCAGCCACCTTGACAGCTCCAAGGAACAATCCTATTGGCTCAGCAGGTGCAGAATGGCAGTTGAATGTGCTTTTGGTAGATTGAAAGGAGGCTGGCATTGTTTACTCACAAGATTGGATCTCAGTGAGAAAAACATCCCAATGGTTATAGCTGTTTCCTGTGTCCTGCATAATATCTGTGAAGCAAAGGGAGGAAAAATTGGCGCAGAGACAGAGGTAGAGCAGCTGTCTGCTGAGTTTGAACAGCCAGACACAAAGATTATTAGAAGAGCTTAACATGGAGATACGTGGCTCAGGGAGGCTTTGAAAGAGCACTTTAACAGTAAGCCACAGTAATGTGTTGTGGTGTACTGTGCTCTACCTGGTCCTACTGTTCTGGGAAGAACTGTGTGGTGCCTGGTGCATATGTATGAACAGAACACTGTCAATGCACCTATTTAATTTTGTGGTGCTTGCTGTACATTTGATTATTACACTGTTTTTGTCACTGAGCCAATGAGTTTTGTCACACTATACAAAACAAGTAAGTGGGGGCTTTCAATCCCACTAGGCACTCTGCAGCATATGTTGGGAACTAATAATGAATTATTCCAAACAATACAATTTTACTGAGTAATGGAAACATTGCAGGTGCTATAATGGAGTTCTCCGTAGACTGCAAAGGGAAGCAAGGCTCTGACTTTTGAACCTATAGGTCCATAAGAGTCTGCAGCATCTGTGTATGCTGCTAGCCAGTTTACTGCAATGGTGCCTACTGAAGTTTTATTGTCAACTGGCATGGGAAAGCGTTCTGCTGTGGAAGAAGAAACAAGGCTGCCATCCCTAGAAGCCTTCAGGAGAGGACTGTAGGGTACCACTACAAAAGTTACATCAGGCTCTCTCAGGAGGATGCTGGAGCCATTTCTCTGTACATAAACAAACTGCTCTGCACAGCTGTCCCCCTCCCACCTAACTACAGGGGTATGAAAAGCAGATTACTCATGCTAGAAGAGGTAGCGGTACAACAAGGAGAAGTAGAGTTAAGTAGTGAAAAGCTGGATCCTGTTAAGTTGGAGGTGTCATCAGTACAATATTGTAATGGGAAATACATTTACACGCTAACCCAAGCTTCCTTCCCCTTCTTGCCTGTGCTCAACTGACTGGATTGCAGTGGAGTCTCAAACAGATCCTGGCTCATGGCATAGTTTGATCCTTTCCTGGTTGCGTGTCCCCCGTCGTCGTCGTCCTTGCTGTTCGCAGCAGCGACGTCCGGCTCCTCAGAGGTATCCAGGGTGGTCTGCGGGGTGCTAGTGGGCTCTTCACCAAATATAGCGTGCAGCTCTTTGTAAAACTGGCAAGTCTGTGGCTTGGTACCAGATCAAGTGTTGGCCTCTCTGGTATGCTGACAGGATACGGTGTGTCTGGGTCATGCAGCCAGAATGATCAGCTGGGCACGTCCACGCAGTAGAGAGCTGTGAGGTGGGCTCATCAAGCTGGACAATCAGGAAAAAGCACTTCCAAAATTCACAGGATTTTCAGGGGTGAGCGAAGGGCTCCCAGTCTCCATGACTGCTGGGCAACGGAGTTCACAGTCGTGACCAGAGCAGTCACTGTGGAGCACTGTGGAACAGCTGAGCGAGGACAGTTAAGATCAACATAGGTAATGCAGCGTCTATACTTCTGCAGCAGCGATCTCAGTACAACCACCATGACACAATGACACTCGGAGAGACAATGTTAATGTGTTGCCATGAGGGGGTGTTTTCAGCGATGGGAGACACATTTAAGTATAGACATGCACAATTAGATTGACATAAGACACCTTGCCTCAACTTAACTTTGTAGCGTAAACCAGGCCACTGCGTATCTTTCCCAGACCTGAAGAAGAGCTTGGTGTAAGTTTGATAGCTTGTCTCTTTCACCAAGAGAAGTTGGTGCAATAAAGATTCTCACCCACCTTGTCTCTCTAATATCCATGGCTACAACAACACTGCAAAAGGAGGATACTCTAGGTAGTTTAAATGTACCAGTGAAAGAGGATTATCATCAATTGACCATATGATTGATATGCTAACATACTATATAGACGGCTATAAACTGAGAGGATGCGTAGCCCCTCTACGCATTTATAAAGTATTTCAGTTTGGCAGCTAACGTCTAAGATACTAAAAATTAAATGAATACTGTCAGATTAAAATAACAGCAAAAGTTTAGTGTTAATCAACAAAACCTTATTGAAGTTAATAGGATTACACAGCTGTGACAGAGTAAATTTACCCCTCTCCTTTATATTAAAAAAAAAAAAAAAGCCCAGATTATTAAAACTGAAAATGTTAAATGCAACTTTCTACTTGTTTATATTTTTTATTTTGTGAATTTCATTCAGTATGGATAGTTATACTGGTCAGTTTTTACTTCATTGTATAGACTGTTTCATTTTCTAGTTCTCCCATACTATCCTAATGCTGCAATGTTTGGTAGAGGAATGCTTAAATCCAAACAATGATTTTCATTAAAGAGATTAATCTCCTTAAAATATTTATGGAAGATTTTGACAATTAAAAAAAAAGTGAATTTTTCACTGATCTACTCATCCCCTTTAACAAAAAACAAACACACACACATACCACAACCCCCCCACACTGTTTCAGAGATATTTCCACTGTTTTTCCTACATTAACTTTTCTGCTGCTTCTGTCTATATAAGGTTAGCAGTAAATGTACTGTAGACACAAACAGAAGAACTATGCCTTGTATTTGACTACAGTATGGTCTCTTTTCAGTGTGAAAATTGTTACCATTAATCTGTTCAAGTCTTTAAAGAGTTTAAAATATTCGTTAAGAATGTGACTGACCATGTTTTTCTTTCCGTACAAAACAGGCAGCGCTGTAGCTGATCTTTGAACAATTCTTCTGGAAGACAACTATCAAAGGCACATATATGTGATCAGACAACCTGCTAACTGGCATAAACGTGGAACCGTTCCTTCCCTCCCAGAAAATATCCCATTCACTGTAGAAACTAAGGCCAAAGCATCAGCCTACAATGTAATAACAAGGCTCTTGTTGTTTCACTAGTTTTCCAACTTTGCCCTCTGGTGGATACTGTGATGGTTTGGGGATCCACATTCCTTCCTTCCTTCCCCAATCTTCAGTATTACAGAGGACCAGACAACTCTTTTCATTGCATGTCATCCTTGTTCTTTAATCACTGTATGCTGTTATTGTCAGATTTATTTTTTAAGCAGGAGTCTTTTCAAGCTGAAGCCAACTTTTCACCAGCTCTTTAAGTTCCGAGTGAGGGAAGCCACCATGTTACAGCAATATTATCATCTCCATTCTGCAATGCCATGTGACATCTGGGTCTCATCTTTAGTTTCTCAGGCTAGGAACATGGCATAAACACCAGGCTGCTCTAGACCCAGCAAGGGAAATAGAGAGTTTGCCATCCCTTTAGCCTACGTTGGTTTGAATGCCCTCTCCTACACTACTCACCTTGTTACAGAGCCTTGCTGGGTGGACTTAACCATTTAAAAAAAGTGTGTTTATGAAAGAGAAAATTCCTTATGGGCCTTTGAAGTATGCTAGAAACCTTTGTGTACTTTAATGATAGTCACTTAGACCTAAATAAAAGGAAAAGGTATGGCTTAATGTAATTACAATAATTAGATAGCTGGTGAGAGTTCACTGCCTGTGATCAACACTTTGGAGACATTAAAGCCTTGGAACAAAACCAAAAAAATTATTTTGTTTACACAAAGATTCTCCGAGAGGGGCGCTGTTTCTTAACAAGCAGATCTAACATGGGAGCAAATACATTATTCCAGTCAATTCTCCTGATTTGGGGGCTAGGGGAGAAAGAAACTGCAGTAGAATTTCTTTGTCTGTTGTTCTCTGTTCTCCACTCTACCTCTCAGGAATCTTGTTCCTTTTTTCCCCATTAGTAGCTGGCACAGAAGTGCAGTCAGCCAGGGAGGTTTGCCTTTTCTCCCCCAGGGTTAAGGTCACGTGGCCTGTTAGTCCTTAAAGCTACAGAACCCTGCAGAGCCAGTTATGCAGTTTTCCCAAGGAGAGGACAATTACCTACAGGGCATCCATTTGTCAGCACAGCAGCAAAGGAAGCAATTTATTTCTAACAAGAGTGCAGAGCATGAGGGGCACCCTGGGTGACAGCACCTGTTGCAAAGGCTTCAGCCCCACCAATGGAAACATCCCCAGAGGAAGCACACCCTTGTCTGGGTCACGAGGTAAGTGTTGTGACTATCGCCCAAAGGTTCCCAGTCTGCTAATCAAATAAAGAGAACCTTTTCCTAGCACTTTTGAAGCTGGGAAACCTTAGTTCTGTTCCCTTTTTTTGCTACTTCTTGTATGATCTTAGCCAAGTCACATAAGTGTTCCTTGCTTGCTTCCCTATCTGCAAGAGGAGAATAATACTTAAGTACAGAGCTTTAAAAGTGACCTGCAAAGGGAAGAATATGGGTGTGTTTTTGCTTCTTGATAATGTAGAAAGAAAGTCTGTTTTTTCTTGTATTTTTTTTTAACGTGTTAGATTTCAGGAATGTTGCATCTTATTTTCCCTGCGTTAGCTGGAGGAGTCCTCAGATGAGGCTGCTATGAACTTAAAGCTCTCTCAGCCTTTAGCTGAAGGGTGCTTGTTTGAATCTTTATAAAGAGCATATTCCTCCCAAGCATATTGTAGGTGTTAACAAAACACAGGTTTGAAACAGTCTAACTAAAGATCACTTCCTGTTCAATTAATCAGGTTTCATTTGTATGACTTCTCTGCTATCATAAACCTTCTCGTTTTCCAGTCATCCAGAGATTCTTAAAGGAAAAAATAGGGTAGATAAGGTCTGAATTTATAATGTAAAAAAAAAAAAAAAAAAAAAAAAAAAACCACAAAAAACTGATCCCTCACTCTCCTTCAGGCCCTTCTTCTACATAATAAAGTAACACAATAAAAAAAAAAAAAGGGAAGGGGGGGGGTCACTAATCCATATTTTCCCCCTTTGCCAGTCACTTAAGATCACTACACCAAGAGCACTATACACCTCTACCCCGATATAATGCGACCCGATATAAGATGGGTTCGCATACAACGCGGTAAAGCTCTGACATGCTGCTCTGAGCAGCGTGTTAAGGGTGCCGGGCTGGGCCGGGGCTGAAGGGTTAGATAAAGGGCAGAGGGGCTTGGGGGCAGTGGGTCTCGGCAGTCAGGGGCTCCCCCCCAGGGTCTAGGAGGCAGGAGCTTTGAGGGGGCAATTTGGGGGGCCCCCGCAGTCCCAGAATGGCCCAGGGGATTAGCGGGGGGCTGGGAGCAGCCTGCTCCGCTTCCCTCGCCCCGGCCCCAGCCGTGTTGCTCGGGGGAGGGAGCTTGGGGGAAAGGATCCCTCCCGCACTCACCAGCAGCGGCAGAAGCGGAGCAGCCCGGCCCCAGCCCGCTCCACTCCGCCAGCTTCCAGCCGCAGCGCTCCGCTTCCTGCCGCAGGTGAGTGCGGGACCTTTCCCTAATCCCCCTCTCCCAGCAACACGGCTGGGGCCACATTGCTCCGCTTCCCGCTGCCAGTGTGTGCGGAGGGCGTCCTTTCCCCAATCTCCCCGCACTCACCGGCAGTGGGAAGCGGAGCACCGCAGCTGGGAGGTGGCGGAGTGGAGTGGGCTGGGGCCGCGTTACTCCGCTTCCCGCCGCTGCCGGTGAGTGCCTGTCAGGGACGGGGTGTGTGGACAGGGGTCGGAGCAGTCAGGGAGCAGGGGGGTTGGGTAGGGGGTGGGGTCCTGGGGGTGATTAGGGACAGGAGTCTCTGGAGGGGGCAGTCAGGAAACAAGGAAGGGGGCCAAAGCAAGTTTGATACAACACGGTCTCACCTATAACACAGTGAGATTTTTTGTCTCCCGAGGACTGTGTTATATCGGGGTAGAGGTGTATACTGTAAGTATCAAACTAATGTTCAGTGCTGGAAGAAATTTCTCTCTAAAGATTCTATATTGAGCTCCTAAACAAGGGTTCCAGGCCTGAAAGTGGGTTCACACCAGGCCAATTGTCTTCAGTGGGGTTCTGTGTGTGCCCACACAAGATATAATTGTAGGTTCAGGACCAAGAGCATTAGTCCTGGTCTACATATAACTTTTGTACCCATTTAACTTTTGGTTAGGGGTTTGTGGGGTTTTTTGCTGATATAGTTATACCAGTACAACCTCTACTTTGAGAACACAGTTATATTAGCATAAAGTTTGGGGTAGGCAAACTACGGCCCACAGGATTGCCACCCCTGTGGCGCCGCGGGCCCTGTGCTGCTGCCGGCACCACGTCCTTGCAGCCCATGGGGGAGGGGTAGCAGCGGGCTCCATGCGCTACCCTCGCCTGGAGGCACTGCCCTCGCAGCTCCCATTGGCTGGGAATGGGGAACTGCGGCCAGTGGGAGCTTTGGGGGAGGTACCCGCAGGCGAGGGCAGCACGCGGAGCCCTCTGCCCCTCCCCTCCCACCCAGGAGCCGCAAGGACATGGTGCTGGGCGCTTCCAGGAGCAGTGTGGGGCCAGAGCAGGCAGGGAGCCTACCCTGGCCCCGGTGTGTGCTGCTGCTACCCCGGAGCCACTCCAGTTAAGCAGCGCCAGGCCAGAGCCTGCACCCCAAACCCTTCCTGCACCCTGCATTCTAACCCCCTGCCCTGAGCCCCCTCCTGCACACCAACCCCCTGCCCTGAGCCCCCTGCTGCACCCCGCACCCCTCCTGCACACCAACCCCCTGCCCTGAGCCCCCTGCTGCACCTCAACCCCTTGCCTTGAGCCCCCGACACATCCTGCACCCCAACCCCCTGCCCTGAGCCCCCTCCTGCACCTCAACCCCCCGCCCTGAGCCCCCTTGTACACCCTGCACCCCTCCTGCACCTGAACCCCTTGCCCTGAGCCCCTTCCTGCACATTGCACCCCCTCCCACGCCCCGCACTCCCTCCCGCACCCCAACCTCCTGCTCCAGCCCTACATTCACAGCCCTGCAGGCAATTTCCCCACCCAGATGTGGCACTTGGACCAAAAAGTTTGCCCACCCCGATAAAGATGTTTTATTCTGGTGTAACTTATTTCCCTTCCCATAGCAGAATAGCTATACCAATATAAGCACTGTTATTTTGATATAACTACATCCACATTAGAGGGGTTGTATTGCTTTAACTGTATGGTTTTCAAACAGCAATCAATTTGCAAATACCTAGAAGATAATAAGGTGATAAGTAACAGCACAGATTTGTCAAACCAACCTAATGGCTTGTTACCCTGTCAAAGAAAGCTTTGTAGATAGGAGGGAAACAGTAAATGTGGTAAATCTTGACTTTAGTAAGGCTTTTGATATGGTCTCGCATGACCTTCTCATAAAGAAACTAGGGAAATATAACCTACATGAAGCTACTATAAGGTGGGTGTATAAGTGGTTGGAAAACCATTCCCAGAGACTAGTTATCAGTGGTTCAATCAAGCTGGAAGGACTTATTGAGTGTGGACCCATAGGGATCAGTTCTGGGTTTAGTTCTGTTCAATATCTTCATCAATGATTTAGATAATGGCATAGAGAGTACAATTATAAAGTTTGCGGACAATACCAAGCTGGGAAGTGTTGTGAATGCTTTGGAGGATAGGATTAAAATTCAAAATGACCTGGACAAACTGCAGAAATGGTCTGAAGTAAACAGGATTAAATTCAACAAAGACAAATACACAGTCCTCCAATTAGGAAGAAGCAATGAGTTGTACACATACAAAATGGGAAATGACTGCCTAGGAAGGAGTACTGCAGAAAGGGATCTGGGGTTCACAGTGGAGCACAAGCTAAATATGAGTCAACAGTGTAACACTGTTGCAAAAAAAACAAAACAAAAAAAACCAACCCCTCCCCCCCCCACCAAACACCATTCTGGGATGTATTAGCAGGGGTGTTGTAAGCACGATATGAGAAGTAATTCTCCATGCTCTACTCCACGCTGATTGGGCCTCGACTGGAGTATTGTGTCCAGTTCTGGACGCCACATTTGTTAGCTCCCACTACTGGCAAATACAGCAGTAACTGTTCCCAAGAAAGCTCTCTTAGCCCCCACTTTAAAATATACTAAACAATGTACTTACATTTGTCCCGGTTTCTCTCCAATCCCAGGTTCGGCTCCCTCCTGGCCACACTTTGCAGTCCTTATAAGTTGTAGAACAACCTTTCACCATCATCTGACCCCATGAAAGGGAAGCGATTTCAGGGGAAGACATTGCCAAATTGAAAAGGTCTGAAATAAACAACATTATCTACATGGCACCATAACATGTATGGCGCTTATCAGAAAAATAAGTGTTCATGCCCTGAGGAGCTTGGAATGTAAGTAAATACAGATGTTACTCACAATGAGTGCTAAGGAAGGAGGGACAGTCTTGTGGTTAAAGCACTGGATTGGGGCTCAGGAGATGTGTGTTCAGTTCTCAGCTCTCGCAAAGACCTCATGTGGGACCTCAGGCAGGACATTTAACCTCTTGGTGTCTCAGATCCCCATCCGTAAAACAGGGATGATATTACTTCTCTATCTCACTGGGGTTTTGCAAAGATAAATCCATAAATTATTGGGTGATGCTCAGATACTATGGTAATATCAATACTTAGCTAGATGGTTATGGTGCCTAAGATGGGCAGGAGGAGGAGGGTAAAATGCAAGATGCCTTGTTAGCTTTGAATTAAGGTTTAAATGTATTCAGAAGAACAAGGAAAGATAGCTGTATGCTATACAAAGAACTCACCTTTATGAATGTTTACGTACTGGATTGTTTCTTCCACCCTTCCTTTTTCCCCACTTGTGAGTGGGGTCATTGTGCAGAGAATGGACGGCTGAAAGCTTACACCATTCCTTTGTCAGTCTACTTTAGGCATTTCTAATGCACCCATCTGGAGGATAGCGTGGACTGCACTCCCAGCAAGTTTGCAGATGACACTAAACTGGGAGGAGTGGTAGATACGCTGGAGGGTAGGGATAGGATTCAGAGGGACCTAGACAAATTAGAGGATTGGGCCAAAAGAACTCTGATGAGGTTCAACAAGGACAAGTGCAGAGTCCTGCACGTAGGACGGAAGAATCCCATGCACTGCTACAGACTAGGGACCAAATGACTAGACAGCAGTTCTGCAGAAAAGGACCTAGGGGTTACAGTGGATGAGAAGCTGGATATGAGTCAACAGTGTGCCCTTGTTGCCAAGAAGGCTAACGGCATTTTGGGCTGTATAAGTAGGGGCATTGCCAGCAGATGGAGGGACGTGATCATTCCTCTCTATTCATCATTGGTGAGGCCTCATCTGGAGTATCGTGTCCAGTTTTGGGCCCCACACTACAAGAAGGATGTGGAAAAATTGGAAAGAGTCTAGCGGAGGGCAATAAAAATAATTAGAGTGCTGGAGCACATGACTTATGAGGAGAGGCTGAGGGAACTGGGATTGTTTAGTCTGCAGAAGAGAAGAATGAGGGGGGATTTGATAGCTGCTTTCAGCTACCTGAAAGGGGGTTCCAAAGAGGATGGATCTAGACTGTTCAGTGGTAGCAGATGACAGAGCAAGGAGTAATGGTCTCAAATTGCAGTGGGGGAAGTTTAGGTTGGATATTAGGAAAAACTTTTTCACTAGGAGGGTGGTGAAGCACTGGAATAGGTTACCTAGGGAGGTGGTGGAATCTCCTTCCTTAGAGGTTTTTAAGGTCAGACTTGACAAAGCCCTGGCTGGGATGATTTAGTTGGTAATTGGTCCTGCTTTGAGCAGGAGGTTAGACTAGATGACCTCCTGAGGTCCCTTCCTACCCTGATATTCTATGATCACAGTCCGATCTAGGCAGTGATCAGGGACAGTGAAGAAACAAGAAAGGAACAAAATGATCCCTTTCCCACAAAACCAGGAAGGGCACCGGGGGGAAGCCATGCTGATTTTACAGCACCAGAGATGGATCTCTGATAGTCTTCCACTAGATCTCAGCTCATCACACAGCTGATAGGGTGGCAGGTACTACAGAAATGCTTTAGATCGGCTTGATAGATGTTAGACCACCATCCTAGAGATTTGTCTTTCTGTCCTTCTAGTTCCTGAGTGGAGTGGGCTGAAAACAACCATTTTTCTATTGAAATGCTATCTCTGCACTGAAGAGAGCTCTGTTCATTCTGTTCCAACTGATGTGAAGAGTGGACTCTCTTTGTAAGGTAAATAGTAAAAAGGCCCTGTAATTAAATGTATGGAATTCAACCACACACTTAAACTACATTCTCTTCTCCAGTCTATCCAGATTTCCACTCAGAGAAATATTTCCCCACCCTGAAGTTGTGTTAAATTGTTCAAATTCAACAGCAAGGAGCCCTGGTGTTGCTGATTAATGAGAGAGTCCTCACAAAAGAGCAATCTCTGGATTAACAGATTTTCAGTCCTCTTGGAAAATCTTAAGGAAAAACCTGCTAACATTTGCACAAAGGCTCAAATAACATTACAGTAACCTTGCAATGCAACCCCTCTCTCCCCCTTTCACACACCAAGGGGAAATATGGTACCAGACAGTAGATACTCTTCTTTGACTGCCAAGAATGAATTTGAGTTTGCTGCCTCAAATGTCACATCAAGAACAAACAGCACTACTACTTGGGACTCGGCAAAGGCTTTAGACTGCCTCAGCATTTATGCTTATAGCATGATAATAGGACAACTTTTTTTGTTGCCTCCTTCCGAAGCTAAGGACAAAGTGCCTGATAACCTCGTGCGCAGGGGACATCCCCTGCGCAAGACTACAGCTCTACCAGCTTTGTGTTCTTTCGGTTCTCTCAGTACATGTCTGCAATCAATGCCATGGAGCCAGTTTCCCTTCACGTGGGGACTCAAATCTTCATTTCTGAGCGGTATGTGAAGTGAGGCAGCAACAGAAGAAAAAAGGAAGAACAAGGGCAAGTCTCAAGACAAAGGAGATCAGTCACTCCCCTCTGTTCACCCACTCAGACCAAAGAGCAGAACATGTAGAAGTTAGCTCTGAACAGGAGAGTTTCTGCATGAAATATTTGTGACGGTTTACTAAGAAACAAGTATTATGGATTTCAGAGTAGCAGCCGTGTTAGTCTGTATCTGCAAAAAGAACAGGAGTACTTGTGGCACCTTAGAGACTAACAAATTTATTGGAGCATAAGCTTTCGTGAACTACAGCCCACTTCTTCGGATGCATATAGAGTGGAATAAATATTGAGGACACACACCCACCCACCCACCCACCCACCATGAACAGGTGGGAGTTGTCTTACCAACTCTGAGAGGCCAATTAGGTAAGAGAAAAAAAACTTTTAAAGTGATAATCAAGATAGCCCAGTACAGACAGTTTGATAAGAAGTGTGAGAATACTTACAAGGGGAGATAGATTCAATGTTTGTAATGGCTCAGCCATTCCCAGTCCTTATTCAATCCTGAGTTGATTGTGTCTAGTTTGCATATCAATTCCAGCTCAGCAGTCTCTCATTGGAGTCTGTTTTTGAAGTTTTTCTGTTGTAAGATAGCCACCCACAGGTCTGACATTGAATGGCCAGACAGGTTAAAGTGTTCTCCCACTGGTTTTTGAGTATTATGATTCCTGATGTCAGCTTTGTGTCCATTAATTCTTTTGCATAGAGACTGTCCGGTTTGGCCAATGTACATGGCAGAGGGGCATTGCTGGCACATGATGGCATATATCACATTGGTAGATGTGCAGGTGAACGAGCCCCTGATGGTATGGCTGATGTGATGGTCCTATGATGATGTCACTTGAATAGATATATGGACAGAGTTGGCATCAGGCTTTGTTACAAGGATAGGTTCCTGGGTCAATGGTTTTGTTCAGTGATATGTGGTTGCTGGTGAGTATTTGCTTTAGGTTGGGGGGTTGTCTGTAAGCGAGGACAGGTCTGTCTCCCAAGATCTGTGAGAGTAAAGGATCATCTTTCAGGATAGGTTGTAGATCTCTGATGATGCGCTGGAGAGGTTTTAGTTGGGGGCTGAAGGTGACAGCTAGTGGTGTTCTGTTATTTTCTTTGTTGGGCCTGTCTTGTAGGAGGTGACTTCTGGGTACTCGTCTGGCTCTGTCAATCTGTTTTTTCACTTCAGCAGGTGGGTATTGTAGTTTTAAGAATGCTTGATAGAGATCTTGTAGGTGCTTGTCTCTATCTGAGGGATTGGAGCAAATGCGGTTATATCTTAGAGCTTGGCTGTAGACAATGGATCGTGTGGTGTGTCCTGGATGGAAGCTGGAGGCATGTAGGTAAGTGTAGCGGTCAGTAGGTTTCCAGTATAGGGTGGTATTTATGTGACCATTGCTTATTAGCACAGTAGTGTCCAGGAAATGGACCGCTTGTGTGGATTGATCTAGGCTGAGGTTGATGGTGGGATGGAAATTATTGAAATCATGGTGGAATTCCTCAAGGGCTTCTTTTCCATGGGTCCAGATGATGAAGATGTCATCAATGTAGCGCAAGTATTATGGAGTTACAATAGCTCGAGATTATACAGAAGGGAGTTAGGTAACAAATGATTAGAACTATATCTAAAGAGGGGTATGAAAAACTTTCCATAGGAAGAGAGGTTGAAATAACTGGGTCTGTATAACAGACACAGGACATAACATGAATGGGATAGAGAATGTACATCAGGAGCTCCTATTTGTCTTTCCAATAACATAAGAATAAAGGAGGCATTTACTGAATTTGAAAGACAAAACTTAACTAGTTAAAGGAAATATGTATATATTGGGAATAATTAGTCTATGGAATTTATTGCCACAAGATATCATTGAGGTAAACTGCTTAATAGAATTCAGGAGGGCATCTAAAAGTTGCATTTAAAAACAATTATTTTTAGAAGGAATAAAAGTCTCCATTATTTTGGGCGTTGTCCCTTAACTGTCCACTATGGGTTGCCCTGTATGTTCTTTTGAAACATGAGGTACTGTCTAAGGTCAGAGACAAGATACCAGGCCCCCTTCTGATCTGCTATAGCAATTCCTATTTTCCTAAGAATTGCAACTGTCAAGGCAAGTTAGTGGAGGAATGGATGAAGATTCCAGCCATGACATGCATAACAGGGCAGTGTTAGGGAGCTGATTAAGTTAGGTAGATTTGCAAACATAGGCAATATGGGAAGACAGAGACTTAAAATCAAGGATGATGCCTAGGTTACAGACTGTGTGGAGGCAATATAAGAGGTTTCGGCAGGAGACGTAAATCAAGGGGGAAAATGGAGTTGTGTGTGAGGATGCTTTTCTTGCCCTTTCACTATCTTTGAGACATTGAGAAAGTAGGTTAAGATGAAACCACGTTCTACGTGATCAAAACAGGCAGAAATCATTAGAAATATCAGAGGATGTGAACAGTTGGTAACATCAGCATAATAGTGGCAAGTACATTTAAAGTCTGACAGAAGTTCACACAAGAAGAAAATAGAAAGAAAACAGCAGAGGGCCAGGAATTAAACCTAGTGGAACTCCAAAGAAGAGGTGTGGGACCAGATCTTTAAAGTTACTTAGGCAGCTAAATATGCAGATAAATGCCAAATGTGATTTTCAAAAGCACCTAGGCACTGAACTCCCAGTGGAGTTAGACCTTGGTGCAGAGTACCAAGAGGCAGAGTGATCAGAAAGGTAGGTATGGCAGGAGGGGATCAGAGATAACTGTGCATTGAGATGGTAAAGGAGAGCAAAGTGGTTCATAAAAATCCAAGCCTGGCCTGAGCTCAAGGAGGATGAGAACAAAGGAGTCAATCACCATCAAAGAATTCTCACTATGGAGGAGAGCAGTTAGTATGCTCTGAACAGAGGATAATAACTTTTCCTCAAGACTGCTGAGAGAGGGGTGGATAGATAGGCGAGATAAGGTGACTTTTTTATGCCCTTGGAAAAGGGGAACAGTAGAGATGGTGCAGCTGTTAGAGTCGGGGTTATGGGAGGTTTATAACTAAAAAACAATGGTTGGACAGTTATAGGGAACAAGAGGAGGGGCAGGATTAAATTATAGAAGAGAAGGGGATCAGAAGAGGAGGCAGATTTAGGGTTTAAGAATCAAAAAGTTCTGATTTAGGAAATGATTAGTTTAGTTTCATTGTTTAATCTGGGGAAAGTAAACAAGTGAGCAGATTGCTCCAGGCATAAGGGGACCATGACAGAAGGCACAAAGCTGAGAATGGTAAAAAGAAGTGAAGGACAAAGAACTGGGAGGAGAGTATGGAGTGGGGAGGGAGGGATGGGGGAAATTGAGAACAGAAACACAGAGCCCTTAGGGGGAGGATAAAACACAGGAATGATACATGGGACTAATTTCTGCCTCCTTCCTCCAACATTTGATGGTGTGTCCTAATTTTAGGACAATCACGCATTTGGTATTTAGCAAGCTGAATCTTAGTAGTACTACTGATCAAGGACCTATGTCCCCATGGGGCCATCTGGGAGAAAACTGTCCAAATACTCACCAGCAACCACACAACAAAAACACTAACCCAGGAACCTATCCTTGCAACAAAGCCTGATGTCAACTCTGTCCACATATTTATTCAAATGACACCATCATAGGACCTAATCACATTAGCCATGCCATCAGGGGCTCGTTCACCTGCACATCTACCAATGTGATATATGCCATCATGTGCCAGCAATGCCCCTCTGCCATGTACATTGGCCAAACCGGACAGTCTCTACGCAAAAGAATAAATGGACACCAATCTGACATCAGGAATCATAACATTCAAAAACCAGTAGGAGAACACTTCAACCTCCCTGGCCACTCAGTAACAGACTTAAAAGTGGCAATTTTGCTACAGAAAAGTTTCAAAAACAGACTCCAACAAGAAAGTGCTGAGCTTGAATTAATATGCAAACTAGATACCATTAACTTGGGTTTGAATAGAGACTGGGAGTGGCTGGGTCATTACACATATTGAATCTATTTCCCCATGTTAAGTATCTTCACACCTTCTTGTCAACTGTCTAAAATGGGCTATCTTAATTATCACTGGAAAAGTTTTTTTCCCCTCCTGCTAATAGCTCATCTTAATTAATTAGCATCTTACACTTGGTATGGCTACTTCCACTTTTTATGTTCTCTGTATGTATATATATCTTCTTACTGTATGTTCCATTCTATGCATCTGATGAAGTGGGCTGCAGCCCACAAAAGCTTATGCTCAAATAAATTTGTTAGTCTCTAAGGTGCCACAAGTTCTCCTGTTCTTTTTGTGGATACAGACTAACACGACTGCCACTCTGAAACCTGTTCCTTCTTACTGCATCCTAAGCAGTGTATCTGAATGTCAGCACCCAGAAAAAAGAGCCTAGTTTATGGGAATTAGCCAACTGCCCAATATAGGTGCATTCAAACAGCTATGATAAGTTGCTAAAGCAGAAGGAACATACATTCCTCTTTCTACTGCTGTTTAACCAACAGCAGATTCTGCCACCTTTATGCACAATAACTATCTAACTAACATACCTATAATTAAGGCTGCCCAAGTTTGTCACTGAAGTCACAGATTCTGTGACCTCCGTGACTTCTGCAGTGCCGGTGCGCCTGGCTCAGGGGCAGCTCAGGCAGCCAATGTACCAGGCGCACAGGTCACTGCTGGGGCAGTCTCAGGCCACCATGCCCACAGCAGCGGAGTTTGGGTGTGCAATGGGGAGGGGTTGGGGCATGGGATGGTGTGAGGCGGGCTCTAGGTGGCACTTACCTAGGGGGCTTCCCAGAAGCAGTGACATCCTCCTCACTCAGCTGCTAGGTGGAGGTGTGGATAGGCAGCTCTGCACACTACCTCCGCCCAGAGCACGGGCTTTGCAGCTCCCTTTGGCTGGGAACTGCGGCCAATGGGAGTTGTGGGGGCGGTGCCCACAGGTGGAGGCAGTGTGTAGAGCTGCCTGACCATACCTCTGCCTAGGATGAAGCTGAGTGGGGGGGATGTCGTTACTTCCAGGGAGCCTTCCAGCCAGGTAAGCGCTGCCCAGAGCCCGCCTCAACCCGTCCCGTGCTCCTGCCGCACGCAAACTAAGTCTGCTGCTGCTGGGGGAGAAAGGGGGAGGCACTGAGGCTGGTATGCAGCCTGCCCGCCCCGCCAACCCCATCCCCCCCTGCACCAGTGGGTATCACTGGCCACACACTGCTGCTGCCTGCCTACCCACCCCCAGCACCAGCAGGGGTCCCGGGCTGCAAGCTACCACCTATCCCCCCTTCAGCACCAGTGGGGATCTCGGGCAGCTCCCACCCCAAGTTTTAGTCATGGATATTTTAAATAAAAGTCAGGAACAGGTCATGGGCCATGCATTTTTGTTTACTCCCCATGACCTGTCCGTGACTTTTACTAAAAATGGCCATGACTAAAATGTAGCCTTATTTATAATCACTGGACTATCCTTCCTTATCATCATATCTTACTCTGCTTGTAGCCCCACCCGCTGAGTAAAACTCTCCCCAGCACGAGGATGGCAGAATCAGGCTCGCAGCAAGCAAGATGTTTAGGGGTCACGTCTCTGTAACGGGAGACAGGACGGAATGTTGGCAACAGGATGGAACGTTGGCACTGGCAGATTCTGTGACAGTTGGCTTCTCCTGATGGGGAAAAGTTCCCTTTGATGACCAAAGGAAACCCCACCTATTCCCCCCCCCCCCCCCCCGTGGAAACTCCATTTACCCCTCACATGCCAGCTCCCTCATGGAAACCTCATTTACCCCTCCCCAGTCCAGCCCCCCCCTGGAAACCCCATTTATCCTCCACACTGCCTGGGGAAGAGAAGAGTCCCGTCCCTCCCCCCCCCCGCGAACACGCCAGTTACCCCACGCCCTCCAGAGGCACGCGCAGGACGTTTAACCGACCGCCCCCCGGGAGGCAGGTTCCTATTCACCTCTCCCCGTCCCAGGGCAGCCCGTTCACCTCTGGCCGCGCCTGAGACAGGGGCACGCACCCCGCTCCAAGGGGCCTGTCCTTACCCCCCCCCCAGCCCCCGGGGGGGTGTTTACTGTCCCCTCAGCCAGCCTGGCCACGCCCCCTTGGGAACCCCCCGCCAGCACCCCCCCCCACTCACGCTGCAGGCCCACCTCCGCTCGCCCCCTCCTGTCGGGAGAGCTGCAGTGGCCTCTCTGCCCGGGGCGGGACACGCCCCTCCCCCGCTCATTGGCTAGCTCCCCGACACAGGCCACGCCCCCCGCGCTGTTGCCTCGCCCCATCCCGCGCCCCGAGACTAACAGGAGCGGACTCCTCCGTCTCGATCTGATTGGCTGCCCCAGACTCCGTCCCCGCCCTCCCTCCTTCCCCCGCCTTGTTTTCGTTCCCGTGTCACACGAGGCAGGCGGGGGAATAGTCGAGTAGGGCCGTTCTGGCCGGCGCTCCGCTGTTGCATTGTGGGATAGTGGCGCCGGGGAGCGGGGTCCTCCAAGCGCGGCTCGCCAGCGCCCCCCTCTCTTCCCTCCCCGTCTCCTTCTCCATCCTCAGGTCCAAGATGGCGGCGGTGGCGGCTCCTACGGCTCCATCTCCGCCTCCCCCGCCCCCGTCGGGCCCGTGCTGCCCCGGCTCGTGGCCGAACTTCGCCGTGGTCTGCTCCTTCCTGGAGCGCTACGGGGCGCTGCTGGACCTGCCCGAGCTGCCCTTCCCCGAGCTGGAGCGCGTCCTGCAGCCGCCGCAGGAGCCCGGGGACCAGGGTAAGCGGCCCGGACGCCCCCTCCCTCACCGACCGGCGGGGGGGCTGGGGCTATCCCCCCCCGCCCGCGGCCCCGGGGGAGGAGCGCACCGAGGGGAAGGAGGAGCCTGGCTTCCCCGGAGTGAAGCTGGGGGGGAGGGGAGACTTCTGCTGTGTCCTTACCCCCCCCCCCTCACTCCTCGGGTCCAGGGGGAGCAGCTGCTGGGGCGGGAGGTTTCTTTCCCCAGCCCCACCGGAGGAGTCTGTGAGGGGACAGCTTCCTCATTCCGGCGCCTGCCCCCTCCCCCTGGGCCCTGTGGGGGCTGGGAGCCCCTTCCCCGTGCCCCCCCCCGAACAGGGGGCGCTGCTGCCCCTCCGGGCTCTGTGTGAGGGAGAGGAGAGACCAGACCCGCCTCCCCCGTGCAGATGTTGCAGCCCCCCCCCGTCTGTGTGTAATATTCATCTTACCCCACTTCCCATTGGGTTGGGGGCTAAGCGTGTCCCGCCCCCCACCTGGACCGGCGGAGGGAAGGGTTATACGCTCCTCTGTCTTCTTTCAAGCTGCTCCTCACTCACTCTGGTCGTGTCCCCACCCCACCCCCCCGTCCCTCCCTCCAGGAGGCTGCAGGGAATGGGATGTTGACATGTTTAGGATGCCGGACTCCCCTAGTCCCTGATGTGTGAGGTGATGGCGGGGGAAGGGCCGGGCAAGAGAAGAGCCGGGGGGAAGGAGAGATGCACAGATACCGAAGGGATAGGTGCTTGTTGCTCTTGTTCTCTGTCTATTATTGGTGTGGTGGTTACTTGTGCACTCTTGCCACATAGAGACCGAGGAGCCTCAAGGCGCATGCTCCCCGGCCCCATAGAAACTTCCTGCTGCTAGAGAATCCCAGCTCAGGGTTGCTACTGGTCCAACAGCCCCGCCTCTCCCCCCCCCCCCCCAAAAAAAAACAACAACCAACAATAACAACCTATCATAAAGCTCCCTCCATGTGTATTTATTGCAAATCGGGTCCACAGCATTGGTCTGTTCTGATGAGAATTCTTTGCTCATGCAGTGCAAACGTATTTATATGCTTATGGCACCTACAAACAAAACACCAGCCAAGGTTCATTTAGTTACTGCCTCCTTAAGAAGAAGAACAGGAGTACTTGTGGCACCTTAGAGACTAACAAATTTATTAGAGCATAAGCTTTCGTGGACTACAGCCCACTTCACACTGTTACTCTGAAACTTGCCTCCTTAAGATGTCCAGTAGCACTTTTTTTCATGTAAACAAGACACTTCTAAATGCAGTGGCCATTGCCTGAGTCTTGCAGCCTACACTACTACTATCTCAAATAAAAGAATTTTTCCTACCTCCCCAAGACTTCAGCATGTTTTTTTGGTATGTAAAGGAATATTTTAAAAAAGAGGCACTATATTCAAATTGACAGTTTACTTTTTGTACTTCAAATAGCATTTGTGGTGAAAATCACAAATCAAATTTAAAGTTTTCAATTTTAATTTAAGATCTTGTAAGTTCTGTATTTTTAAAAACTGACTTTTAACCTTACAATAGCCTTTAATTGCATGATTAAAACACTTTTTTTTTAATAGACAGTGATCATCACCAAGAGTTTTCTTTATAGTTTATTAGTTGAAAGGCTCTAGCTGTGCCCTATAGGAGTTTATATATTAGATTGTCTATAAGATGTTGTTACATGATTTCAACCCACTCCTGGTCCCATAGATCTGAAGGAAGAATGGAAAGCAAACCAATACATGTTTTTAATGTCTGACCCAATAGTGGAAGAAATTTGAACACTTAAACTCTAGCTTAACTTTTTTATCTTTTGGACATTTATTTGGACAAGATTAAAAAGTGTGCGTGATCATGATTATGGTGGCTGTGTCCTTCAGGGAAGTAAATGTGTGGAGATGGAAAACAAAAGCTTAGATGACCATCTTTTAGGGTTTTGGGGAAAACTTGTGTGGTGGTTATTGCAAAAGGAAAAAACAAGCCATTGAACTACGTTTGTGATGACTATTGTCCTCTGCATGTGTTGTACTATTTTGTTATCTTATCAAAAGATGCATCTGTATATTTTTTTTGTAACACTGTTGTGAAGACTAAATTTAATTTCCATTATTTTATAAAATTATTTTTAAGCCTTTAATAATAATAAAAAGCTTTACATGGACATAAGCTTAAAACAAATTTTGTTTCCTGTTACTAAATTGACTGTTAACATTGGAAAATGTTAATCCTTTTCCCCCTAATACTTGCTGTTTGTTTACTGTATGCAATTCAGCTTGGGTAGCAAAATTAAACTGGTTAATTTAAATGTCTGTGTAATCAGTTTCACTTTCTGTTTTTATGCACTAGCACACTTGGGCAGTGTTGAGGTTTCAAATAGTGCAGGCAAACTGTTTTAATGAAACACATTTTAAATATGGGTTGTGTTTAAGAAGTTTTTACAAAACCTATTTTTGGCCCTAACCTACCTGATAGTGTCTTAAAGGCTATTTCTATGCTAGGAGCTAAGGGGAGATTCCCCACTCACATTACATATACTTGTACTAGCTTGAGGACAGCTAGTGGGCTAAAAATAGTAGAGTAGCCATGGTAGCATAAGTTTCAGAGTAACAGCCGTGTTAGTCTGTATCCGCAAAAAGAAGAACAGGAGTACTTGTGGCACCTTAGAGACTAACAAATTTATTAGAGCATAAGCTTTCGTGGTCTACAGCCCACTTCTTCGGATGCATGGTAGCATAGGCAGTGGTGAGTGGCAGCTTGGGCTAGTCTTGGTTAGTATGTATCCACAGTGTTCAGGTGTGAGGAGATGGTTTGAGGAGATATGTCTAACCCAAGCTGGGAATCTTACTCTTACCTCCTACTGTAAACATTGCTGCTGTCTTAATTCAGGCGTAACATTCATGTCTTATTTCAGAAGTAGAATCAATAGTAAATCAGTGTCCAGACAGTTCTTTGCAATTACTGAGAGGTTTAACACTTACTGCTTATTTAATCCTACCCGCACCCCCCAAAAAAAGAAAATAAAATAAGAGAGAAAGAAAGAGAGCAAAAAAATTCATAGGGAAAAAACAGTGGCAAAATGCCTTATGTCTGCTTGCAGTTTCTTTATATATATATATAATGTTTTACATGTTGTAACATTTAAAAAAAAAAAAAATTCGGGTGGGGGGGAGTTGTATTGGTGTATTAACAGAGAGTGCTCACTACCAAACTACAGCATCAATCTCAAATCTCTCCAAAAATTCCTTCCAAGCTGAAATTTTTCATAGGCTTATGGCTTAAGACACCGAGCCTTTTGGAGCATGTGTGTAAAACTTGTTTAAGCAATTTATTTTTCATTATATTACATTCAAACCTTTATTCAAAGGTTCAGGTAGAACAACCATATATGAACTCAATAATGAACTGTTCTACATTCTGTAGTTCTATAAAAGCGATCAAGAAATCCTGCCTGCTAATGAGTGAGAATGGACAAGCTATGGGTACTTTTGTTCTAAGGAAACAAGGTATAATTTCTACTTTCTGACTTTCTGTTCCCATTATAAAAAAGGATGCTTAGGGGTGCAAAAGAGAGATTTGGTAGTTGCCTACTTGACTATCAAATAATATTGATTCTGATATGTTACTGCTGAAGTTTAAAAAGTTAGTATTGCTCAGTCAGCATTTGTGCAGTATTGTATTGCCTCTGTATATGACTATATCAAGAAATATATTGATCACCTCTACACCCAAGTATTAATAGCTTTCTTTTTGAGTCTGATCTGGTTAGACATTATGCTAATTTACATAGCACCAACAGTATGCTAAGTGCTTTGAAGGCAAGTACGAAGACAAGGCCTTCCCCAAAGAACTGAATCCTTCCTATATTACAGTATACAAATGAAGGATGGGAGATCATGACAAACAATGTGATTGAATGGTGACATTTTGAACGTGCCAAGTCGGTTTCATGATTGTCTCGATTTTATTTTATATTTAGGTAGGATGATGAGGTAAAATAGTGGCCATGGAAATAGCCTGATTCTCAGAGAAAATATGTAAAAAACCAGATCCTTTTAACTTGTGCTGTTAGTGGCTCATTTGGAAGCTGATGTTGTTTGAGCAAAATAATGAGACCCCTGGTGTTTTGGTGAATTACTGCTAAGAGCAGGGTCATCCCTAGGGAGGTGCGGGGCCCAGGACATTAGAAACTCGGTGCCTATCTGCCAAGGGGTGCTCTCCACTGGCTCCCCCAGGCCCCACCTCCACTGCACCCCTTCCCCCCCCCCCCCCAAGGCCCTGCCCTGCCTCTTTCTCACCCAGTTCCACCTCCTCCCCCGAGCATGCTGCGCCCTCCCCCCCACCCCCCAGTGCCTCCTGATGCCGCGAAACAGCTCAACGGTGGCTGGTGGTAGGCACTGGGAGGGAGGGGGAGGTGCTGATTGTCAGGGCCCACCGGCGGGCAGGAGGCGCTAGGGGGAGGTTCTGGTAGGGGGGCTCCGCCTTGCCCGTCTGCTGTTCGCCTCCTCACTCAGCTCGCCCTCCCGCCTCACCTCTCGGCCCACGGCGGCACCCCAAAGCACGGGGCCCAGGGCGGTTGCCCCGATTCGCCATACCGTAGCGACGGCTCTGGCTAAGATAAATAATTTTGCCTTTGTAAAAAGGCTTCTCCCTCTTGTAATGCTATATCTAAGGCAACTAGCATTGGGATCATAACTATAACCTTTAAAGCTTGATTTCAAAAGAAGAGAGTGGAGTATATAGCAGAATTACCATATTCTTGATAGCTGCTTGTAGTAGTTGCTTGTGTAGATGCTGCTAAGTGTGTAAACTGGTGTTTGTTTGCATTGAGATTTGATAAAAAGAAACCCTATATTGGCTAATAAATAAATTCTTTATAAAGGCAGGGAAATTTCATTAAACTTGATATAAACTGTAGGTAGTGGATGGAGGGAGGGTTGGACTCAAAACTAAGGTACCAGCAGGGGCTCACCCTACAATGTACCTCAAGAACCTAGCCTTTTTAATCAAACTGATTTTGCTTCCAATGGCAAAATTGTGCAAATTGAAATAATTTGTCATACTGGAACCGTACTTGCAGTATTGACCACATCATGCAGTGTCTTACTAAGAGTTCCCCTTGCAAAAGGGAGACGGTAGTATGTTTTTAATGTAAAAAATACACGTGATTGGAAGGGAGTAAGAACACAACACTATATCTAGTACAGTATTTAGTCAGAGAAATATCAGATCCTCTCTATTGTGTTTGCAAATAGCTTGAGAGTCAGTATAAATGTTAATTAAGTACTGAATGCCCTGTGAATGAAAATATTAGTGTTAGTTTGCACAACAGAGATCTAATTTTACACATGACTATGCAAAAGACTTGCTGGTTTGCCATGTTCCTTGGTGTATGAATGAGTGTAAATGGTGTGTTCTGAAGTATGTTAGTGATTATCAACTTTATAAACCTTCCTTAGCCATACTATACTTGATTGAAACTGTATCAGTAGAAGAATGAATACTCTGGATGTTCTTCCAGCAATGAACTGGTAAGATGTTACTGATGTAAGAGGTTGGTAATCTTCATGAAGGATATTTGGAAGACAAATATGATAGGTACATGTTTGTAGTATATTGCCCTTAAAATTGGGACTTACTAGTGCTATAAGAAAACTGTATAGAGATTTTGACTTCAGTAGAAACTTTGTGCTGCTGCTTGAGATTACATTCTTCTCTAGTCCTTGTTTCCTTCCTTGATCTTCACATATTCAGGTGTGTAGGATGGCCTCTAAAAAATTCTTCCATTCCTTTAAGGTGCTGTAGAAGAGAGAGGTCTTTGAGGTGGATGCTACCATGGTGTTTCTTTAGTCTACTTCTTGTATATTTGCATTCTTGCCCCTTTCTGATCTCTAGTTCATCTAATTTCCTTTGTCTCTTCTATTTGTATTAACTACCTGGTCCAGCCTTGAAGGCCCTCTTCTCACATGGGTGATTATCGGCATGTATCTGTTGTATTAAGTGTTTTGATTTTGATAATTGTTATAAATAAAGTATTGGTTCAGAGTCCGGAAGTGATTTAACATAAAAATGTAACAGATTTGCTGTTGTGTATTAGCTTCAAGTGCAACGTAGTTGCATGCTTTTGCTTCCATAGACCTTTCTCTCTCTACCGCTGCAGTTTTTGCATTAGAGAGGGAATTTAAGGTAGAGATACATCTTGAAATACCTAAAGATGTGACAGATAATCTCTGGTAATACATAAAGGGCCTATGCTTTAGTTTTCCTTTGTCTCCACTAGAACATATCTTATACTATATATGGAACCATAAAGCTGTCCTGACTTTAAAAAATACTTATTTCAAGGAGTTGCCATGCTTCAAAGCAACAAGTAAGCTTCTTCACAGATTTCTGTACTCTAACCCCCTCTAGCTTCCCTTTAGCACTGATTCTTGGGAGTGTCTACAGTAGGTGCAAAGGGATAAAACTTTGTTTTTTTTCCCTCTGTATCCTAGAGTCAATTTTTGTGTTGGTGGGAAGCTTGCCATTCATACAATTTTCACACATCTGGATTAGAAGCTTGTGGAATGGATTCTAGTTTAACCATCTCCCAGATAAAACTAAAAGCAAGAGGTGATTTGACCTCTGTCTTTTAAGTACCTACATGGGAGAATGTTTCAGAAACTGGAAGACTTATTAATGTAGCTGGACATTCAAAACAAGATCCATTGGCTGGAAGCTGAAGTTAGGCACCTTATTTCCAATTTGGACTTGTCTGCTTTTAACAATGAGGGTAATTAACCTTTGAAACAGCTTACGAAGGGATGGATTCACAGACACTTGAAGACTTTAAATCAAGATTGAATATCTTTCTACAAGATATACCCAAACACTCTCTTGAGCTACTGTACCAGTTGCAGAAATCACAGGCTACAGAATTTCACCCAATCTTATATGGGAGGTCAGATTAGGTTGCTATAATGGTCCCTTCTACTATATTAATCAATCAATCAATATTAGCAGCAATTGGATGCAATGCTAGAAGCAGTACAAGAGTGTCATGTTGTGGCCAATAACCTGACTATCCACTACTGTATTTAAGGCACAGTGTTTATAGTATCAATATAGAAGTCCCAATTGAAGGGGTGTGACCCATCAGAAAGACAATGAACAAGATCTGACATCTCATTGATAATACTCTAATGTTGGACAGGAGAATTACTGTTAACATCTGTTTCTAGAAGCTTGTGGGATGTGTTGTACTGCTAGAGCCTCTTGGGATGGGTTAAAGAACTGAGCAGATGATTAAGGCAGATGACATAAGCTTCATTGTTCTGGGAAACTGCATCATTGGCTCAATCCTCCATCCACTGAGGGTTTTGAACATGTGATCTCTAGATCAGTGCACATTGCTGATCACGTCCTGGGCTGGGTCTGTGGTCTAGAAGTGGTGTGACATAAAAAATGTAGCCTTAAGTTAGTTAGACCACTACAACTTCCAGGCAGCGACAGTATCAAAAAGCAGATTAAAAGCTAGAGGAACTGGTAGGTAAGGTCCCATGAGAAGAAAATCTTAAGGGATAAAGGAGTTTAGGAGGGTTGGCAGTTTCTCAACGAGGCTATATTAAAGGTGCAGCTTCAAACTATCCCAGCGCAAAGGGAAGATAGGAAGTAGGGCTGTCGATTTAATCACAGCTAACTCAAGCGATTAACTGAAAAAAAATTAATCGCAAATTTAATCACACTGTTAAACAATAGAATACCAATTGAAATTTATTAAATATTTTGATGTTTTTCTACATTTTCAAATATATTGATTTCAATTACAATACAGAATACAAAGTATACAGTGCTCACTTTATATTTTATTACAGATATTTGCACTGTAAAACGATAAAAGAAATATTTTTCAGTTCACCTCAACAAGTACCATAATGCAATCTCTTTATCTTGAAAGTGCAACTTACAAATGTAGATTTTTGTTGTTGTTACATAACTGCACTCAAACAAAACAATGAAAGGGGGGTGTCCATAGAGCAGTTCAAAGGGGGATAATCCCAATACACGGGTTGGGCGAGTACGAAGGTGAAACAGGACCAAGGGAAGTACCTGAGGCCACTTTAACCCTGTTTCCTGACAGTATTTAGCCAATGTAAACTTAAGCTCCCTATTCATACGCTCAACTTTCCCGCTAGACTGGGGGTGGTAGGGTGTATGAAAGGAGTGTGAAATGCCCAGTCCTTGTTCTAAACGGCCAAGGACATGACCAGTAAAGTGAGGTCCGCGATCTGAGTCAAGCACGAGAGGGATGCCAAAACGGTGTACAATGTCTCTAAGGAGAATCTTCGCCACTGTGGCAGCAGTACAATTAGCAGTAGGAAAAGCTTCGACCCAGGAAGTCAGAGGGCAAACCAAAACAAGGAGGTGCTTTTTCCCAAAAGCCTTTGGCATATCTGCAAAGTCAATTTGAAGATGTTGAAATGGAGCAGCAGGCGGAGGTCTTCCACCCTTAATTTTGTTAAGAGGCGGAGCAGGTCCATTACGCTGACATGTGCTGCATGCTTTCACTATTGACAGGCAGTAGGGTTGAATGCCTGGAGCATACCAAAAGCGAGCGATGGTGTCCACAAGGGCGTGCATGCCGTAGTGACCCCCCTTATCATGGTGCCAGCGAACTGCCACGGGGTATGTGGAGCGAGGGAGGCAGGCTCGGCCATCCGGCATAAGCCAGGTCCCTTTGACCAGAGTGGCTCCGAGGCTCTCCCACGACTGTAGTTCAGCAGTGGGTACTGGTACGGGGTGCGGTGGAGTAAAGGAGGAGGCTGCAATAGCCAACGTGGGCATGGCTAAGGGTAAGACAGCAGCCGTCTTGGTGGAGGCGTCAGCCAGGGCATTCCCACGGGTGACGGGGCTATCATCTTTAGTATGGGCCCGGCAGTGAACTACAGCCAGGACCGAGGGTTCTTGGAGGGCGTCCAAAAACTTGTGGATGAGGGGGAGGTGCTGAATGGGTTTACCGGCAGCTGTCTGGAAACCTCGAAACTTCCAGAGGTGGATGTGACAATGCACAACTCCAAAAGCATACTTGCTATCAGTAAAAATGGTAACGGTCTTACCAGCGGCCAACTGGCAAGCTCGGGCCAGGGCATAGAGTTCGGCGGCTTGGGCTCCCCAGTTGCCTGGCAGTGAGGCGGCCTCTTGAATGTCCCATTCAGAGGTGACTGCATAACCGGTGAAACGCTTGCCATCAACATAGAAGGAGCTTCTGTCCGAGAAGAGGATGCAATCAGGGTTGTCCAGTGCCACGTCAAACAGGTTGTCCCTTATCTGTAAGATGCTATAAACTACTTCCCCACAGTCATGCTGATCCTGGAGGACTGGCAGGTCAGGAAGCAAGGTAGCTGGATTAAGGGGCCCACACCTTTCAAAAATTAGGTTAGTGTCTTCTAAGAGTTCAGCCTCTAGCTGTTGCTGATGATGGGCCGAAAAGACTTGGGTTGTGCCCCTATGCAGAGGGGCTGACAAGGCATGAGAGGTCCAAACCGTGGTAAAATGACCCAGGGTCAGGCTCTTTGCCTTTGTGATCAGCAGAGCAGCTGCTGCCAGAGTCCGGGTGCAGGATGGGGTTCCCTGAGCGACAGGGTCGATCTGCTGAGAGTAAAAAGCAAGTGGGAAATGGTGGGGCCCGCTCAGCTGGGTAAGGACGCCACTAGCAATTCTACCCCTCTCGTGGACAAAAAGGTGAAAGGGTTTGCTGTAATTGGGGGGGGGGGCGGAGAGACATGGAGGAGACATGTCGTATGAGAAGAGATTAGAGGAGCTTGGGTTGTTTAGTCTGACAAAGCGAAGGCTGAGGGGGGATATGATTGCTATCTTTAAATATATCAGAGGGATAAATACAAGGGAGGGAGAGGAATTATTCCAGCTTAGTACTAATGTGGACACGAGAACGAATGGATATAAACTGGCCGTGGGGAAGTTCAGGCTTGAAATTAGACGAAGGTTTCTGACCGTCAGAGGGGTGAAATATTGGAACGGCCTTCTGAGGGAAACGGTGGGGGCGACGGACCTGTCTGGTTTTAAGATTAAGCTAGATAAGTTTATGGAGGGAATGGTTTAATGGTAAAACATAGTAGCCAAGGAAAACCAAGCAATGGTATGTAAATAGTATAATGGCCAACAAGGGTCAGGCTAGAGACTCTTGCCTACATGCTCGGGGTTTTACTGATCGCCATATTTGGGGTCGGGAAGGAATTTTCCTCCAGGGTAGATTGGCTGAGCCTCTGGAGGTTTTTCGCCTTCCTCCGCAGCATGGGGCAGGGATCACTAGCAGGAGGGTCTCAGCCGATTGAAGTCACTAAAACACAGGATTGGGGACTTCAACGGCAGAGTCCAGGGAAGGGTCTAGTGGCCTGCAGCATGTAGGGGGTCAGACCAGATGATCATAATGGTCCCTTCTGACCTTAAAGTCTATGAGTCTGAGTTTAGAACCTACAAGTCCACTCAGTCCCACTTCTTGTGCTGCCAACTGCTAAGAGAAACAAGTTTGTTTACATTTACGGGAGATAATGCTGCCTGCTTTTTATTTACAATGTCACCTGAAAGTGAGACCAGACACTCGCGTGGCACTTTTGTAGCTGGCATTGCAAGGTATTTATGTGCCAGATATGCTAAACATTCGTATGCCCCTTCATGCTTCGGCCTCCATTCCAGAGCACATGCTTCCATGCTGATGATGCTTGTTAAATCATGTTTTAATTAAATTTGTAACTCAACTCCTTGGGGGAGAATTCTATGTCTCCTCTCTGTGTTTTACCCGCATTCTGCCATATATTTCATGTTATAGCAGTCTCAGATGATGACCCAGCATGTTATTCGTTTTAAGAACACTTTCACTCCAGATTTGACAAAACGCAAAGAAGGTACCAATGTGAGATTTCTAAAGATAGCTACAGCACTCGACCCAAGATTTAAGAATCTGAAGTGCCTTCCAAAATCTGATAAGGACGGGATGTGGAGTATGCTTTCAGATGTCTTAAAAGAGCACCACTCCGATGCGGAAACTACAGAACCCCAACCACCAAAAAAAGAAAATCAACTTTCTGCTGGTGACATCTGAGTCAGATTTCAAAAATGAACGTGCGTCGGTCTGAACTCCTTTGGATCATTATCAAGCAGAACCCATCATCTGCATGGATGCATGTCCTCTGGAATGGTGGTTGAAGCATGAAGGGACATATGAATCTTTAGCGCATCTGGCACGTAAATCTTTTGCAACGCTGGTGTCAGGGTTCCCTCCCCACTCTGAACTCTGGGGTACAGATGTGGGGACCCTCATGAAAGACCCCCTAAGCTTATTTCTACCAACTTAGGTTAAAAACTTCCCCAAGGCACAAATCCTTCCTTGTCCTTGGATGAGTACTGCTGCCACCACCAAGTGAGTTAGACAAAGATTTAAGGAAAAGGACCACTTGGAATTCCTGTTTCCCCCAAAATCCCCCCAAGCCCTTTCACCCTCTTTCCTGGGTAGGCTTGAGAATAATATACCAACCAAATAGGTTAAAAAAGTGGGCAGAACTTTATTATAAAGAAAAAGTAAAAGAAGCACCTCTGTAAAATCAGGATGGAAGGTAATTTAACAGGGTAATCAGATTCCAAACACAGAGGATCCTCCTCTAGGCAAAACTTTAAAGTTACCGGAAAAAAAAACCTGGAATAAACCTCCCTCAGCATAGGGACAATTCACAAGCTAAAACAAAAGATAATCTAACGCATTTTCTTCCTATTACTTACAATTTGTAATCTTAGAGGCTTAGTTCAGGTATGTATTTTCCCTGCCCTGATTCCTCGCTGACCCGGAGAGAACAAAGGAACACAAAACAAAAAACTTTCAAATCTGTGGGGGAAGCATCTTCTCCCCTTATCGGTCCTTTTGGTCAGGTGCCAACCAGGTTATCTGAGCTTCTTAACCCTTTACAGGTAAAGGAGGGATTTTATGCTACCTGTAGCTGTATGTTTATGACAGCTGGCTACAACAGTGCCATGAAAATGCCTGTTCTCACTTTCAGTTGACATTGTAAGCAAGAAGTGGGCAGCATTATCTCCTGCAAATGTTAACAAACTTGTTTGTTTGAGCGATAGGCTGAACAAGAAGTAGGACTGAGTGAACTTGTAGGCTCTAAAGTTTTATGTTTCATTTTTGAATGCGATTATTTTTTGTACATAACTCTACATTTGTAAGTTCAACTTTCATTATAAAGAGATTGCACTACAGTACTTGTATTAGGTGAATTGAAAAATACTATTTCATTTTTACAGTGCAAAATTTATAATAAAAAATGAAGTGAGCATTGTACACTTTGTATTCCTGTGTTGTAATTGAAATCAATGTATTTGAAAATGTGGAAAACATCCAAAAATATTTATATAAATGGTATTCTATTAACAGCGTGACTAATCACAATTAATTTTTTTAATTGCTTGACAGCCCTAATAGGAAGTATAGTAAGAGGCAAATATGGCTCCATCAGGAGCTCTTTAATGACCTGAAAAATTAAAAAGGAATCCTACAAGAAGTGGAAACATGGACAAATAAGGCGAGTACAAAAGAATAGCACTAGCATGTAGGGACAAAATCAGAAAGGAGAAGGCAGAAAATGAATTGTATCAGCAGGGGACATAAAAGGACATCAAAGAGGTTCTTTAAATACATTAGAAGCAAGAGAAAGACTAAAGAAAGTGTAGGTTGTCTACTTTTCACTGAAGGAAAGCTAATGACTTATGACACCCAGAGGGCTGAGGTGTTCAGTAATTGTTTCCCTAGAATTGTGGGACTAGAAGGGACCTCGAGAGGTCATCTAGTCCAATCCCTTGCACTCATGGCAGGACTAAGTATTATCTAGACCATCCCTGACAGGTGTTTTGTCTAACCTGCTCTTAAAAATCTCCAATGATTAAAAAATTATTAAAGGTCTAGAAAACACTACCTATGAGGGAAGATTGAAAACACTGGGTTTGTTTGGTCAGGAGAAGAGGAGACATGATAAAAGTTTGCAAGTACATAAAATGTTGTTACAAGGAGGAGGGAAGAAAAATTGTTCTTAACCTCTGAGGATAGGACAAGAGGCAGTGGGCTTAACTTGCAGCAAGGGGGGTTTAAGCAGGGCACTAGGGAAAACATCCTAACTGTTAGGGTGGTTAAGCACTGGAATAAATTGCTTAGGGAGGCTGTGGAATCTTCATCATTGAGTGTGCTGAAGTCTGCCTTCTTGAAATCCATTATCTTTATTGTGCTATTTTCCCTCTTATAATTCTTTAGAATCATGAATTCTGCCATTTCATGATCACTTTCACCTAAGCTGCCTTCTACTTTCAAATTCTCAACCAGTTTCTCCATATTTGTCAAATCAAGTCTAGAACAGCCTTTCCCTTAATAGCTTTCTCCACCTTCTGAAATTAAGTCTCCAATACATTCTAAGAACTTGTTGGATAATCTGTGCCCTGATGTATTATTTTCCCAACAAATGGTGGTGATGGGGGATTTCAACTACCCAGACAAGTCCTGTGCTTTGGATGATTTTGTTAGTTTAGAAAAAAGCCGCCTCCAACCTCTTCTTCCTGGTGAGGTGGTCTGTAGTAGACCCCTACCAGGAAGGAATAAATAGGAATGCCTATTTTGTTTCAATCTTACCAAAAATATTAATGGTTACCAGATACTCAACACAATTAATACTAACAAGGGGATCATATTTCAAAATAGGGAAAGAACAAGAAAAATAATATTTAGATAAGTGAGATGTAAACAGGTTGGCAGGGCCTGTTGAAATTCACCCTAGATGGCTTAAGGAGCTAGCTAAATCAGTCTTGGAACCGTTAACAATTATTTTAGAGGACTCATGGAGGATGGGTGAAGTCCCAAAGGACTAGAAAAGGTCAAACATAGTTTAAAAAGGGGAACAAAGAGGACCCAGGGAATTATAGACCAGTCAGCCCAACTTCCACATCTGGAGAGATTCTGGAACAAATTATCAGCCAATTTGTTGGCATCTGGAAGATAATAGGGTTATAAAGAATAGCCACCATGGATTTGTCAAGAACAAATCATGCCAAAGTAACCTAATTTCCTTCTTGACAGGGTTACTGGCTTGGGGGGGGGGGGGGGGGGGGGGGGAGGGGAGAAGCAGTCTGCCTTTTGATGTAGGACTTCACCTACCCACATATAAATTGCTCAAATGGCACAACAGCAGAAAATTCAAAAAAACTCCAAGTGAGTACTGCTTAGGATGGCAGTACTAGAGCATACAAAAGGAGTCTATTCCCAATTGAAAGTTATTTTGGATTAATGTGAGGGGGGGTTTTGTTTTTTGTTTTTTCTTTGATGGATAAACTTTCTTGTGTCCCCATACTTGTTTCAAATTATCTGGCATCTCATTCTGCATTCGTAAGGCTCTTCATTTCTGGATTTTATTTTGTTTAAAATTGCTTGGGAATTTATCAGTTACAAACATTTTAAAAATGGGTGAAAATCAGTGCAAAAATTAACTTCACAGTATTCTGGGAGAATATTGGGGTTAATATCGGGATGGGGGAACAGGGAAAAAAAAGCAACAAATAAAAGTAAGAGTATTGACAGTAAAAGCAGTTTAAAGCTGTGGTTTATTTCATGAACTCTACATTAATTGTACATACACATGTGTATCTTTCATTGCACTGCCTAATTTTGGTAGCCTTGCATTTATGCTTATGTTAAGTAGATATTCAAGAAAATTCAACAGATAATTTATTAACATAAAATTATTTTCATATACTTGAGTGGTTCAAAATTCAGGTGAAAATTGGTAAAGACCAGATAATAACTTTCATAAAACCTGCACACTTCATTAATCCACTTTGGAAGCAGATTAACTCTAGTTCAGGAAGAGTTCTCCCTCAATATAGCTGGTGTGGATGCATCACCATTTTGAATTAACTGTTCTGCTTCTGGTACTCCTCCAACTGCTATCCCACACTGCACTGCTGCACACGTTGGTGGGCCTGATTCACTGTGAGACCTCTAGTGCTCCGAGTCCGGAGTTATCTTGACCCGATGTCACCTCCCTGTTTGAATGCTGGCCTACAGGTAGGTGTGCCCCTTAGTGGTGCCAGCTCATGGTGAGTTCACACACTTGGAGTCCATTCTGATTTTAGCAGCCATGTCCTATGTGGGCCTTTCAGAGGTCCTGGATGTCTGTCCTTGGCCTCTGAGAAGCGGAGCAGGTCTAATCCAGTCTGAACACAAAATGTGAAGATACATAAGAGGCTATCAGACCAAATGAAGGAGAGGGTGTAGTCCAGGACTTAGTGCAGTTCCACAACAAAGGAGTGGAGTTCTGGCAGTGTTATAAAAGTACCAGGTATAGTAATACCACCTCTGGCAGAGGTCACAAAACTCATACCTACTATGAAGAGCCAGACTGGATTCTTGCAAGGGAGTCCATCAATGACCCCCAGCATGCAAAGACACCCAAACAGGACCTCAAGTGAGAAGATTGCCACAGCCAGCCAAGATCTCTTCAACTTGCAAAATCATGAGGCAGAGAGAGTGAAGGAGACCCTGAAAACGCAGCCAGAGAACCAGCCTGACAGTACTTGGGAGGGACCTTTTCCAGTAAGGATTGTGTGCTATATTATAATACACACACACACACACACATAGAGGGGGTTTAAACAACTTTTTTCTGGGTATCATCAGGGTACCACCATGTTGGATGGATGTGAGCTGGTATCCCCTTTCCACTTGCTTGGCTTTTATCCTCCCATCCACCTGACATGCTCAAAATGGCATCCTTAAGCTCCAAAGTGGCGTTTGTCCGAAATCTCAAATCCCATAACCATCAGCCAAATGTGCCCGCCCCCTCTTTCTGTGCTGCTTATTGCTTCCTTCCTCTGTTCAAGATGGCAGTACCATAAGGATTAAAAAAAAAAAAAATCATACACATTGCATGGTAGGCATGTTTAGTGTAGCTACAGATACAGAAAGAGAAAAAGCAATAGGAAAAGTACTTTGGCTCACAGTTTGACCAATGCCCCGTGCTGTAGTCTGAGGTAAATCTCCCACATTTGTCTACAGAGACATTTCAAAATGCACAGAGATTGTAAGGCATTTGTGGCTGTTTTAATCACACACATCCTAGGGTTCCAGAGTATTTATTTTGCAGGGCACTTTGTGCTAGTCTGCAGATATTTTAAAAGAGAACTTAAGGAAAAGATAGTGTTCTAGTTTGGCATTTGCACTGCAAAAAATGCAGCTTTCTTGTGATTGCCTGTATCAGAGGTGGTTCCCTTCCATTCCTGTACCAAATGTGGGGGTACCATTCTGGCAAATAACTGTGTTGCATATCTTCCCACTTTGCCCGTTGCCTTTTGAACAAGATCCTTTTCTGCCTTTTGGGGATGCTTCTTAGGGTAACATCCTCCAACCCAAGGAAGGCCTGTAGAGCTGCACATGCAATTACTAACTTGTTCTCTGCTGCTCACCCCTCCCCCAAGCCACCACCAAGCCAGCATTGGTAGAGGGGTCCTGTACAAGGGGGTAGCAAAATGGAATACATTTTACCATCTCCAAACTCCCCCTAGACTGGATTGAGCCCATGGGAATAAAACTGCAGTTTGAGGAAAAAGCAATAGTTTATCAGTGTTGGCATGGAAACTAGAACTGGGACAATAACTACTTGTGCTGTTTCTCTGCCCTTCAGTACGTGACACACAGCAGCCCCCCCACACAGGAGCATTATCAGAGTCTGAAGACATGGCAGATCTTTGGGGGGGGGAGGGAACGTGTTTAGTCATCTTCTGCCTCTCCTGGGATGTAGCCATGAGGTCACTAAAGAGTGGAGGCAAGGTTTCCTTCACCATGATACTGAGGAGGAGAGGGAACTGATGAGGGATCTCATTGCCAGTTCAATAGTACAACACGCAAGGCTGTGCACTTAGGGTTTAATAGTAACAATTTCTGCCACAAGCTGGGGGCTTATCACTTGGAAGTGACAGACGAGGAGAGATACCTGGGTGTGTGGGTCGATCACAGGGCGACTATGAGCCAACAATGTGATGCAGCTGTGAAAAAGGCAAATGGAATCTTAGGATGTATTAAGTGAGGTATTTCCAATAGAGAAGTATGAATGCTATTGTGCAAGGCACTAGGAAAAACCTCACTTGGAATACTGTGGACAATTCTGGTCATCCATGTTCAAGATAGAGGAGTTTAAACTGAAACACATGCAGAGAAGAGCTAGTAGGATGATAAGGGGATTGGAGGACCTTTCTTATGAGAGCAGACTGGAAGAGCTTGGCTTGTTTCATCTAGCAAAAAAGAAGGCTGAGGGGGGATATGATTGCTCTCTGTGAATACATGTGCAGCGGAGCAGGAGAGGAGGAAAATACTAGGGAGGGTGAGAGCTATGTAAGCTAAAGGACAACGTCGGCACAAGAACAAATGAATATAAACTGGCCATAGACAAATTCTAACTGGAGATTAGAAGAAGGTATCTAACCATCAGAGGGGTGAAGTTCTAGAACAGCCTCCCAATAGGAGTTGTGGGGGGGCAAAAAACTTAGTTAATTTTGATAGCTGGACAAATTTCTGGGTTGTTTGTGATGATGGGGGCTGAACGTAACAAACCAGGAGTGAGCCCCAGGATGATGTCCTGTGTTCCTAAAGCTCATGCTGCAGGATTTCAAGTGGCCACCAGCAGGGGTCAGGAAGGGATTTCCCCCCTCCATGCCACCTCCACCTCCCCCATTTATTCTGGAAGGGGTTTTTTACCTCCTTCCTCTGAAGCATCAGAATATAGCTATGGCTGGAGATGGAACATTGAAGTGGGGGGCTTCTGAGATGGCACTGAACAGTCTTTCTCTCAGGTGCTTGGCTGGCTAGTTCTTGCTCACATGCTCAGGGTCTAACTGATTGCTATATATGTGATCAGGAAGGAATTTCCCCCCAGCTTGGATTGGTAGTGAACTTGGGTTTTTTCACCTTCCTTTGCACCATGTGGGTTCAGGTCATTTGCCAGGATTATCTTTCTTAAAATCAGGCACTAGTGCATTTCAGTTCTTCCTATTCTCTTCTTGTGGCACATAATCTAGTCTCTTGTGGGTTGTAGTACTTTGGTCTCATTTCAGTTGTTGGGTTAATGTGCGGGTGCTGAGTGGTGTTGTTGGCCTTGATATTCGGAGGTCAGACTGGATGATCTAGTGGTCCTTTCTGACCTTAGACTCTGACAAAGAAAAGGATATGCAGGCACAGATACTGGAAGAAACGATGCAGAGGCAGACAGCCCTGGTGAAGAGCATCGTGGTACTATGTTCATGGCCATCACTTGAACCTAGCTTTCTCCTGCAGCTGCTTGAGAATACTGTATGCTGAACACCCCTTCCCTTCCCCTACTACAGGGAACAGGTCCTTTGCTCGCTGTCTCACACACCAAGACATAGAACAGTTTTGACCCATTTCCCTATCTACACGTGATTGTGACCTCATCAGTACAAACTTATGCACTTAGCACTTCAGGCATGCCTGCTGCCATTCTGTTGGTTTTATGTTTTCACTGTATGATCATTAAGGATTTCATAATTTACAACTGTTAATTTCATAAAATGTGTGTATGAGGCATAATAAAACCCTTGCACAAAGGTAAGTACATTTTTCACCACTATGCCCAGGCCTCATAGTAGTAGCATGGTGTGTCCCTGACCTACTCAGCCTCTCTGGTGGTTCATAATGGTCAGAAAGTCTCCATCTCTGCCTCCCACCCTTTGGGGGGGTTCTCTTCTTGCTCTCTCAGATGTCGTGCAGGTACTTTCTGCATCTATCACACAAGGCAAATATTGCTCAGCAGCCCCCAGCCTTGTCATGATGCCCTTCAACCTTCCAAATGCACACTTCACTGTTCCTCTGCAGCTACTCGGTATAGTTAGACAGCACCTTTCTCTTATCCAAATGCACCGTAAAAGGCTGTATAAGCCAGGGTAGCAAGGGTCTCCAGGATGACAGTAGGAAATCACAATACCATTAGTGTTCACAGTGGTTCTGGAGGAAAATTATTTCCCATTGCAAAAAACAGATCTGAGTTTCTAAAGAGCCAAGTGTGTTAGCCCTTTCCAGAGCACCCCACATTAGTATAGGTGAACCTTCCACGGTGTTCAACCAGGTCTTGCAGCACCACAGAGAAATACCTCTTTTTGTTGACTAACTCTGAAGGCTGGCATGATAGGCAAAGAATGGACATGTAGTGACCTGGGATAGCAATGCCCTCTTAGTAGCACACAATAGCCCTGAAAGTTTATCTACCATATTTGTTAGCAACTGACTGGTAGCAATTGTCAATGGTGAGCTTCCTGATAGCAATGACCTGTACTTTTTCCATGCTCGGGGGAACCTTTGTATAGATGTTCTGTCACTGCATTTCTAGGGTGAGCTTTGCACAGACTTCTAGGAAAGTGTCCTATGTCATCCAGAGTTCTGCTGCTACTGCTGGTCATCCTGGGTCTGCATAACTGTCCCATCCCACCAGTCAGTACTAGTTGGCCAAGCCCAGGAACGGGCGCTCTACCAAGAGAAGCCATTCCAGAAAAAAACAATTAGCTGATTTCAGGCTCTGCCTTCTCTGCCAGTATCACCACAGCACTGCTATGGCTTTTTCCAAGTCATCCAAAGATATCCAGCAGCATGACTGCCAATACACATGTGCATCAGCCTGTTTGTATTAATGACTACCAGGATTGTGGCACTCAGCAGTGTTCCCTCTATGATATCTAGCAGTGTTTTGAAAACGGCACTGGCTCTGAAAAGCCAGATGAATGAGGGGATGACACAAAGGGAACCATAGAAATTTTAGTTTAATCCAAGTCCCATAATTTCATTGGCTTCTGGTAAGTATCCCACAATGCACCACAAGAAAAATAAAATCCCAGAATACAGAGCCTAGCAGCAGTGGAATGTTGCACCTTGTTATGTCTGCCCAGAATATTGTGTGCTTACATTGAAAACATGCAGTGCTGTATGGATGCACAGATTCAAAATGAGGGCATGTTAGCTGGCATAGCAAAGCAGTGTGGATCTGCTGCACTCAGAATTGTTATTCCTGATGAGTTAAAATGGGGGAAAATAATCCAAAATAACATTCAGGTGTAGGCAAGCCCTTAATGTTAAATAACAGTAGCTGAGCTGCTAACTATCATAACCATAATATAATTAGGTTCAACATCCATGGGGAAGTTAAGGCACCAAACACTGACACAGTAATCCTGAACTTTTAGAAAGGGAGCTCTCGAGGAAGAGTACCTTAAAGGGTCTACAGTAAAAAGTAAAGAAAGCAAAATCCTTAACTGTGACATGTATCCTACTTAAGAAAACAATAGTGGCCTCAGGAAGCGTGCATACCTCTGAACAAAAAGGGAACCAGGAAGGGAACAAGTAAACCAGCCTGGGTAAATGGCAAAGTTGGTGAGGTTATTTGAGCCAAGCAGAAATCCTCCAAAATTTGGAAATTTAACTTTTGTGAAGCAAATAAGTGAGAGCATAAATTACAGCACCCAGTATGTAAGAGTGGAAACTAGGAGGCCTAAGATGGATCTTTGAACAGCAAATACTAAGATGTGAAAACAAATTCTTTACGTATATTAGAAGCAGGAAGCCTGGAAAGAATTGGTGGTTCTGTTGGATTACCAGGTTTAAAGGGAGCAATTAAGATAAAGATATTGCTGAGAAGTTAAATAACTTCTTTGCATCAGGCTTCACCACTGAAGATGTTAGGAAGATACCTATCTCAAACCTGCTCTTTTCTGGTAATGAAGCAATGTACTATTGGACTGATGTATTAAAAGTGGCTGTGCTGGGACAAACCATTTTAAAAAGCAATGTCACTAGGCGCTGATGGTACCCATCCAAGTGTTCTGTAGGAGTTTAAGAATTAAATGGATGAGATGCTAATAAAATGTGTAGTCTATCATTAAAAACTGATACTGTACTAAAGAATTGGTAGATAGCGAATGTTATACCTATATTTTAAAAAAAGCTCTAGTGGTGATACAAGGGAATTATAGACCAGAAATCCTTACATCTGTGCTGGGTAAATTGGTGTAATCATAATTTAAAATAGAATAATAAAACATATGAAATATTATAAGGTCTAATCCTTTATTCAAAGAAAAATCATATCCTGCTAATCTATTAGCATTTTTTGAATGTGAATAAAAGAAAACTGCTCAACACAACTTCCTTTGCATTTCAAAAGATATTTAACATGTCATTAGTAAAAGGCTACTAAAGAAAAGATAAACAGGAATACTTGTGATCACAGGGTGGGAGGCCAAAGTGGTGGTGTAGATCAAAAAGATAGGAAACCAATTTTCATCATGACAGAAGGTTAACTAAGTCTGGTGTTTACAGTATTTATTAATGTTTTGGAAAAGGTGGATGTGCAGTCAGGTAGAAAAAAATTGCAGATGAGTTACTCAGGTTAGTTAAGTCGAGAGCGGAACTTCAACAAGGTAGGTGAATGGGGAAACATACTGTAGATGAAATTCAGAGTTGTAAATGCAAGTAATTACTCCTGGGGAAATTCTGTGCCAAAAACCTAAAAGTTATGCAACAAAAATTAAATTATTTTCACAATATTTTCAAATGCTGCAAACTTCTGTATATTTTACTTGTCAAAATAACACAATATAATCACCAGTTTCAATTATTTTGGTCATTTATTTAAACATACCTGTCAGCAAGTATGTCTGTAACAATACAGCCAACAAAAAAGATTCCTTACGAGGCATATTAATACAGAATTTTGAGTAGTAATTTAAACTACAATACAGAATGGTATTTCTTGCACCCCTCAGATGCAGTGCAAAGGCTTGGGGGAGTCGGATAATGGAGGAGCTGAGGGAGAGGGAAGTAATTGCTGGGATGGAGTCTGGGTGTGAACATGGAGGATTGTTGTGTCTGAGTGGGGAAAAGTATGGAATAGGTTTTTCGGGGAGGGTGGGGGGGGAGGGGAAGGGAAGGGACTGTTAGGGAGCTTCCCCCAGGCAGACCCGGGCTGACCCCTAGCTTCTCCCATTCAGTCAGGCACATCTGCTCCTGTCCCTGTATGTCCTTGCACCCCTATTCACGTGTCCTTCCACCCCCATTCATACACCCCTCTGTTCCTATGTGGCCCTGCACCCTCTTCCCTGTTAAAAGATGAGTGATTAAAATAATGAAGGATATGGAAAAAGCTCTCATTAAGAGAAATTGAAAATACTGGCATTGTTTATTTTAGAGAGGAGACAAATGTATACAAAAATGTGTGTTTTGGGAAGGTGTGTTAGGAACTTGTGTTCTTCCTGTTTCCATAATAAAATAATGAGGACATTTAATGAAACTTAAAGGTGGCTAATTCAAACTTGATAGAAGGAAATACTTTTTCACAAAATGAATAATTAGACTATAGAATTAATTGCCATAGGGTAGAATTGAAGCCAAGAACTTAGCAAGTTTTAAAGGGAATGTTGGTCATTTGGATAACTAATATCCAGAATTACTATAAAAATACTTAAATTAGTGATATACATATGTACAGGCCTAAGCCAGTCTCTAACTATTAACAGTTAGGAGGACTAGATACTAATCAGGTGGCAGATTATTCCACATCTCCTGTGTGGTTTTTTGCACCTTCATCTGAAGTATCTGGGCAGGCCATGGTAAGAGACGAGATACTGGACTAGATGGACTACAGGTAGGAATTCTTACGACGCTTCCTACATTCTCACCAAATGAAAGAAAAACACACTGGCCACAACTATAAACACGCCCTCTCTCACAGTTTGTTGTAGTTCTGACTTGTGTCAGCTAAGGTGAGAGGGTCTAAAAAAGATAGGAGGAGGAAATTCACTCTCATTCTGGATATGTATTTGTCTGGTGTACTGCTGTCTCACCCAAAGTTATTCCAGGGGTTGACGAGAAAGCTCTGATATGGCTCCATTTTTTTATTTTTATTTTCCAGGATATGCAAAGCGGTGATTAGCGACTGCTCCTCTACCTCCAGAACACTCATCTGTGGAGTCCTACACGGCATCATGCTCTTCTCCCATTCTTGTTAATATCTACGTGCATTTATTGGGGGTGGGGGAAGCTGTGAGAGACCATTGTCTCAAATACCAGCAATGTGCGGATGATATCCAGGACGTCATCTTTATCTTTGGTACCTAGCTGAGATAAATGGCTGCATGTGTAGGCAGTTGGCTGAAGTTCAACCAGGGAAAGAGATGGGATGTTGATGGGCATAGTGAAATACTTGTAAGACCTAACATCCACTCTCCATTTACCCTTCTGTGGAGACTACCTCTAATTTTTCAAATTGGTCTGCAGCTTATGGGTCCTCTTGGATTCTTTACAGATGCTGGATAATGGATAATAATGGCCCCCCAAAAACATAGCCTTGGCTACCTCATGTGAAGTAGGGAGGAAAATTAGTTTATCAACCACAACCTGTTGTGACTCTGGTGATCCTCTTTTAGGAGGTGCTCTGATACTGCAGTGATTGGCACCATTGCAAGAACTTGGCTGGATGATAGTAAGAGCAATGTATTTTTACAGATCAGTGGTTCTCAAACTTTTGTACTGGTGACCTCTTTCACATAGCAAGCCTCTGAGTTTGACCCCCCCCCTTATAAATTAAAAACACTTTAATATATTTAACACCATTATAAATGCTGGAGGCAAAGCGGGGTTTGGGGTGGAGGCTGACAGCTCGTGACCCCCCCATGTAATAACCTTGTGACCCATTGAGGGGTCCCAACCCCCAGTTTGAGAACCCTTGTTCTAGATGGACCATTGGTCTGACTCAGTATGGCCTTTCTTATGCTCTGAAGAAGAGTGGCAAGATAACAAAGAGGAGGCTTACAAAGTGATGTGGAGGAATAGTAAAGGTGAGGATATGATGCAAGTAGGGAGAGAATTTCAGATTTGAGGAAGAGAAAGCGAGAAGATAAAAAACAGGAAAGGTACACACAAGGAAAGAGAAACTTAGCTTCACAGAGACCATGCTGCTTAAATTGGAGAAAGCATTGCGTCCGGGAAGGGGCCGGGCACATGAGGCATGTGGAAGCAGAAAGATAGTTATGGGAAGTTCTAAGTACCTGAGTTAAGGCACACAAAAAATAGTGAGCCTGACACAGTTTATAAATTTGGTCCTTATTAGATTTGCCATTGCAATACCCTGTTCCGCCATGTTTTTGCAATAAATTCTGACGTGGTTCTTAAGTCGTTTTCACTAAAGACAGAAAAGAAGAGATTACTGGAAGTACAAGAAAAGCCTTATTTCAAACTTCATTGGCTGGTTTAAAAATCTCTGCAAGAATTGTCCCTTCCATCATTACCAATATGAGACACCCTGGATAGCAGATATAGCTTCAAAATTGATTTGGCAAAATAACTTCTTACCAACATTTTCACACACGTTCCCCTGGCTTGTGAGTTTGGTACCTTGTGCACAGCTAGGGTGACCAGACAGCAAGTGTGAAAAATCGGGATGGGGGTGGGAGGTAATAGGAGCCTATAGAAGAAAAAGACCCAAACATTGGCACTGTCCCTATAAACTTGGGACATCTGGTCACCCTATGCACAGCAGTGTTCACTGCAACCTTAAACGTTTGTGTGGGGGAAGAAGTTGGTTAAGGAACACTGACTCCAGTGGATCATTTTGTGTTTTGACCACAGAAGTTCAGACAGTAACCCTACCCTGTTCGTGTCTGTGTCTGCCTTGCCTTTGTCATCCTTGATCTGTGAGATGGCTTTTAAAGTTCAACAACTTTGTGTTCATTTTGTTGTTGGGCCTGTTGTCCCTTCCGGTGGATTCTGGCTCTGTTTCTATCTCTCTAGCCCACTCTGTGCCTCATTTATGGTTGTCCGCTTCTGAGCTGTGATGTATCACTTCAGTTGCCAGTTATGAAACTGACTAGGACTGGAAGCAAACACAAACATTTTTAAACATCTAATGTGTTGTATCATTTTTGTGCTTACCAAAAAGTGTGGCTATTCCATCATCCTTTACCAGTACTGCATTTTAAGAACTGTACAAAACCAAATGATGATTTTGCTGAAATAATTTTATCACGCAAATATCAAAAGTGTTTAAACATCAGTCATGTCCACCCATACTATTTTTGGTCTATTGTGAAATCTGATTTAGAAATTTTTTGCTTTTTAAGTAATCAAAGTAGCTTTCATTTATCGCTTATTTTTAGTGCACTGAGTAAAATAAGTTGTCCTATCCCTCTGCCCCCTCTTCCCCCGCTTACCTCTGAAACTTCCTAAGCAGTTAACTTGATAGGATTACTCATTTTCATTTACTAGAATCATTTTTAAAACAAATTCCTTCTGCAGAGGCGTAGTATCCATCAAATGAATTGGATGCTTATAAAATGGTGGGCAAGCCTAAAATGGAAAACTGATCACCCGCAAACGTTCTAGTTGCTCTAGAATCTTCTGTCGAGGGGGTGTGTTTCCTGCGTACAATAGGTGGAAGAGAAAAAAGACATGAAATTACCTGACATGAAACAGAGATGTAAGTCAGGCTAAGTTCCTTCGACTGCAGTGTCAGTTAATACTGATTGATCTGTTTCTAGGGAGAATAGGAATAGAAGATCCTACTAGACCTATCCCCAAACAATGAGAGAAATTCAAGGTATAGTAGCACCTCAGAATTGCAAATATCAGAGTTACGAATTGACCAGTTAACCACACATCTCATATGGAACCAGAAGTACACAATCGGGCAGCAGCAGAGACCAAAAAAAAAAAGAGGCAAATACAGTATGGTACTGTGTTAAACATAAACTTAAAAAAAAATAAAGGGAAAGCAACATTTTTCTTCTGCATAGTGAAGTTTCAAAGCTGTATTAAGTCAATGTTCAGTTGTAAACTTTTGAAAGAATCACCATAATATTTTGTTCAGAGTTATGAACACTTCAGAGTTACGAACAACCTCCATTCCCAAGATGTTCGTAACTCTGAGGTTCTACTGTATGTGTTAGTTGTGGTCTGGAAGGGCTAGATGATGAATTTTGCTAAATATTTGTGCAGGGATTCTATCTCCTTCAGTGTCACAATATAGATGTTTGGAGCAGTGCATGGAAATAGAACCTGTGCAGTTGGTCATAGGCAGTATTTGACCCGTACGTGGGCATGTGATTTCCTTTTTTTGGGCTATCCAGAAAGAATGAGTAGGCTTAGACCTAAAATCTTCTCAAAAGAGTGCAGATGCAAATTTCCAGGGAATCCCTGAAGATTATAACCAACTCTTCTCAGGAATTTTCTGACTTTTCTGGTTTTCTAATAGCTTTGGCAGAGCACTAACAAGTGAGTGGCAGAGGTTCCCAAGATCCTTCTGTGACGGGTTGGATCACAGAAACCCCCTTGGGAGCTGCCACCCAATGTGCAAAGACTACCCCTGCTTCTGTTTTCCCTGCCAGCTCAGGACTCCAGCACCCTGTCTTGCTGAGCCAGACACTCCCGTCTGGCTCCAGACACAGACCCAGGGTCTGAATCACTTGTCCCAAAGCTGCAAGTTTACCTGAAAACAGCTCGCAGTAGCGTGCTTGTCTTTAGCACTCAGATGCCCAACTCCCAATGGGGTCTAAACCCAGATAAATCCGTTTTACCCTGCATAAAGCTTATGCAGGGCAAACTCATAAATTGTTCGCCCTCTATAACACTGATAGAGAGATATGCACAGCTGTTTGCTCCCCCAGGTATTAATACATACTCTGAGTGAATTACTAAATAGAAAGTGATTTTATTAAATACAGACAGTAGGATTTAAGTGGTTCAAAGTAGTAACAGACAGAACAAAGTAAGTCACCAAGCAAAATAAAATAAAATGCGCAAATCTATGCCTAATCAAACTAAATACAGATAATCTCACCCTCAGAGATGTTTCAGTAAGTTTTTCTCAGACTGGACACCTTCCAGGCCTGGGCACAATTCTTTCCCCTGGTACAGCTCTTGTTGCAGCTCAGGTGGTAGCTAGGGGATTCTTCATAATGGCTTCTCCTCTCTCTGTTCTCTTCCCCCCTTTATATATCTTTTGCATAAGGCGGGAACTCTTTGTCTCTCTGGGTTTCCACCTCCCCCCCCTCACTGGAAAAGCACCAGGTTAAAGATGGATTCCAGTTCAGGTGACATGATCACATGTCACTGCAAGACTTCATTACTCACTTGCCAGCACACACATATACAGGAAGACTCACAGGTAAATACAGCCATCTGCAGACAATGGGAGTCATCAAGATTCCAAACCATCATTAATGGTCCACACTTTACACAATTACAATAGGCCCTCAGAGTTACATTTTATATTTCTAGTTTTAGATACAAGAGTGGTACATTTATACAAATCAGATGATCACACTCAGTAGATTATAAGCTTTGGAATGATACCTTACAAGAGACCTTTTGCATGAGGCATATCCCAGTTACTTACATTCACTTATTACCGTATTTTCTCTAAAACTATCTCAGTTACATTATATTGACTTATTATCAAGTTTTTATAAAACCATATAGACTGCACAACGTCACACCTTCTGTCAAAACAAACATTACAAGAGTGCTATAGCTTAGCCTAGCTAACTGCTCTAAACATGGACACGTATTCATGGACACGTTAATTCTCAATAGGAGCAAGCAATGAATAGTTACCCCTCAGTGAATCTCCTTTTAATGAGGAAGTTGACAACAATAGCTAGTTAAACAACGAAATGCTTAAATGCCCATGGATTTGATTAATGCAAGCAAAGGCATTTCATGGTCTACGGAGGCTGCGCCACCTAAGTGGGCTCATAGAGGAGGAAGAGTGAATATTTTTCTGAGAAGAAAGGTCAAAGAGTGCTAAACATAGATTTTTGTTTGACTGAAATTAATTGAAGAAGAAATATAATGAAAGACATAAGACTGTGTTTGTCATATACTTCACCATTGGCAAGATTACATATTCAGAGCATTAGAAATATTCCCTCACTCCAAGAGCAGACATTTTAAACAACCTGGACAGGGCAGTATTGATAACCTTAGAAACCGTTTAGAAAATGGTGGCCAACAAATACTAGAGATAGGAACAAGAAAAATCTGCATCGATGGAAGTGGATAATCACGAGGCACTGTGACCGGGTGCCTGGATGGGCCACCTTGAGAATGTTGTACTCAGGGCAGACTGCAAGGAATAGGGCATACAATCCCCCAAACTGGCATTTTATTCTATACTTGGATTTACCAAGCGAGTAACAAAACAGCTTCTGTAATACCACACTGGTTACCAAGAAGCCAAATACAGTTCCTTTTAAGCATTCCAGCCCTTGACTCCCATCTAGACAGCCAAGTCTAATATAGTGAGAGGTTATTGAAAACCTGATTTACCATATGTGAGGTCCACCAATCCCAAAGGACTGGACAGTTATCACCAATCCTTTAGTAACTAAAAGACTAAAGGCTTAATAATAAAAGGAAAAAGAAAGAGGAGAGTTGCTATGATAAAAAGAGCTGTATACATACAGATGTGTAAAGTCCTTAGGTCAGTTTCAGAGCAGAGATGATGAGGCTGCTGATTTGTAAAAGTCTTTCTGGAATCAGTTTAAAAGGTTATAGTCCAATAGGCAGTCCAAGTATAGAGTCTGTTCAAGTTCTTCCATGAGAATTCCAGGGTAAACCAAGGTAAACCTGGAGACTTCCCTGTTAAAGTTTAAGCAGGCCTGAGATGAAAAAGATCAGGCCTGAAGCTTCCTTTATTGTCCTGTAGCAAGCTGATGAGCCTCCTGTCACAGCAGGACAGACCCCTCCTCCCCCCCCCCCCCCCCCAGGAAGAATAGGCGGTGCAGATAGTTGCTTTGAAGCTAATCTTCTATTTCCTATGCATACATAGTTAAACTAGTTGCATTCATTCACATAATGCAGGGGCTATCAACCTTCCTGGACTACTGTACCATTTCAGGAGTCTGATTTGTGTTGCAGATCCCCAAGTTTCACTTCACTTTAAAATTATTCGCTTATAAAATCAGACACCAAAATACAACGGTGTCACAGCACACTATTACTGAAAAATTGCTTACTTTCTCATTTTTACCATATAATTATAGAATAAATCAATTGGAATATAAATATTGTACTTTGATTTCAGTGTGTAATATGTAGAGCAGTATAACCCAGTTATTGTCTTATGACATTTTAGTTTGTCCTGGCTTTGCTAGTGCTTTTTATATAGTCTGTTGTAAAACTAAGAAAATATTTAGATGAGTTGATGTTCCCCCGGAAGACCTCTGCGTACCCCCAAGGGTACATGTACCCTTGGCTGAGAACCACTGACATAAAACAATTAACTGGTACTTCATTATAGCATAGATAATCAAGTTGAAGACAATATAGATAATATTATTAGTTTCCTGCAGTATCTTACATCTTTGAGGTTAATTGAACTACCTGCATGCGTAATATAAGGCTATTAAGACATGAAAGGGAATTGGCATCTACAAGCTAATCTGGTTACGTTGTTAACTTCTAACAAGATATAGGTAAACACAGACAAATACACTTTGCATCTACCTTTGATTTCTATTACTACAAATAAATGGGTTAATGATTCCTGGTCTGGTACATCTCTTTGAAATTCACATACAAGTAAATTGTCTTGATTACATTTTAATGTCTTTTGTTGAGGAGTTGTGTCATACCCAACTTGACCAGTCTGTTGGTGTCGCATGTACAAAGAACTGGGACATTAGAGACCCAACCTGGTTCAGGCTTTTAGATGCTGCTGCCATGTAAATGTTACATAATAACTAAAGGACAGCAAGAAAAATCTGAAGCGTAGAGGTGTTTGTTTATTTTACTTTCAGCTGCAGGTGTTTAACAAATAGTTGGCTCAAGGTATGCTAAAGGGTATTTTAACATTAAGATTACATTCAGGAAATTCAGTTGGAGGGCATGTCTAATGTACAAGCCTCAGGAAATGACATTTGATTTACATCTCAAACTTGTGAAAGAAGCAGCAAAATCCCTTTTGTGAGGACAGGATAAATTCTCAGACACCAAGAAAGAAAGAAGAATATAAATTTGGATGATTTAGGATCTCTTATTAAAGATAACCTTTCCAGTCAAATATTGGCAATTATTGCACATTTTATGATTCTGTTCAATTAAAAGGCTAAGTGGCCATTTACACTGCAGAAGAATGTCTTGCACTGGCCCCATTTTAAGTTTGAATTACGCTTTATAAACCGTGTTATTTGAATACTTACGTGGTCGAACGCGATGTGGCACTTGCATTTTCTGTTGAACTTCATAGATGTTTTGACTGTCTTGCAGAGCATATGATGCAAATGCCTGCAATATGATCATATTTGCTACACAATTTTTTGGGTAACACTGCTGTACTAAAGGATAGACTTAAAACTAAAAATATTTTTTAGTATATGAAGACTTAAGGCTGTTGGACCAGGTGGATAGAGGAGGCTGCTGCAGTATTTGTTAATTTGACATTTGTCCTGTAGTGTTAGTATCTAGCTAAATAGGTAAAAATCACATACACTTCTACATGACTAGCAGACTTTCTAGGAAAGGGAGAAATAAAGCTGTGGATATGTTTCAAAGCATGAGTGAGGTTGATGAGGCAAATGGGGGTTCAGGAAGGTCACCACAAACATGGAAGAGGGGAATTCTTTTTAAAGATGAATGCAAAAAAGTGCCAAAATGTTTGTGGCTGATCTTATTTGATGTCTGAGGAAATCAAGAAATTTTTTCAAACATTTTAAATCTACTTTTTCCTTTTCTTTTCTTTCTCTTTGAAGATTATAGGTGACTAGGCATGAGTTCTCTGATGTCATGATCCAGAAAGTGAAACCTGTCTGTGAGAAGAGATTTTTATTCAGGCTGTTCTTAAAGCTTTCTTTTAACATCGTCTATTTAACTCAAGAAACACTTGGGAGTCAATGTCTTTGTAAGCAAGTCAACACTATTGGCTCCCTTTTTAATTAAAGGCTGAGAGAATTCGCAGCCCACATCTGAGACTACTAAAGTTCTTCAGCAAAACCAAAGATCACCAGACATGGCATTCCCAAAACAAGCAGAAAAAGCTTTCAAGCTGCCTCTTTTCATATGATGAAGCAAAATCACCACAAATCAATTTTATTTAACATCTAATAGGGCACAGGAGTTTAACTCTGAATATATATATATTATTGAATAGGTGAGGAAAAAGACTATTTAAAATGAAGCCAAAACCTTTCCAGCTATTAATGTGTAACTTTATTTCCATGTATTAATTTCTTAATGTCCCCTTAAATACAATAGCTTCAGATTAGTGGCCTCTCATTGAGAAATATAATTCATCAAGGGGTTATAAGGTCTCCCCTTCCTCTCAAAGCTCAATAAAAGGTAAAAAATTTAGAGACTCTCATTGGGTTTTTCAAGGACGTTTGAGTACTCAATGCCTTTGTACCCAAATGAACTTTAAGATCTATGAGTTGCCTCTTGGCCAGGTGCCTTAGTTTTGCTTCCTTCTGACGCATGAGCCTGAAAAGATGTAGGGTATGTCTATACAGCACCAACAAAACAAAACCACCCTGCAGTAGGTTGCATTATGGCTAAGAATAGCAGTGTAGAGGTTCCCGCTTGAGCGGTAAAGACCCAGCAAGGGGGGAAGGTCTTGGATCCCAAGGTCCAGCCCAACCAGGAAGATATAGATTGCTCTTTTTAGTGCTGTAGCACATGCCCTGTGAGACCAAGTCAGTTGGGTTCTAAAACTAATTGCCATTTTGGTTTTTTAAATTTTTTGTTAAATTTTGTCATGTAGACATACCCATAATGGTATGCTCTAATACAGGGGTGTGTGTGTGTGTGTGTGTGTGTGTGTGTGTGTGTGTGTGTGTGTGTGTTCCTTATAGTTCATTGTCAAGACAAAGCATGCATGGTTTCTTCTCCTTGTATTTTCTTAATAAAACCTTTATATCGTTTAATTTTTACAATGCCTGTGTCTTCCAAGACTTTTTTTCCCCCGTGATATTTCTGTAACTTCACTCTTCCTGTTTGGTATGATCACTCTGATCATCTAACTCAGAATTATTGGGACACCATGCAGTTCTATGATAAAAACAATACCTAAAAACAAACTAGAGGATTTTGTGCTCAGAGGTGTCTTGGACATCCTAAGAAATCTCACTGTCAGGAAGTTTTCCTTCACCTGTAGTCCATTTTATCACCTTAAAGAATTCTTCTTCATCCTTGGTATTTATCCCGTTTCAGATATTTTGAAGAGATGTACTAGACCAGCAATCATTAACCCATTTATTTGTAGTAATAGAAATCAATGGTAGTTGCGACATGTATTTGTCTGTGTTTACCTACTGTGGAAATCAGAGAACAGCAATAAAACTTATTCTTGGGCATTTAAAGGACATTTAAATATGGTTGTCATATTTCCAAACACATGGAACAAAAACCAAGGGTAAGTGGGGTGGCCTTGGGATATGCTTCAAACCTTAGAAAAAATATCTGATGGTTCAAAGACTGTTGGGCCCAAATAAGATGACGACAAGGATTATAATAATACCCAGCTCTTAGATAGCACTTTTATCAGTAGGTATTAAAGCACTTTATAAAGGAAGTAAGTATAATTAATTGTGAGGGTAACAGTTAATTGTGACCAAATACTTAACAGCATATTAACAATAACAGGGAAATAATAAGTTGAAGAATATTTAGATAAGATGTTTTCAAGTCAGCAGGGCCAGCTGAAATTTATCCTAAATTATTTAAAGAATTTGCTGAAGCAATTTCTGAAACATTAGCAATTATCTTGTAGAATTCATGGAGTAAGGGAGATGATCCAGAGGACTGGAGAAGGACAAACATAATACTGATCTTTAAAAGGGAGTGAAAGGCGGTCCTGGGGATTATAGACCAGTCATCTTAACTTCAATAACCAGAAATATGCTGGTACAAATTATTAAACAATCAATTTGTAAGCACCTAGAGGAAAATCAGGTGCTAAGTAATAGCCAACATAGATTTGTCAAGAACAAATCATGTCAAACCCACCTAATTTCCTTCTTTGACAGAATAACTGATCTAGTGGATGGGGGAAGCAGTAGACTTGATTTACCTTGACTTGTAAGGCTTTAGACGCAGTCCCATGAGACATTCTCATAAGCGAACTGGGGAAATTTGATGGTGAAATTAATATAAGGTGGGTGCACAATTGGTTGAAAAATTGTACCCAGGTAGTTAGCAATGTGTCATTGTTAAATTCGGAGGACATAACAAGTGAGGTCCTGTGAGGGTCTTTCCTGGGTCTGGTTTTCACTATTTTCATTAACATATTGGGTGATGGAGTAGAGAGTACATTTATATAATTTGCAGATGACATCTAACTTTGGAGGACAGGGTTAGAATTCAAAATGATTTTGATAAATTTGAGAATTGGTCTGAAATCCAATAAATGAAATTCAATAAAGATAAGTGCAAAGTACTACAGCTTGGAAGGAAAAATCAAATGCACAAATACAAAAAGGGGAGCAACTGTTTAAGCAGTAATACTGCAGGAAAGGATCTGGAGGTTATAGATCACAGATTGAATATCAGGCAATGTGATGCATTTGCAAAAAAGGCAAATATAATTCTGGGATGTATTAACAGGAGTGTTGTATGTCAACCATAGGAGGTAATTGTCCTGCTCTGCTCGGCACTGGTGTGGCTTCAGCTGGAATACTGTGTCCAATTCTGGGCACAACACTTTAGGAAAGATGTGGACTAATTAGAGAGAGTTCCAGAGGAGAGAAACAAAAATGGTAGAAGTTTTAGAAAACCTGACCTATGAGGAAAGGTTTCAAAAAAGCTGAGCATATTTAGTCTTGAGAAAAGAAGATGGGGGGGGGGGGAGGGGAGACCTGATAAGTCTTCACCATCCTCTGTGTATCAGCCCTTAACATATTTGATCAGTGATTTTACATGTCCACTGAAGGTTGGTCATTAAGTAAATTGCTTAGTTTGCAGCAAGGAAGATTTAGATATTAGAAAAACTTTCTAACTAAACAGATAGTTAAGAAGTGGAACAGATTATGTAGGGAGGTTGTGCAAAACCCATCACTGGAGGTTTTAAGAACAGGCTTGGAAAATACCTGTCAGGGATGGTCTAGGTATACTTAATCCAGCCTCAGCACAGAGGGCTGGACTAGATGACCTCTCGAGGTGATTCTGTTCCAGTTTTACAGATGGGGAAGTAGAGGCACAGAGGTGAAGTGAGTTGCCGAAGGTCACCCAGTAGGCCAGTGGCAGAGCAGGGAATAGAACCCAGGGCTTCTGAGTCCCAACCCATTGCATCCCCAGAGCAAAATACCCATATCAGTGTTAAATAATATGACTAAAAATGAATATATGCTAGAGATTCTAGGCAAGCCAAATGTTTTCTGACAGGTGTTTTTAACAATTGAAATAAATACAGGAATGTGTTACTCAATTGTGCCTGTGGTATTTTGTTTAGTTTTTTAAATGTATGCCAAGATCTTTCTAGGGACAAAAAAAGATCTTTAAGTGCTGGTAGGCAACTCTTGTTCCCTCTGTTTGAATCTTCCATCTAATTACATCTTTTTGCTTTTTCTTTTATGTTCACTTTGAAGCCTGGGCTGTTGCAGTTCTTTCCTTTCCTGCACAATTTGTTTTTGGACAAATAACTTGGAGGTAGTATAGAGTGGCTCAGCCAGAAGATGTGAGCTTAGATTATAAGCTCCTTGGAGCGGGAACTACTCCTTTTGCATGTTTGGAAAGAGCCTAATACGTAGTGGAGCACTACAGTTAATTTGAAGGTTAAATTCTTTGTTGCTTCTTTAAGCCAAGCACATTGCATACACCAGGGTTTGCTTGCATCCCTCTGTTCTCCATAAACTCCTTGTGTTCCACCTTTCAGTCTCCTTCTATTTCAAGAACTTGCTGCAACCCCCACACCCTTCCCTTATTCTGGGGCTGTGTGCCCCTATTCCTCCCTACCCACATATTAGGGTTCCCCATTCTCCCATGCCAGGGCTTTGTGGCCACACCATTCCCTCTTTCTCCCTCCATACCAGGATGTCTCCTGTTAGCCCCCATGCCAGGGATTCTGTGTGACCCCCATTTCCCCATCCTCCCTTCCCCATGCCAGGGGCTGTGTGCCCTCATGTCTGGGAGCTAAGTCAATCAGGGTGTCAGCGTGTTAAACTCTGAGAGGATGGGCAGAGATGAGATTGGGTATCAGCCAGTTCTTTGATGTATAGACAGTTGTTGAGATGCATGAAGTTATGGCATATATCAGCATATAGATGGCTGGGGCTCTGTGTCCCCTACTTTCCCCCTTTTTTGATTTGGGAAAAATAAAAACGTAGGATTCTCTCCATTGATGCCTAGAACAGTCTCTGAAATTTTGGAATTGATGAGATGCTGCACTGAAAAGTTATTGCATTGTTTCCATCAGACAACTGGAGAAATAGCATCAAGTTGGTTGTAAGGCCTTGAAAGCTCTACCGAGCTTGTCCAAAAAATAATTGCTAGTCTATATAAGAATGGTGATACTGGGTCAGACCAATGATCCATCTAGGCCAGTATTCTGTCTCTGACTATGGCCAGTGCTAGATGGTTCAGAGGGAATGAACAGAGCACGGCAATTTTGAGTCATCCATCTCCTGTGGTTCAGTCCCAGCTCCTCGCAATTGGAGGTTTAGGGATATCTGGGTCATGGGGTTGCATCCCTGATCATCTTGGCTAATAGCCATTGATGATCCTCCATGAACGTATCTAATTCTTTGGTGGCTCCATTATACTCTTGGCCTTCTCAACATCCCCTGGCAACGAGTTAAACAGGTTAACTGTGTTGTACTTCCTTATGTTTTTTTAAACTTGCTGACTATTAATCAGGTGACCCTTAGTTATTGTGTTATGTGAAGGGGTAAATAACAATTTTCTATTCACTTTCTCCATACCATTCATGACTTTGTAGACTTCTATCAGATCTGCCCTTAGTCATCTCAGAATAGCTTAGCAGACAGCACAATGCAAATGTAAGTTAAGTGAGTCTCTTCCTTTAACATATCATGTGTGGTGTTCCAAGTTTTGCTAGCACAGTGGCTAGAGTCCTACAGTTGCTTCCTAACCCGTTAATCTTATTTTAACAGGCTGTGCTCCCAGACTGCTTTCTCTTAGTTCAGAATCTAGAGGACTGTTCAAATTTGATTGATCTTAAGTGTATAACATGGGGAATGTCATTCAGATTTTAATTTTGGTTTTAAATCCAGCACTAAACTTTACGTACAGGCTGTTTTTTGTAAGATTGATAATATTTGGTTCCCTTTCTTTTGCTGCAGAGTGAGCCATGAGAGAACAAAATTACTACACTGTTCTTAGAGCAGAGCTTATCTCATCAGATGCTGGTCAGCAAACAGTGAAAGTAAATGATGCAGAGCCCTGTTGGGTTGTGCTCCATAAGAAATACAGAGAAGAAAATGCTTGCCATTGTGAAGGAATTAAAACATTAGTTCAAGCCATCTTACTTCCATCCTCTGACAGTGTTAAATGCGGAGTTACAGAAACATTTTTAAAACGGTAATTATTAGTACCCCTCTTCATCTGAACAGGGCACAATGACTCCCATATACTGGTCAAGAATGGCGTAAGTTTGAAGGTAGCTGGATCCAACAAATTTCACACACCCCTAAAATTTTACCATTTATAGCCTAATGTGTCCTCTCTCCCCCGCCCCCAAAACACACTTCTTTCAACCTACTAGACACACACTTGTCTTCCTCCCACTCTTGACCCCTTGATTTTTCTCCCTAGTGAGGCAACCGAGCCTACCCCAGCAGGTACATCTGGCACCATTCAGGTGTTGGGTAGGCATACCCATGCCAGCTTTACTGTAGCTAGCACAGCTAAAACTAGCAGGGAAGATGCAGAGGCCTGGGCTCCCATGTTGGCTAGCCATGCAGTATAACAGGAGGACCATCCTGTGGTGCCATGTCTTGACTGGTAACTTTACTTGTGCTAACTAGATTAATGTTTTTTCAGGTATGCCTACCCAACCTGAAATCACACATTCAGTTGCCATTTAGACATCCTGTTAAACTCAGATCCTCTGCAGCCATGTGGCCCAGGATGCTACTTTAATCCACCTTGCTGTCATTGAATCTGAGTTGGACACTAACATTTAAATACAGTGGCTCCACATTGGCACTATTGTACTAAAGTATTTGGCCTTTTGGCTTAATTTCTTAGAAGAAAAGCCTTACAAAAGTTATATGTAGATGATTTTCTGCTATAAATATGCAGTCTATGTACATTATAAAATATTATTGGAAAAACATCAACAATATGGAGCTTTATGAAGCTTAACTATCATAAGGGCCCTGTGGACTCCTTTGTGCAATGGGTCCATATTCTGTGAAGATGTTAACTTATTGTATCTCCATGAAATACTCTTCATTCCTGTCCTTCCCATCCCCGAACACACACAACTGTGGCTCACAGTTGAAAATACGCAGTAATGTACAATTGCAATAACTGTAATCCGCTTCAGTGAGCAGCTAATTGTCTTGGTCCCACTGTCCTCTGCTGCTGTTCTATGCACTAGGCAGCCAAGCTGCCCAACCTGCACTACGCACACAATTCCTCCCCCTTCCGTGCGCACGCTCCCCCCCCCCCCCCCCGAATGATCTGTGCAGTTCATACATTTTATCACCAGTACTATAGATGATTAGGATAGATGCTCTTGTGTCTTATGATGCATCTGGGAACCAGTGTTGCCATCTCTTAATGGAGATGGACTCTTGAGATGGGTTGTTTCCATAACTAACTTTTTTTTTTTTTTTTTTTAAATGTGGACAGGTAGTTAGCCTAACTCACAACCGTAGGTCCATGGCTGCTGCTTCAATATGTTCAGAGCAGCCCATACCATGTATGGGGGTCCCTCATTTACCACCCCAGGGATGCACCTGATAGTTTAGGATGCTCCAGGAATAGTGTAAGCATATGGGAATGTACAAGGTCAATTTTCACAACCAGCTTTACCTCTAGCCTTCTTGCTTTCTGGTTCAACCATTCATATTATTGTGATATATGAATGAAGTTCTGTGAGAACGATGAATTAATTAAGAATGGATTTTAAATGTGTTGTGAAGTCTATGTAAAGTAAGAACTGCATCAATATGTCTTGTAGCTCCTTGGCCTGCTGTCCCCGGACATTAAACATTGAGATGTCACAAAAATGGCAGGACATCAATAGGTTCTTTTAAAATAGTAGCAGATGCTCACAGAGCATGCTAAGAATTGACTTTCCAGTTACTTCTGTAACTTTTGGAGTTCTATAATTCAGTCCTGTTTCCTCAAAGAGCTGACTCCTCAACAAGGGCTGTTCAGAGTGACCATGAATTTGAGCCTTCAGAAAAAATGTGAGACACATCTCTAAGCCAACTTTCCTGCAGTAACGGTGTGTGCATTAAAAAAAGACATTCTCTCTGCCTGGGGAACAGAATGATAGAAGAACTAAGTGCTTGATCCTGAAAGGTGCTGACCACTTTGGTCTGACCCAGCAGAACACCTAAGTACATCCTCCATTTTAATCAAATGGAACTTGCACACAGGCTTAAAGTTCTTTGTGCTAAAATATTTTGGTCGATCAGGCCCATAGTGCCCAGCACCTTGCAGAATTGATTCCTGAGACTGTATTTGTTCTAAAATGGGTGCTCAAGTACTACAGTGATGTGGACTAGCTCTTCCAAGAAAACCAAATGGGAGCAGTGCCTGATTATTCAAAATGAAGATAAATAATGGCAAACTATAAATGGACTAAAAAAAATCAATAAATGCTAGAGATAATCTTGATACTCTCCGTTGTCTATATTTAAAGCAGATATTTGCCCTCAAAACAGGTGATTCTGCACATCTAATGTGGGATATCTCTGTACTAGACTGGCTATAAGTTATGTAACTGATCTAGTGCCGTTGCAATAAAACTGATACTTTCACACAAACTACATATTTTGAACTCCTTTATATTAACCTGAATATCAAGGCATTTGTTTTAAAGACTCTTACTAGCTCGTTGAATATAAATGAAATGATGAAGAAATAAACTCCATAACGCAAGTCTTGGATACATGACACTACAAGTGACAAGGGAAGAAACAATATGTCAATAAAAGAAGTAGCGCAGACAAAGTGCAGTTGGATTCAGTCAACAGTACTCTTGTTAAATGTAGCCAGTGTAAGAAAACATCAGGCAAAATCATAAAATCTCTCATTTTGTACATTTACTGCTGTTAAAATTAGTAAGGCTGTATCTACACTTAATGCTACAATGGCCCTGCTGTAGCATTTCAGTGTAGACGCTACCCAGGCTGACAGGAAGGAGTCTCCTATCAGCATAGGTAACCCACTTCCCCAAGAGGTAGGTAGGTCAGTGGAAGAATTCTTCCTTTGACTTAGCACTAATTACACTGGGGGTTAGGTCGGCTTAACTAAGCCGTTGAAGGGTGTGGATTTTTTATACCCTCCAATGACGTAGTTAAGCCAATTCAATTTTGTAGTGTAGACCAGGCCTGTGTGTGCATGTGTAGTGAAGTGACTAGCGCAAAATGCTTTTAGAAAATACGCTGAAGTTGTGTACAACCAAATTATTACACGTAAACAGTACATGATCACGTGTTGAAAACACGTTGTGATTCTTGGACAACAAATCACACATTTTATGGAATCGCCTACATACATAAATAAATAAGGGTTACTTTGAAGGTCCTGTGGCATTGCATTATTAATAGTCAATTATATTAAAATAATGGATGCTCTGAATTGTCTATAGCTTATTAAAATGGTGATGCACAGGGGTTTTGCCGCTTGATGGTGCCAGGTTGATTTATAAATCACGGTTGATTTATAAAGTGGTAGCTTCCCTATGAGTGGACCACCCTAGGAGTCTTCATGTCCCTGCACCTCAGATCTGAAATTTTTGGTAGCAGTGTCTGTTTGGCTCTCACATGCACTCCCCATGTTGTGCTGTGCTCTGTTGCTATATAGTGCTGTGTGGGTAAACCGCACTCAGTTTTCTCAACTGCCCTTGTCCTGAGACTGAGCCTTAGCAGAGCCCATTGACAGAGATTTTACTCAGTGTTTTTCTTAATTTTTCCTTAGTAGAATAGAGCTTTAATTAGTGTTAGTACTTCCTTTTCTTTTCATTTCCTAAAATTATTTATTTATTTTATTTCGCTTGTAGAATAGTTATCTCCTTAGTATAAATTAGATTTCCCTAGCTCTTCCTGGGCAGGAAGTAACCCCTGAAAAGGGTATGTCTAGTTTCCCCAGGTTTAACTGCTGCCTCTCATGTTGGGAAGCCATTCCTGTCAGCAACAGTCATTCCTGCTGCATTTGCTGCCCTTTCCAGCATAACATCAAGGATCTACAACCTATCTTCACAGACAGGAAGGAGTCTCCTATCAGCATAGTGCAGATTGTCTCAAAGTAAAATCTGGAACCAGAAAGAGCCATGAACTGAAATTAAGACTGCTCATGATGGAAAGCTCACTTTGACCAGCCTCCGACCCTGGGCCCCATTCCGGACAGCGGTCCCTGTCAAGACTGATCCCGTCTACATCGTCAGATCAACACTCTCCAGTGACTTCATAGAGGAAATCCTCAGATTCCTCTCAGAAAATCTTGAAAAAACAGACCACAAGTTCCTGAGCAGGGAATTGGTCAAGAGAAAGAGGTCTCTGGCATGATTGATAACCTGTGTAGTAACTACCCATGACTAGGTACCTATGAGGCTGCAAGATCCTCCTGTACTAGTACCATGGGTAAGCCCAAAGACCCTAAGAGGGCGGCTCAGGCAGAATGGTACTGTTGGGAGAAAGGAGTTCCTCTAAAATGGCAACGATGGAATCTTCTAGACAATCAGTACTACATACACCAGCATCGCAAAAGGCTGTGGCAACACCTGGTGGCCATTCCTCGCAATTCAGAGAGCCTCTGGTACCAACAACTCTCTCCACTTCAATGGCACCTACTCAGCTGACCTCAGTGAGTACCGATGGCTGTTCCAGTACCGCAGGAATTTCGGTTCCCCAAAAACTTGATGGTCTCAGATACCTGAATCACCCTTAATAGGCACTGACGTAACCATGGTATGGGTTATGCCTAGGTCCCCGGACATCCATGCAGTACCAAGACATTCTACTCCACCTTCCATGACTGCTTCACCCGTCAAGTGATGATGAGGAAGATGATAGGGATGACCTATACTCAGTGTCATTCCAAGGTTCTCCATTACAACACCAAGGAGCTAGCCGGGTGGAAACTCGTGTATCTTCAATCTATCCTCAGAGTAGAAGAGACCCACCCAGTTGGTATGGACACCCTCGGATGCCTCCACCCATGGCCTTTCTCACCACCTCAGTGGCAATATTGGGACTCACAGGTGGCATATAGACAACAGTTTTTGAGGAACTTTAGAGCTTGAGGAAAACAATCTCCTTCAGCTTCAATAGCCAGACCACCTGATCCTCAAGAGGAGACCTTTGAGGAACGGGAGGAGAGACTAGACAAGGAAGCCACTCGGGTGACCAACATTTCCTCATCATCTCCTGATAAGTTGGTCATGCCTCCTCCTCCAACTACAGCAGACAACTTCAAGCAATTTCAACACCTCTTTAATAGGTAGCAGATTTCCTGTGAATCCTGCTTAATGAAGTCAGTCACAGTGCAAACTGTTTGACATCATCAGAAAAGATTGCATTCCCCATCAATGAGGCACTGCTTGATTGGGCGAAAACTATATGGCAGACACCACCCACAATACCCCCAATGTGCAAAAGGGTAGACAAAAATATTGTGTCCTCTAAAGATGAGGACTTTTTTTTATTTTCTCATCCGTCCCCTAATTCACTGGTCATCGATGCCATTAATGAACATGGCAGACAGCATCCCGCTAAAATGACACCATACAATAAGGACTGGAAATGACTGGATTTATTTGGATGTAAATCATATTCTTTAGCCACTCTACAATTTAAGATCGCTAACTATCAAGCCCTTATGCCAAAACACAATCATTCCAATTATTCAAAATTAAACGTCTTTATTGAACGCCTCCTGTCAGATCAGAAAGAACAATTCCCAGTGATTATTGCTGAGGGGTCAGCTCCTTGTGAGGACAGCATTGGAGGCTTCTCTAGATGCTGCTGATACAGCTGCTCGTTCCATCTCCACAGCAGTTGTCATGAGGAGAGCATCTTGGCTTCATCTCTTCACCTTTTCAAAGGAGGTATAAGCCACAGTGGAGGACCTCCCTTTTGAGGGATCTAAATTGTTTGCAGAAGGAATAGACGAATCCCTCCACATATGAAAAGATTCTAGGGCCACACTACGTTTTCTGGGTATTTACACTGCTGCCCAAGAAAGAAGGCTCAGTAAGTACCAGACCACAGAGATCCTGGCCTACTCACTTTTCTCCTCCTCAGAGACGCGATGATCCTGAAAGGAAGAGGCATAGATTACAAAATCAGCAACCAAATGCCCCGCAATCAGTGACATGGCAACCTTCTGCATCCAAAAAATCATTCTGATGTGTTGGTTGAAGCCCCAAGTTACCGCCCCAAGTCTCATCTGCTCCAACAATCTGAACATCTCCACCAATTCGGCAACTGTTGTGACGTTACACCCCATATTCTTCATAGAGATATGGTTAAGATACAAATATGGCCTAAGATATATTTTATGCAAGATGGGTCTTGTAAGGTATCATTGGAAAGGTTATGATTTACTGAATGTGATTATCCAATATATATACATGTATCATTTCTGTATCTAAAGTTAGGAATATTGACTATGTAACAATTACAACTGTGTGTGTATTTGGGAAACACCCACCAGACAACAGGCCATCCGCTTTGATGGGCCATTAGGAAAAAACAATAAGACTTTAAAGATACTACTCTCTCTCTCTCCTTCCTGAGAGGAGTCCTGGGACGTAGCTGTGACACTACTAGGTCAAATGGTCTTGTTACCTGGTACTAAACACTATCTTGGACTTCTACTAATTTTCCACTAAAAGGAGGGGGAGGTCAAGACTGGGGAACAAAAGATTCCCGCCTTACGTAAATCTTACTTGAGGCTGGGGAGTAAGATAAACAGGACTCTTCTCCATTGCCTTCCTGCCCAAGAAGAAAGACTGCTGAAAGTACCTGAAGAGACAAAGGAACTAAGCTGAAGGCAAGGGCTGAGTCCAGACTGAGACAGAAGAGTCTAGTCTATAAAGAGAAATAACTGGAAATCTAAACTACAGAAACTCTGCATCCTGCTTAAAATCAACATTTAAAGTGAGAAATTACACTTTGAATCCTGTTTCTTTAGTGAATCAAGCTTAGTTTGCATGTTTTGTTTTATTTGCTTAGTAATCTTTGTTCTGTTTGCTATCCCTTATAATTACTTAGAATCTGTTTTGTTAATAAATGTGTTTTGTTTATTAAACCCAGTTTGTGCAATTTCTAACGGCGGGGGGGGGGGGGGGAGAAGTTGTGCATTTCTCTTTACATTGAGGGAGAGGGTGAATTTTTATGAGCTTGTGCTCTGCACATCTTTCTATACTACGCGAGACAATATTATCTTGGGTGTACTTTCCAGAGGAAAGCTGCACTTGAGTGCTGGGCGATTTCCTAGCTGAACCTTCCCATGGAGAGCTGTTTACAGACTGTGAGATTGCCAGAGGCTGGAGAGCCTGATTCAGCAAAACAGGGAGAGGAAGCCCAGGCTAGTGGAGCAGGCAGGCTCAGTGAAATCCCAGTACATCAGGTGGTGTCCCAGAAGGGGAGGGTCCAACCCGTCACAACCGCCTTTCTCCTTTTTATCAAAACTGGGAGCGTATAACCTCAGGCAGTTGGGTACTAGAGATGATCGTCAAGAGATATTCAATCCGTTTTACCTCCCTCTCCCCTATTCCCTCACCCTCCCTCCCCGTCCCTCTTCGTGGATCTTTCTCACAAGCACCTTTTACGTTAAGAAATGAACCACCTCCTAAAACTAGGTGCTATAGCATCAGTTCCCACCTAAGACAGAGGGAAGAGGTTCTATTCCAAATACTTCCTTATACAGAAAAAGAACAGTGGTTGGAGACCCATTTTCTGGATTTAAGGGCACTGAACAGATTTGTAAAAATATGTTTCAAGATGGTTACCTTGGCATCCATAATCCCATCTCTGGACCCGAGGAACTGGTTCTTGGCCCTCGACCTACAAAATGTTTACTTTCATATCACAATCCACCCATCCAAGAGGAGGTTCCTAAGATTCACTCTGGGTCAAGATCATTTCCTATATAAAGTGCTCCCATTTGGTCTATTATTGGCATCCAGGGTATTTTCGAAGGTCGTTTCTATGGTCGTGGCATGCCTTCGCAAACAAGGCATTATGATATTTCTGTATCGAGACAATTGCTTGCTCAAAGCACATACCTTCACTGACATCTTGCGAGAGATACGAAAGCCTATAGATCTATTCCTACAACTAAATACCCAAATGTCCACTTTGACCCCCGTGTGCAACAACTGGAATTCTTAAGAGCCAACCTAGATGCAGTGAAGACCAAAACCTTCCTCCCATCACACAGGTTAAACACTTAGCCAGTTAATCATGACAGTTCAGGCCAGTCCACAGATCTCAGCTAGGGTGACCAGATGTCCCGATTTTATATGGACAGTCCCGATATTTGGGGCTTTTTCTTATATAGGCTCCTAGTACCCCTCCACCCCTGTCCTGATTTTTCACACTTGCTGTCTGGTCAGCCTAATCTCAGCCAAAACTTGTCTGCAACTACTGGGGCACCTTGGGGCGAGCACCATTGTCTTCAAGGGTGGGTCAGAACGGTATACGTCCTGAGCAGACACAATTTAAACAAACTTCTATCAATGCCCTCAACAATCAAAAACTCGCTTGACTGGTGGGCAGATCCTCACAGTGTATGTGTGGGAGTCCCCTTCACTCAGCCATCCCTATCGTTGATTTTGATGATGGGTGCATTCCTTATGGGATGGGGAGCCCACTTACACCATTCAGGGCAAATGGTCCCCTCTCAAATCCACACTATGTATCAACTTCTTAGAACTCAGAGCAGTCTTCTCACACTTCCTACCAATGATCAAAGACGAACATATGAAGATTTAGAGACAGAATTGCATGTATGTTCTATATAAACCACCAGGGAGGAACAAGATCACATTCCCTGTGTGCCAAGGCAGTGAAAATATGGAACTGGCGCATTAATCACCAGATCGGCATCTCAGCAACCTACCTCCCGGGCATACAGAAGACTACAGCGGATATTCTGAGATTTTCCCAAGATCCAAAATGATATTTGAGATAAAGAAAAGGCCAGAGTTGTTCTTGTAGTTCCAACGACGCCAAGGCAGACATGGTTCCCTTACCTTTTCCAGCTGGCAGTCTGTCCATCAATTGCTCTCCACTCCATTCCTCATCTTCTTTCTCAAGATGCAGGCCAGAGTCATCACCCAAATCTGCAAGTTCTCCGGCTCAAAGCATGGTTCCTCATTGGTTCCAAAGATTAGAAATGAACTGTTCTGAGGATAGGTTTCAGAGGGGTAGCCGTGTTAGTCTGTATCAGTAAAAACAACGAGGAGGAGTCCTTGTAGCACCTTAGAGACTAACAAATTTATTTGGGCATAAGCTTTCGTGTGAAGGAAGTACTGTTACATAGCAGAAAAATAGCTACTTGTTGCACATACATTCAAAAATGGAACAGATTCCAAATCTGATGTGACGCAAGACAGTTTACTTTTACTTCCTCTCCATTACTGGAAATCAGACCTATCTCTACGCTCGGTAAAGGTACATCTCGCAGCCGTTAACATTTTCTACTGGAAGATAGATGGTCATTTGGTGTTTGCTCATCCTACAATGAAAAGATTTCTTAAAGGTATGGGTAACCTCTACCTTTGAATCAGAGATCTTACGCCAGTATGGGACCTTAATCTTGTCTTAAACTGTCTGATAAGGTCAGCCTTTGAGCCTATGGCCACTTGCTCACTTCTACACCTCTCTATGAAAACTGCATTCCTCGTGGCTATCATGTCTGCTCGGAGAGAGGGGGCCCTAATGGTATATCCCCTCCCTTTATGATTTTCTTCAAGGACAAGGCCATATTGCGGCCACATCCCCAATTCCTACCAAAATACCTTCAGCCTTCCACATAAATCAACTTACTCACCTTCCAGCATTCTTTCCCAAACTACACCGGGCTAAAAGGGAGGCAACGCTACACACTCTCGACATTAGAAGAGTGTTAGCCTTCTATTTGGAAAGGACTAAGCCTTTCAGAAAATCTCCAAGTCCTGGTCTACACTACGAGTTTAGGTCGAATTTAGCAGTGTTAAATCGATTTAACCCTGCACCTGTCCACACGACGAAGTCATTTTTGTTGACTTAAAGGGCTCTTAAAATCGATTTCTGTACTCCTCCCCAATGAGGGAATTAGCACTGAAATCGACCCTGCTAGGTCGAATTTGGGGTAGTTGGACGCAATTTGACGGTATTGGCCTCTGGGAGCTATCCCAGAGTGCTCCATTGTGACCGCTCTGGACAGCACTCAACTTAGATGCACTGGCCAGGTAGACAGGAAAAGCCCTGCGAAATTTTGAATTTCATTTCCTGTTTGGTCAGTGTAGCGAGTTGATCAGCACAGGTGACCATGGAGTCTTAGAATCGCAAAAGAGCTCCAGCATGGACCGAACGGGAGGTACTGCATCAGATTGCTGTATGGGGAGACGAATCAGTGCTATCCAAACTCCGTTTCGAAAGACGAAATGCTGGAATATTTGAAAAAATCTCCAAGGGCATGAAGGACGGAGGTTATAACAGGGACCCGCAGCAGTGCCGTGTGAAGTCTACCGAAGAACCAGAGAGGCAAACGGCAGGTCCGGGTCAGAGCCCTAGACATGCCGCTTCTATGATGAGCTGCATGCCATTCTAGGGGGTGCCCCTACAACTACCCCACCCCTGTGCTTCCTCCTTCCCCACCCCTCCCAGGCTACCTTGGCAGGTATCCCCCCATTTGTGTGACGAATTAATAAAGAATGCATGAATTTGAAACGATGACTTTATTGCCTCTGCAAGCGGAGATCAAAGGGGGGAGGGGAGGGCGGTTGGCTTACATAGAAGTAGAGTGAACCAAGGAGGCGGGTTTTCATCAAGGAGAAACAAACAGAACTTTCACACTGTAGCCTGGCCAGTCATGAAACTGGTTTTCAAAGCTTCTCTGATGTGCAGCGTGCCCTGATGTGCAGCTTGCCCTGCTGTGCTCTTGTAACCACCCTGGTGTCTGGCAGTGCGTAATCAGTGGCCAGGCGATTTGCCTCAACCTTCCACCCTGCCATGAACGTCTCCCCCTTACTCTCTGATATTATGGCGCACACAGCAAGCAGTAATAACGATGGGAATATTGGTTTTGGTGAGGTCTAACCGAGTCAGTAAATGCGCCAGCAGGCTTTTAAACGTCCAAAGGCACGTTCTACCACCATTACGCACTTGCTCAGCCTATAGTTGAACTGCTCCTTACTACTGTCCAGGCTTCATGAGCCATGGGAGCAAGGGGTAGGCTGGGGTAGGTGCGACTGCATAGTGCTGCCGACTGGGAGAGCAGCCTGAGGCAGAAGTCTCCAGCTGGCATGATATTCCAGGCAGGACTGAATCTCCATTAGATGAAACTTAAAGAAGAGAATGACCCGGAGTCATTCCCATTTTTGTCCAGGCGCCCCCGACCGACCTCACCGAGGCTGGCCAGGAGCACCTATGTCTGCCTAGGCGCCCCTGACCAACCTAACTGAGGTCGGCCAGGAGCACCCACGGGACGACGATGACGGCTAGCAGTGGTATTGTACCATCTGCCAGCGGCAAGGCAAGGGGATGCTGCTGTGTAGCACTGCAGTACCGCGTCTGCCAGCAGCACCCAGGAGACATACGGTGACAGTGAGCTGAGCGGGCTCCATGCTTGTGTGGTATGTCGTCTGCACAGGTAACCCAGGAAAAAAGGCGAGAAACGATTTTTTGCCATTGCTTTCACGGAGGGAAGGAGGGGGGCCTGACGACATGTACCCAGAACCACCCGCGACAATGTTTTTGCCCCATCAGGCATTGGGAGCTCAACACAGAATTCCAATGGGCAGCGGAGACTGTGGGATAGCTACCACAGTGCAACGCTCCGAAAGTTGATGCTAGCCTCGGTACTGTCGGCGCACACCGCCGACTTAATGCGCTTAGTGGGGACACACACAATCGACTGTATCAAATCGGTTTCTAAAAAATCGACTTCTATTAAATTGACCTGATTTCATAGTGTAGACATACCACTATTCCTCTACATCTCATACAGATCTAAGGGATCCCCAATATCTGTGCAATGGCTCTCTAGATGGATATCGGAATGCATTAACTACTGCTATTGCACGCATGACCTGCAGCCCCCTTTGAGAGCCTGAACGCACTCTATAAGTTCTCTGTCGACTTCTTTCCTTCCTCAATAAGGTTTCAATCACAGAAATATGCAGAGCAGCGACTTGGGCATCCACTCATACATTTGCCAAGCATTATGCATTCACTCGTGATTCAGCATCTGATGTGATACTTGGTTTGACCATATTATCATCAATATTGGACTCCTTTCCGATGCCCCACCCTTCCAACAGGGACACTGCTATAGAGTCACCTAGAATGGAACACTCATAGAGACACTACTTGAAGAAGAAGAGATTACTCACCTTGTGTTGTAACTGAGGTTCTTCAAGATGTGTCTCCCTATGGGTGCTCACACTAGGTGACTCTTATATATGAGTTCTGCGGTAAAGAAGGAACTGAGGGTGGTTTGCCCATACAGCGCTAGACAGCGACAGAACATGGTGCAAGATGGGGAGAGAGCATGTGTGGGCCAAACGGACACTGATACCAAAAATCTCCAATCTGAGGCGCAGGGATGTGAAGACACCTAGAGTGGAGCACCCGTAGGGGGACACACATCTCAAAGAGCCTCAATTACTGCACAAGGCGAGGAACCTCTTCTGTAATGAGCAGCAAAGCAGTTCTTTGAAAGGTTTACTATTATTTCATCATCAACAATCATTAAGCTTTCAGCACAGCTGTGGTTTAGAAATCCTAGGTCCTGTGCCACACTGCCACAGCTGCAGTCAGCAGGGGCGTGCAAGCTGGAATGCCCGCACTATCAAAGAGAGGGGGTGGAGGGCAGATTGTTCCCTTTGAGTGTTCAGAGTCTCAAGAACTTGGTGCCACCTCACTTGGTCCAAAATAGCTCAAATTTGGTGACCTTCCAGGCATGCAGCAAAAGACACCTGTTTGATAGGATTTTTGGAGAGGCTGTGTTTCTCACAATGATGAAAGAGTGGTAATTAGTTTCTGTAGGTGTCTAGCTGGCTCATTTCCTGTGAAATGATTACTTTAATGCTGCTGGGATATTGTTGTATTATCAATGATGTATTGGGGTACCTAAAGCCTTGGATAGATGTCTTTATTTTAAATCTAAATGCCAACCTATTTGATTTATTTAAGATCTTGCTTTGTTTTTAGTTGTGAAACTCTTGTTACATTGTTTTCAAGTTGTTACGCGCTTTTAAAAACTCTCAATGTATGGTTTTGTCTCAATACTTTTATAATATTTAGTATTAGGATATTTTTATGTTGGTTATTTTTAACTTTTGCTCTCCCTCTTCCCCCTTTTTAATACTGCAGTTCCAAAAGAGTTGGTAGAACTTCACTTGAAACTGATGAGGAAGATTGGGAAGTCTGTCACAGCAGACAGATGGGAAAAATACTTGATCAAGGTACAGTAAATTTCTGTTCTATTACTCTGAAAATGCTGGGATCTGATGAAATCTTATGTCAGAAATCCCTAGTATGAATTTTAGTGAGCCTAGAGCTGTAGCCAAAATCTGTGTGCATGCCCAGACCAGAGTTGCTTAAGGTTTTAGTTTAACTAACTTTCAGCCTGCCTGGGTATGCGCACAAATTTCTGAAACTAGATACCAACTTCTGCATGTAGAAGGTTGCAAACCCGCAAGCTCTATTACATGTGCAAGACAGGAGCAGATTGGACTATAAGAATTATAGTGGCCAGTCAAAGCAGCGAGATTTCCATATTAATGATAAACTACTGTATCAGTAATTCTAATATGATGTAAATCCCTGTATTATAGCTGACAACCATATAGAGATTTGTATACTGTATGCTTATTGATAAATAAGAATACTGTGATTATGCTATCAAAGTACCCAGAATTGAAAAACTGGGGAAAAAATTGCAGTTATGCATCAATAGTGGTAAACCATCCCTTTGCTCTGATGCCAAGTTGGTTCCATATTGGAATTATAAATCACTTATGTAATGTTACACATTTACAGAGCACCTGATAAGCATATATAGGACATAGTCCTTGCTCCAGGGAATTTGCAGAGACTGAAAGGTCCATGTTTATTAATAAAGCACTGTGCTAATCAGGAATACTTCAAATTGAACTTTGGTTATTCCTGTTATTTTAGTTGTTTGGTTGGCTGTCACTGAGCACTTTGTTTCAGAGGGGTAGCCGTTTTAGTCTCTATCAGCAAAAACAATGAGGAGTCCTTGTGGCACCTTAGAGACTAACACATTTATTTGGGCATAAGCTTTTGTGGGATATAGCCCACTTCATCAGATGCATGGAGTGAAAAAAATAGGCAGGTGTAAATACACAGCACATGAAAAGATGGGAGTTGCGTTACTAAGTGTGGGGTCAGTGCTAACGAGGCCAATTCAATTAGGATGGATGTGGCCCATTCCCAACAATTGACAAGAAGGTGTGAGTATCAACAGAGGGAAAATTATTTTTTGTAGTGACACAGCCACTCCCAGTCTTTATTCGGGCCTAATTTGATGGTGTCAAAGTTGCAAATTAATTCCAGTTCTGTAGTTTCTCGTTGAAGTCTGTTTTTGAAGCCTTTTGTTGAAGAATGGTGATTTTAAAGTCTGTTATTGAGTGTCCAGGGAGATTGACGTCCTCTCCTACTGGTTTTTGAATGTTACAATTCTTGATGTCTGATTTGTGTCCATTCTTTTGCGTAGAGACTGTCCAGTTTGGCCAATGTACATGGCAGAGGGGCATTGCTGGCACATGATAGCATATATCACATTGGTAGATGTGCAGGTGAACGAGCCCCTGATTGTGTGGCTGATGTGGTTCGGTCCTACGATGGTGTCCCTTGAATAGATATGCGGACAGAGTTGGCAACGGGGTTTGTTGCAAGGGCTGGTTCCTGGGTTAGTGTTTCTGTTGTGTGGTGTGGAGTTGCTGGTGAGTATTTGCTTCAAGTTGGGGGGCTGTCTATAAGTAAGGACTTGCCTGTCTCCCAAGGTCTGAGCGAGTGAGGGATTGTCCATCAGGATAGGTTGTAGATCCTTGATGTTGCGCTGGAAAAGTTTTAGTAGGGGGCTATAGGTGATGGCTAGTGGCGTTCTGTTACTTTTTTTGTTGGGCCTGTCCTGTAGTAGGTGACTTCTGGGTACCCTTCTGGCTCTGTCAATCTGTTTCTTCACTTCCCCAGGTGGGTATTGTAGCTTTAAGAATGCTTGCTAGAGATCCTGTAGGTGTTTGTCTCTGTCTGAGGGATTGGCGTAAATGCAATAATATCTGAGGGCTTGGCTGTAGACAATGGATTGTGTGATGTGATCTGGATGAAAACTGGAGGCATGTAGTTAAGTATAGTGGTCAGTAGGTCACCGTCGCTTATTTGCACTATAGTGTCCAGGAAGTGGATGTCTTGTGTGGACTGGTCCAGGCTGAGGTTGATGGTGGGGTGGGAATTGTTGAAATCCTGGTGGAATTCCTCAAGAGCTTCCTTCCCAGGGGTCCAGATGATGATGTCATCAATGTAGTGCAAGTAGGGCAGGGGTGCTAGGGGACGAGAGCTAAAGAAGCGCTGTTCTAAGTCAGCCATAAAAATGTTGACATACTGTGGGGCCATGCGCATACCCATAGCAGTGCCGCTGACTTGAACATATAAATCATCCCCAAATCTGTATGGGTGAGGATAAAGTCACAAAGCTCAGCCACTAGGTTTGCTGTGATATTATTGGGGATACTGTTCCTGACGGCTTGTAGTCCATCTTTGTGTGGAATGTTGGTGTAGAGGGCTTCTGCATCCATAGTGGCTAAGATGGTGTTTTCTGGAAGATCATCAATGGATTGTAGTTTCCTCAGGAAGTCAGTGGTGTATCGAAGATAGCTGGGAGTGCTGGTAGCGTAGGGCCTGAGGAGAGAGTCCACATAGCCAGGCAATCCTGCTTTGTTCACTTCACACTTATGGATTCCTGTAACAAGCAACAGTAATTAAATCAGGAGGAGAACAGAGCTTGAATTGCAACACCAGGCACAGCGTCCAATCATAAGGCCTGCTTTTTAAGCTTGCATTGCAACTTTAAAGTGGCTGCAGCTCTTAGCATGCTTTATTTTTCAATTTTGCTGAAATTTTTAATATATAACACTTTACCCGTAGACCACAAATTACTGAGTGGTATGCAGGAGAGGACCAGCTTTTTGTGGTAGGGAGCTGGTGTAGGGTGTGGCAGATAGGTGATTCTTTTGTCCCCCTTGCTAACAGTGATCTGTTCAAACAGAAGTAATTGGGACACATACTGAAGAGAAGATACTTGGTGTGCTTCTGGAATCTCATTATTGTCTTTTATGCAGGGCTCTTATGTGGTTATACAGAAGGTTCTGGCTTAGGCAAAGATGCATTGTTTGTCCTCAGATATAGACTGCTTAGCCCTTTTGGGAAGTGAACAGTCTAATTAATGCAGACTGTTTTGTCCCATGAGTGCTTCCTTCATTTGATCACTCTCAAAAGTTTTTTACATTCTTATGCAGTTAAGATTTATTGGGTTTGGACTAGTCTCTCTAGACCCTTAAACTGTGAAATCTACAGATTCCCAATAGACTCCTTCCGCTAGCGCTGGTTTAGGATCCAGATGTCTGTGGTCTTCTGAGACTCACCAGCTGTATTTTTGATTCCTGCCTATGTTTGTTGCTTAAAGCAAGCAATTTGACCATGGTGCCAGTAAGTAGCACTTAGATGCCAGTGTAAATGCCTTAAAAAGTATTTTGGAGAGACACACATCAGCACCCGTTTTACAGATTGGTAGGTTATGGTCATACTTTCACGTGCAGAAATCAGCTGCTTCCTCAAACCAGCTCCTGTTGCTGAAGTGCTTGCCAGTTTCAAACTTCCCCTTTTGAAAAGGCAATGGTTCTAGCATTCCAGATGTGCTTGAACTCATGACATCTGTGGTAGGCTTCAGACTGGGTTCTAGCTTTCTTTGGAGTTGCGACTGCATTTATCAGGATTAAGAATAATCTCCTGGTTTTAGTTTATGGAAACTTGGTCATTGTGGTCATGACAAATGGTTTCAACAGTTCTGATGCCACTGAATTGTTGCTTGGGCAATTAAAAGATACTAGTTAATTTAATATTTTGTTTATCTGACAGATATGCCAAGAGTTCAACAGTACTTGGGCATGGGAGATGGAGAAGAAAGGATACCTGGAAACGAGTGTTGAATGCAAATTGGGAATTCTGAAGGTAATGTATTTACTATTTTTTGAAAATGACCCTTTGAAAACTTATAAATTGCAGTAATTAAATGTATTCAATTTGGAGCTGATGTCAGAGCTCGTAACAAACAAATATCACCAATCATAGTTGCTGATGGTCTTGTTAATGGGGATAAGCCTCAACTAAATATGGTGTTTTCTATTTATTTTCATACTTTACTTGTTCGCACTGAAATATATTTGTAGTTACTGTTCTGCCCTTGGAGGGTGTTTACGCATAGATTCATAGATTCTAGGACTGGAAGGGACCTTGAGAGGTCATCGAGTCCAGTCCCCTGCCCTCATGGCAGGACCAAATACTGTCTAGACCATCCCAGCATGCAGTATTCTTTTTTGTTATGTGCATGAGCTAGTAATGAAACAATTTTATCTTAAGTGCAAAGGTGAGAGACGGGGTTCATCTTCAACTTTTCAGCTCATGAGATGAGGCAGGAGTAATGAGCCTCATGTATGATGGCTTAAATTACATGGAGTTTTACTGTAGACTAATATACTAAATAAATAATATCCACTGTTTAGCTAGGCCATTCTCAAAAGGAAGCTTCCCATGTACATTGCTTTCAGATGTATATAAAATACAGAGGTTAGAGTTTCAATGGCTACTTTTAAAAGAGGAAATAGAAACACCACGCTGTGCATGTATGCTTTGGTGGTGGCTTGCTTTCATCCTGTTGTAGTAGCTGTTGGAGCGTTTACTACAGTAGAACCTCAGCTGTGCGAACAGCAGAGTTACGAACCAACCAGTTAACCACACACCTCATTTGGAATTGGAAGTACACAATCAGACAGCAGCAGAGACAAAAAAGAAAGAAAGCAAACACGGTACAGTACTGTGTTAAATGTAAACTACAAAAAAACAAACAAACCTGGAAAGCAGCATTTTTCTTCTGCATAGTAAAGTTTCAAAGCTGTATTAAGACAATGTTCAGTTGTAAACTTTTGAAAGAAGAACCATAACATTTTGTTCAGAGTTACGAACAACTCCATTCCCGAGGTGTTCGTAACTCTGAGGTTCTACTGTACAGTAAAGATGCCTTCATTCTCCTCTGTTTAAAGTTTACTCTTGAACAGATTTAACACCATTCTAAATGGCCACTAACAAGAAATTAAAAACTAATCTTTGATTTACCAAAAGAGTATAATCTGGAGAGGCCTATGCATTGGATCCTCCTCTTTCTAGTTAAGTCACAAAGCCAATAAAGGCAGGTTTAAAAAGAGAACCCAAAACACACAAATAAGGTTTTTTTGGTCGTATCTTGGTGTTTTAAAAAAAAATCTTTCTACATTGCAATTTTTTTCAGTACCTCTGTGAGTGTCAGTTTGATGACAATCTAAAATTTAAGAATATCATTAATGAAGAGGATGCTGATGCTATGCGTCTCCAGCCAATTGGTCGAGACAAAGATGGTCTAATGTATTGGTACCAGCTGGATCAAGAACATAATGTGAGAATGTACGTAGAAGAACAGGATGACCAGGATGGGTCTTCTTGGAAATGCATTGTCAGGTAATTTTGTTCTTTATTTTCTTGTTTATAACTGCAAATTTTAAATCTGATTATCTGTTTCTATGAAGTTCAGATGTTGAATTCAATAAGTATCCTCTTTTCAGAGAGCAGTATTCCTGTCAATTTAATTATCTGTCTTCAGACATACACAGTAGGGAAAAGCACATGCACAACTATGATTTATGAAAAAAAACGGCTTGCTGGTTTGTAGGATAATAGCCAATGCATATTTCATTTTATGGTTTATAAGAGAAACACCATCTAGAGTTTAAAGATCACGGTGGATATATGGCAATAGGATCAGGAGGAGAATTGTGCCCTCTGGAGAATGGTCCCACTATGTCCTGACAATGTGCTAGTGAGGTAAATAGAAAGGAGCATAAACTCTGCCAAATTAAGTGTAAAAATGTAATAAGAAAAGCCAAAGAGGAGTTTGAAGAATCACTAGTCAAAAACTCAAAAGGTAATAACAAAATGTTTTTTAAGTACATCAGAAGCAGGAAACCTGCTAAACAACCTGTGGGGCCCCTGGATGATCGAGATACAAAAGGAGCGCTTAAAGACAATAAAATCTTGTCGGAGAAACTAAATGGATTCTTTGCTTCAGTCTTCACGGCTGAGGATGTTAGGGAGATTCCCAAACCTGAGCCGGCTTTTGTAGGTGACAAATCTGAGGAACTGTCACAGATTGAAGTGTCTCTAGAGGAGGTTTTGGAATTAATTGATAAACTTAACATTAACAAGTCACCGGGGCCAGATGGCATTCACCCAAGAGTTCTGAAAGAACTCAAATGTGAAGTTGCGGAACTATTAACTATGGTTTGTAACCTGTTCTTTAAATCGGCTTCTGTACCCAATGACTGGAAGATAGCTAATGTAACGCCAATATTTAAAAAGGGCTCTAGAGGTGATCCCAGCAATTACAGACCAGTAAGTCTAACGTCAGTACCGGTTAAATTAATTGAAACAATAGTAAAGAATAAAATTGTCACACACATAGAAGAACATAAATTGTTGGGCAAAAGTCAACATGGTTTCTGTAAAGGGAAATCGTGTCTTACTAATCTATTAGAGTTCTTTGAAGGGGTCCACAAACATGTGGACAAGGGGGATCCAGTGGACATAGTATACTTAGATTTCCAGAAAGTCTTTGACAAGGTCCCTCACTAAAGGCTCTTACGTAAATTAAGTTGTCATGGGATAAAAGGGAAGGTCCTTTCATGAATTGAGAACTGGTTAAAAGACAGGGAACAAAGGGTAGAAATAAATGGTAAATTCTCAGAATGGAGAAGGGTAACTAGTGGTGTTCCCCAAGGGTCAGTCCTAGGACCAATCCTGTTGAACATATTCATAAATGATCTGGAGAAAGGGGTAAAAAGTCAAGTGGCAAAGTTTGCAGATGATACTAAACTGCTCAAGATAGTTAAGACCAAAGCAGACTGTGAAGAACTTCAAAAAGATCTCACAAAACTAAGTGATTGGGCAACAAAATGGCAAATGAAATTTAATGTGGATAAATGTAAAGTGTAATGCACATTGGAAAAAATAACCCCAACTATACATACAATATGATGGGGGCTAATTTAGCTACAGCGAATCAGGAAAAAGATCTTGGAGTCATCATGGATAGTTCTCTGAAGACGTCCACACAGTGTGCAGGGGCAGTCAAAAAAGCAAACAGGATGTTAGGAATCATTAAAAAGGGGATAGAGAATAAAAAGGAGAATATATTATTGCCTTATATAAATCGATGGTACACCCACATCTTGAATATTGCGTACAGATGTGGTCTCCTCATCTCAAAAAAGATATACTGGCATTAGAAAAGGTTCAGAGAAGGCCAACTAAAATGATTAGGGGTTTGGAACGGGTCCCATATGAGGAGAGATTGAAGAGGCTAGGACTTTTCAGCTTGGAAAAGAGGAGACTAAGGGAGGGGATATGATAGAGGTATATAAGATCATGAGTGATGTGGAGTAAGTAGATTTACTTATTCCCATAATACAAGAACTAGGGGCCACCAAATGAAATTAATGGGCAGCAGGTTTATAACAAATAAAAGGAAGTTCTTCACACAGCGCATAGTCAACTTGTGAAATTCCTTACCTGAGGAGGTTGTGAAGGCTAGGACTATAACAGGGTTTAAAAGAGAACGGGATAAATTCATGGAGGTGAAGTCCATTAATGGCTATTAGCCAGGAGGGGTAAGGAATGGTGTCCCTAGCCTCTGTTTGTCAGAGGGTGGAGATGGATAGCAGGAGAGAGATGACTTGATCATTACCTGTTAGGTTCACTCCCTCTGGGGCACCTGGCATTGACCACTGTTGGCAGACCGGATACTTGGCTAGATGGACCTTTGGTCTGACCCAGCACGGCCGTTCTTATGTTCTAGGGAACATGGAGGAAGACTGTGTTAATTCTCTAACCTCTTATGCTATCAGTCACAAATTAGTAATGGACAATATTATGCTCTCATTAGAATTGCAGGGTTGAGTTCTAGGCTCATAGAATGCAAAATAATTACTTAATCTAGTACAGGAAGCCAAACACAAGAACCTTCTGAAGTAGAACTCAGATCCTGGATGACTAATGATTGAGTTACAGTGTGCTAGTAACTGCTGAAATGCAGGGGCTCACTGCTCCTCTGAGTTTCAGTGAGCTCCGGCAGTTTAGCCTGGTGACCTTTTCTTGATTTTTCTATACTCAAATTAATTCCTTTCATCATTCTTATTAAAATGAAGGAAAGTGTTTTTGTACTATGTAAATATTTCATTTTCTAACATGTGTACTGTGGCATATTTTCCAAGGAAGAGTCTTTAATTTTGAATTTATTTATGTAAAATTTTCAAATGACTGATTTTTAATATAGTCTCATATAGAACCTTTATTTTAAAAAAATCTAGTCAATTCCAAATGTGTTTAAAGCTGGACTCTGATCAAAAGAGAATCCGCATTGAGTAAAATGGTAAACAAACATGGTGAAAGAGATCTCATAAATGCCAAATACCGTCTATAATTTAAATGGTGTGTGTGTGTGTATATATAGCTATAGCTTTAGCAATTAGTTGTTGAACAAAAAGTTTAAACTGCAAAGTCAATTCTCAGTGGGTTACATAACATGACCGGTGTTACAACTTAAGGAGATTTTAGTAACTGCTTTGTGTGAATAAAGTAAACACAACAAACCAAATCAGCCAAAAGGTAAACTAGGCTCGCCTTGCATCATGCCCCTGTAGACTGCCAGCAGAAAGAGGCTGCCAAAAAGCAAAGTAGGATAGGCTTATGCCGAGAGAGCCCTGGCACCATGTCTCCTGCTGGTGAAACACAGTAATTGTCTCTGAGATCTGAAGTGGGTTTAAAACCACTCTCCATGCTAAACTTGCGCATGCTTCAAGGCTTTGGTTTTTTGTGTGTGTAAAACTGAAATTCCTATCTAAAACAACTTGCTAGGTATTTACTTGAGAGCAGAAATATGAGAGCCCTGACTTCTAATCCTATAGTGCAGCATTGCATCCATTTAACCAGCTCTCAAAGCTGGTTGTCTGTTACTGCTCTCTGCTTCCTTACTTAAACGTTTAAATTGTAACTTTATTTTACTTGCTTGAGCATTAATTTCCCCCCATAATCTCTGCATCAGTATAATTAATTTTAAATGTTCAAATTTTCTAGCCTTCTGTGTATTGTTTAGGGTGGGATTTCTGAAAGTACTTAAGTGCTTTTTAAAAATCCACTTTTAAATAATATAATTGCTCTTCTGTTTCACGAGTGCTGCACTACAAGGCCTTTCAATGAGGGAATCTGATAATTGCTAAGGAAAACAAATGGGCACTGATGATGATAGATTAATAATTACAAAACTTAATGAACAATAGACGCTCAGATCCAAAGCAGGATGTCTGGAGCTTATGGGTTGTTGAGGCCACTCAGAAGGGTCAGCAAGGTAGTTTTAGTTTTACTACAGATAAAATGGCAAGTCATTTAATCACTAAATGATGGCTATTCTGATTGGACAAAGCCGATCCACTGGTCTTCTAGTTTGTAATGCAGCATTCGTTTAAGCAGGTGATGTGTTTTGTTTTAGATGGATGGCTTTGGGGAGAGCCAGTAAAGAGCTTTATCAGACAACTTATTTCTCTTCTTTGTCATCCAGAAACCGAAATGAGCTAGCTGAGACGCTTGAGCTTTTGAAAGCACAAATCGATCCTGCACTGTTGAAAAAGAGCAACCAGCAGGACAGCTCCTCACGTGAAAGCCCTAGCATAGAAGATGAAGATAGCAAAAAGGAGGAAGAAATATCTCCACCAGGTTTTCTACCCTCTTTTTTACCAAGCTTTAGACATTGTGCTGCATCATATCAAAATGTTAAACTTCCTGAAAAATGAGAGGATTAGAATAGGCCTGTTTTTTTTTTTTTTTTTAATTATTTTCTAAGCTAAAATTCTCTGAACCATGTATCAAGGATACATTTTAAACCTTTTCACACATTTTAAAATTCAAAATAATTTGGGTGTGTACTCAGTTTACTTAAAAAAAAAAAAAAAAAAATCCCAACAAATTACATATACAACTTTCCATTCTTTAAAAAAAATGTAACTTTTGTTTTTGTGGTATTTTGTGTAACACCATTGACACTTGACATTTGCTTTCCTATCCCTTATCTTTCTTTCATTTGTCATGCATTAGGTTTCAACCCAGCCTCACGTTTCTAATGGACATGAAACTCCTTCCACCCCCCAAATTTGTGTAGTGGCATAATTGATGTCAAACACCACACCCATAGTTGTGTTGACATTGGCTTTGGCTTTGTATCACAAAATATGGATTTTTCTTCACTTTAGTAACCTATGCTTTAAAATCAAGAGCAACACATGAGTTCAAGATAGTTTTAAATTGTTGGATTTAAGTACAGTATTGTCAGGTAGCTTAATAATCCCAATGAAGATCTGTGATGAGCTTTGTTTGATAACAAGCCCTTAACTGTGCACATTTTATTTTTCTCACCAGTGAAGAAACATTACTTCATTCCTTACTGCTTTGACACTGCATATTTCTGATATGTTGCCTAACTTATTTGGTGTGTTGGGTTTTTAATAGGAATCAGTTAATGTTAAATGCTTCTCCTTGTAGTAAAAGACCTAATTTTTCAGGTTCAAAGCAATTAAAGGTCTGTCTCCCCTGGGGAATCTGGTTTTAAAATTGGTTTGCATTTTTGGGGGGAAATTTCCACAATGGGGACAAGGCTTTCAGGATCACATTGTGCCCTCTGTTACACCCATGCCAATCGTATTAAAGATAGTGAGTGTTATAGGTGTAACTGTGGGCAGAATTTGGCCCAGAGTTCTGGCCTACAAGAGGAAGTATTGCTATTTCATTGACATGCGATGCATGTTCTTCCAAAGAACTGGTGAAGGGAAGAAGCAATTAATACAATGATATAATATTGTGAGGTGCTGTAGAAACAGTGCAGAAATCTTATTAGCAATGATACAGTTAATTGTACAATATCAATAATTAATGCAGAGTATGATCTGTATTGGTTGATATAAGTTTAATATAACTAAGATATTTGACAGTGGCTAAAGTTGCAATTACATTGCAAATAAGAGATGATCAAATCTCCCCAATACTACAGTGTTAATTTCAAGCAATGGTCTTGAAATTGGTTCAGTAAAAACTGGTCAGACCAGTTTAAGCTACCTAAACTCAGGGCTATGCTTTGGCTCTAACTGATTGATTTAAAAGTCTATTTAGCTGAACCAGTTTTAAAACAGTTCTCCAGTATAGACAAGCCAATCATGAGACAAGACAGCACAGTACACCAATCCATCAAAGTTCGCTAATGTCACTATTCATGTTGGGCTAGCATCTGATATGCATTGCTTGTAGAATTTCTAGTGCTAGACAATGGGGTTGTGTCTATACCAGACAATGGAATTACTTGTAGCTGGTTTAGGTACAAATAGTTCAGCACTTAAACCATTCCAGTTGCACAGCCCTCTGGTACCTATCGCACAATCCAAGTAATACTTTCAGAAACCGTATGTTCTGGGAGATGGTGAAATAACACCCTACCCCGGAATGTACTGTTTGTTTGTCCACATCTACACCGACACTAAATTATTCCATACTAAAACAGTTTAAACTGAACCACTTCTTAAATCTGCTGAAAGTCTACTCTACTCAAATGATGTTTTGAGAGCTTGTAAACAGCAAAAGCCCTCTTTGAGAGTGGATGTGAATGCTTTGATGTAGGGAACTAAATCAGTTCTTAGAATGGGGAATTTGTCTAGCATAGACAAGGATTAGAACGGCTGCTGCCCTCTAATGCTAGAAGCTTGAGGGAGAGGCATAGCCAAGGGAAAAGCGTTGCAAAAGAAAGAGGTCAGAGACAAGGGAAGAGGAAGCGGGAAAAGAGTAGACACAGAAAATGTATCCTACTCTTCTCTCTGGTAAGCACTGCCTTCAAGAAAGCCACTTGCAGCATTGAGAAGTTACAGGGGAAAGCAGTGTGTACATCATCTAAGTAAGGAGGAAAAAATGGGTCTGGACCCTTTGAAATATTGTCCCTGGTTTTGCATTCATGGGGAGTTGACTTCTCTCTGACTCCTGAAACTAACTAAATTGGGTTTGTTTTTTCTTTCAAAGTCCCTTGAGTTTCTCCTCACCAATTTTTTTTCCTTCTATACACTGTTTTCTTGTTTCCTGTTTGAATGTGAGTTAAGCTAGCTCTTGGATTCCCCCTCTTCATTTAGAACTAAACCAGCATTTTGGGACGCTTTCATCTGGGAAAGGACTTAAGTTAGTGCAGGGGGAAAGGAATAACTGGGATTTACTGCATTTTGGAATAGTAAGAGCCTTTCATGTGTTGGAAGATCACACTGCAGAATACATAGTGCTATTACATCTCATTTTTTGTTGACTTGTATCACACACCTACTGAAAATTGTATCTCAACTTCTGTACAAAGACCATACCATCTAACTCTGGGTAGATCTGCTCCCTGCAGTTTTCTCTGATGTACTTGTACTCTGCACTTATTTTGTACGTGTTGGTCCCGTTGAAGTCAACGGGACTTGTGTGTGTGAAATGAATGCAGAATGTTACTTATTATTTGTATTGTGGTAGCACATAGGGGACCCAGTCATGGACCATGGCCCCGCTAGAGTGCAACAAATCTGGGTGAATTTTGGTTCAGGACATAGTATTTCAGCTTCTCCTCTTCTCTCTGAAACAGAAAAAAATAATAAGCAAACCCTTCTGAAAATATCATTGTGTGTAAACAAGAGTGTGGTTTGGATGTGGACACGTCACTTGAAGTTCTAGTGTAAGGAATTCTGTAAAACATTTTGTCATAGTGAAATAATGCAAACTGTCAAGTCAGACTTCTTTTAAAAACTAGTGTTACAGACCTCGTGCTTAGATTTTATGTACACACTTTTAGAAAAAAATTACTAAAACTGATTAAGGAGCTAAAAGGTCAGCATAAAAAAGATAGATCTGGGGCTCTGCTGATATTCTCTGTTAAATTTAGAATTATCTCTGGTTTTTAGTTGAACTGAACTGCTGTTCTGTCCCATTCTTTAGCTAATATTTGTCAATCAGACAGCAAATGCCAGTGTTAGGCCAAACCCTTAATTTCATTAGAGAGGACTCATTTTGATTGTTGTAGGATGCATCTTTAGCTTTATTTTTTTATCCTAGAATTCATCTGGTTATGTTATATTATTTTGTTTCTATTTTAACAGGAAATGAATTAAAAATAAAAGAAGAGGAGAAGAACATGGAGGAACAGTCAAAGGAATTGGAAAGCCTTCCTCCACCTACAGTTCCAGCAGATGAAAACATGATGAAAATGGAGAAAGTGGAAGAAAAGGAAATTATAAAACTGCCAGTCATAGTAAAGCTAGAAAAACCTTCAGAAAACAGTGAGGAAAAGCAGATTACCAAAGAAGAAAATGATTCCTTTAAAGAAAATGTCAAGCCTGTTAAAGCAGAAGTAAAGGAAAATAAAGTAGAACCAAAAGATTTAAAAGACGTTAAAAGCAGCACAGATAAAATAACAGTACATGAGCCTGAGAGATTAGAGTTTTGTGTCAATGTCAAAACCCCTCAAGAAGTTGTGGAGAAATCTGCAGAAGAAAGTGAGAAACTTAAAAATGACCAGCAGGCAAAGATACCACTGAAAAAGCGAGAGATCAAGCTGACAGATGACTATGACAGCCCAATAAAGGGGTCCTTGTGTAAATGTGTTACTCCAACAAAGGATGTCTTGAAAGAGGAAGGAAAACCAGAGGAGGAGGGTTTTAGACGAGTGCCTACAATCACTGCTTTATGTCCTGATGGGAAATTGCTAGTAAATGGAGAGGTTACCAGTGAAAAAGTCGCCCAAAATGTCACCCAAAATAATAAGTCAGAACATTCCATTAGCACAAAGGAAGACAGCAGCAGCTCATCGAAGGAGAAAAATTGCATAAGTGGGGGGAAAATATCAGACTCTTTAAACTCTGTTAGCAAAATTGTGAAAACATATGAAGATGAGAAAAATGTGCCTACCGACAAAGAGGTAGCTGCTACGATCTCTGAGGTTTCTAATCAGAAAGTGCCTTTAAAGGAGGAATCTAGTCTTATGGAAAAAGAGTCCCTCAACAGTATGACTTCTGAGGTGGCAATGGAGGACTCGTGGAAAGCAGGCTACTGCCCCAAGAAACCTGAAGAAAAATTAGCTTTGAAAACTAGGAAGGACAGACGACCACCACTCAAAGAATGTTTAGAAAAGCTGGAAAAGTCCATGAAGACATCCACTCCTAAGGAGCCACCCAAGCTTGATCTAACAGATGAAGAGGGTTTGAAAAGTAAACATGAACTGGAGAAGAAATCTGACTCTCCAAAAGCAGCTGAAACACCTCCATCATCTATTCCTCCTGTTCCTTCCGAGAAATCTGCTTTAGAAAAAGAGGGCTCAGATTCCAAAAACATACTTCCTGATGAAAGCAAAGTTCAGGAAGGATCAGATTCAGAAAAACAAAAGGAGGAATTTGAAGCTCCCCGGACAGAACCAGATAAACAAGATAATGCCCAAACCTCTAATATAGAGGAGTCTTCAGAGACTAAAAAGGAATCTGCAGTACAAAAAAGCAAATTTAAATATAAACTGGTTTCTGAAGAGAACATCTGTGTAACAGATAACAAGGAAATAACCTCCGAGAGGCAGAAGGAAGGGATCAAGTTAACCATCAGGATCTCCAGTAGAAAGAAAAAGCCTGATCCACCTCCGAAGACTCAGGACACCGAGCAGAAGGAAGAGGAAGAAGTCAATGTTGGTCGCACTTTAAGGAGGTCTCCAAGAATATCTAAACCTACTCCAAAAGTGGTGGAGACTCGGGATCAGAAAACTGACAAAAAACGAGGTGAAGAAGAGGAGGAGAAATTGGCAGTGCTGCAAAAGCAAGACCGAAGAGAGGATGTGAAAAAACAAGAGAAGGAGTCCAATTCTAAAGTGAGCAAGGTAACACCATTATAGTGCACAGGAGGAGATGGTTGTTTTTGATCTAAGGAAAACACATTTGTGGAGGAATGTTGAGAAGCATGCCATTATGTCAAGTATCAGAGGGGTAGCCGTGTTAGTCTGAATCTGTAAAAAGCAACAGAGGGTCCTGTGGCACCTTTAAGACTAACAAGTATTGGAGCATAAGCTTTCGTGGGTGAATGCCCACTTCATCTTGCGTCTGATGACGTGGGCATTCACCCACGAAAGCTTATGCTCCAATACTTCTGTTAGTCTTAGAGGTGCCACAGGACCCTCTGATGCCATTATGGTCAATTTATGCATGTTACTAGTCCAGTAACTTGGTTAGGGCAGTGACTGATCTGAAAACAGCCCCCAGGAGAGTGCTAATAGCTATTAACATCATAATTTGTAAGTGTCAGAATTCTTACGTTGAACCTGGTTTTAGAATAACTCGTGCAAATTATTTTATTTTCTAGAGGAGCTTATCCTTATTAATCAAACCTTCAGGATGCTTTAAATCCTATAGGTCGGATGCTTTAACCATGAATAAGATGCTGAAGATTAACTGTGTGATGTATATGCTGATGCTTGGTCAATTTGATGATGATGGCGGATAGATGGCAATAGGAAAAATGTTAGAGTAAAGTAGTAATGATATGTAGAATTTAACAGGAGTTTTGTTCTTGAGAGTAGCTGAACCACTTTTAGAGGGATTATGAGGTAATTTCTCATCTAGGCTGAATGTAGGTTTTATGTTGGGTTCAGAAAGCGTGTTTTGCATGAGAAGTTTATCTTTCAGGCACAGTTTTAAAGTTTTTATAGAGTAGAAATGATAGTGAGCTTGCAGGTAGAAGACATGTACAGCCTGCTGTTAGCCATCTATGACTGTTTTCTTTTTGACCTGTATGCCTTCCTGAAAAGTTAATTAAAATACATTTAAAAAACAGGAAGATAGAGGCAATATTTTTCTTTTTAAAAGTGTCCTTGGTAAAAGGACATTGTCAACTTGAAATCTAGTTAATTTAAAAAATGAATAACTAGTTTTTTTTTTTTTTCAGGTGCTATTCCTGTTCTGAATCCCCTTACTAGCTTTCGTAGTTCTACAAACACCTTTTTCTCTGTTTAAAAAAAGTTTTTTTTCTCTCTTCTGTTGCAGTGTGAATAACCTTCACAAACAAAATGAGAAATTGACCTTATAGGACAGGTGAAACTGTTATATAGCAAGTGCTGTCAAATGCCTTACATAAACTGCAAATTACTGAGATTTTTTTCATCTTTCAGTTCTGGTAATAATAGGTGCTACAAATAACAATATGTTAAAATTGAAACAAGTATGGTCTTAAATGGACATAGCTTTTGAAAGACTTAATGATCTAAATATGTGTAGTGAGATGCAAAAATTAATATAATAGAGAATTTGGGGCCTGGTTTCCTTGTATAGAACACACACATGCACACAGTCCTCTCAGACATCTTTCTCCTCCAACCCCACAGGCAGAGAGAACGCTTAACAATGAGAGCAATTTATCTCTTACAATATGATGATTGTAAAAGTAAAATAAAAGTCACATTCTGTAATTTATCAGAGGGGTAGCCGTGTTAGTCTGAATCTGTAAAAAGCAACAGAGGGTCCTGTGGCACCTTTGAGACTAACAAGTATTGGAGCATAAGCTTTCGTGGGTAAGAACCTCACTTCTTCAGATGCAAATTCTGTAATTTGTTTTTCTAAAAGGAAGCAATGATAAAAATATGTTCTCTTTGGATTGAGGAAAGGCAGCTTTAAAATAAGGTTAATTGTACTCTGGAGGGGAAAAGTTTACGTGTTAAAGTTCTCATGTTCACTATGCAAAATTACCTTGTCAAAGTAGAAATTTTAGATTTTGATAGCTCAACAAAGGAGTGGAGTCACATTCTAAAGCTTCGTCTTCACGTCTTTTAAACCTCACCTGAAGCATTTTCTTTGCCTATACCTTTTAATTTCCTTTTTTCCTTTAGTTGTAATTAGTTCTGTAAGGATTTTTGTACTCAATGAAAGATCTACTCATTGAAGCTGCTCTATCGGGGGGAGGGATAGCTCAGTGGTTTGAGCATTGGCCTGCTAAACCCAAGGTTGTGAGTTCAATCCTTGAGGGGGCCATTTAGGGATCTGGGACAAAAATCTGTCTAGGGATTGGTCCTGCTTTGAGTAGGGGGTTGGACTAGATGACCTCCTGAGGTCCCTTCCAACCCTGGTATTCTATGATCATGCTACATTTTCCTGTAGCTGTTCTGATTGAAATGAATCAGTTCATTTTAGAGAACATTTACTCAAACTTAAGTGTGATGGTCTTTTTAACTTGGAAAACCCACAGTGTAAATGACGAGGCAATGTAAGAGCCTTTTGCTGTGTTTTATCTTTGGACCACTAGGTCACACAGAGAAGCAAAGTGCGGTGGACAGGAACTCGAACTCGTGGCAGGTGGAGATATTCAAGTAATGAAGACAGCGAGGAGTCTGAGACCGAAGAAAACTCTGAGGAGGAATCTGAGGGGGGAGAGGAAGAAGAGGAACCTGCACCTGCTGATGATGATGAACCATGCAAGAAGTGTGGCCTTCCCAATCACCCTGAGCTAGTATGTTCTTGATCTACAAAATAGTGTGATGGGAAAAAACTTCCATTAATCACCCTGAAAGTGATGGTTTTTTAGACTAGTAATGTATAAAACATAGCTATTTCTGCCATGAGAGAGCTTTCTTCTGAGAGATGAATGGTATTTTATGATAAACAGTCCCTCCCTGGGAAAAGCAATGGGGCAGGTTTAATAGGTGGTAACAGTAAGGGGGACATGGATAAGACTACAATATGTCCACTATTCATCTTAATACAAATAGGCTTTTAATGCTGTGGGTATGCCCTGATGGCTTGGGGCTAAGATGAAATTCCAGCATGGCCCCCCTCATATCGCTTGTCCTGTCTGCTTCCAGTCTGAATCTTGCTGACTGACATGATGGTGGCCTGAGGAGGAGGAGGCAGGATTCAGAATCCAGCTTGATCACTTCAGCCTTCCCCAACATTTACTCTCTCTCCCTTCCTCCTACCAGTTCTGAGTCTCATGTTGGGAAAAGGGAGGGTGTATGAGACAGATCATTATTCCTGGAGCAATTCTGCGCCAAAAAACTCAAATTCTGCACACAATATTTTAAAATCCTGCATATGTTATTTGTCAAAATAATACAATATAATCATGCCAGTTTCAATTAGTTTGGTGATTTATTTCAAAATACCTGTCAATAAGTGTGTGTGTAACAATACAGACAACAAAAAAGATTCAGGAAATGTTTTTTTGACAAATAGATTTCTTACAAGTCATATTAATACAGAACTTTGAGTAATAATTCATTTAAACTACAATATAGAAACATATTTCCCGCACCCCTCAGAAGTAATGCAAAGGCTTAGGGGAGTCAGGGATAATGGAGGACCTGAAGGAGAGGGAAGTAATTGCTGGGAAGGACCCTGGGAGAGAATCTGGGGGGTTGTTGTGCGGGAGGAGAGTGTTATGGAGTTGGGGAGCCTCCCCCATGCAGACCCTATCTAACCCTAGTCTCTCCCATTCAGTCAGGCACATCTGCCCCTGTCCCCATGCAGAGGTGATGCATGGGGGGAGGGAGGAAGGGCATGCACATGCCACCCTCTCTTCCCCTCCCCCAGCCCCGATTGCTCAGCCACATGGTGTGGCCAGGCTCCCTCCCTGTGGAGCAGCTGAGCTGGTGAGCTGTGCCAGGCAGAGAGAGGCAGGAGAAACCGCTGGAAGCTGTGGGGATGGGCTGCTGCTTTAACTCTGATGGGGAAAGCAGGAGGAATAGCTAGGAGCTGCAGAGAGGGGCCGCTGCTTTCTGGGACGGGCGGGGTCCAGCTTTCCTGAAAGGGGGGCTACCTGGGGAGTGAGTGGCTTGAGCTGTTCTGGGGTTGTGGCCTATCAGCAGGTATGGGTCATCTCTGTCCCCATGTGTCCCTGCACCCCCACTCAGTCACACCTCCTCCCCATCCCCATGTGTCCCTGTACCCCCATCTGGCCTTGCATCCCTACTCCCATTCAGCCCCTGCCCTAGTCTGTCTCCATCCACTGGCCCTTTTGAACCCCATTCTGAGACCACCCCAGCAGCACCTTGTGCCCCACTCTGTCCCCCTATATCTTGTGCCTCCTCCCCTAGCCCCGCGGGCAGGGCACTGTGAAGAATGCAGCCTCTCTTCCACCCTATCAGCTGCTGACTGCTGCAGCTGGTGAGCCAGCCACCCTCTTTTCTGGTGCCATAGCAGCCTCTGGTGGCAAAAGGCATAACTGCAGAGCCTCTCCAGCAGAATGTATTTTCTGCAGAGGAAAAAAAACCTGCATGGGACATGAATTCTGTGCGTGCGCAGTGGTGCAGAATTCCCCCAGGAATAAATCATTCTCTGGCCTCCTTATTGGGCAACAGCTAGCTTTTAACCTTCATTGTGTGATGTTTTTGATCCCTTTGACGTCACAGGCAGAGAATTGGGACCATTTACTTGGAACCAAGAGGGAAGAGTGCAAGTTTATTTCACCCCCTAGGATGTCTTATCTTTTATAGTGTATACTCTGTTATGTTTGTACATAGCACCATGAAGATCTGACTTGGTTGAGGCCTCTAGGTTCTAGAACATAACATAAGAACGGGCGTAGTGGGTCAGACCAAAGGTCCGTCTAGCCCAGTATCCTGTCTTCTGACAGTGGCCAATGCCAGGTGCTTCAGAGGGAATGAACGGAAAAGGTAATCATCAAGTGATCCATCCCGTCGCCCATTCCCAGCTTCTGGCAAACAGAGGCTAGAGACACCATCTTGCCCATCCTGGCTAATAGCCATTGATGGACCTCCATGAATTTATCTTGTTCTTTTTTGAACCCTACTACTGTAATATAAATGAATAAATCTCACACACACACACACACACACACACACAGACAATTCTAAACAAACATTAAGGTTGCAAAGTCAAGCCGCTCAGAAGTTAGGAAAAGGCAAAATTAAGGTTCCCATTCAATCTTAATTGAGCCCCTTTGTACATATGCATTATGGGAGAGTCTTAATTGCATGATCATATATTATTTTTCCTCAGGCCCCTTACCTCATTCAGTGTACAGGATGGATGGTGCTCAATTAATGAGCAGCTATTCAATATTTTGTTTTAACCTCCATTGTTCAATATATGCATCCTACTCAAACCCTGTTCGGAAAACAGAATTATTAATTTCCTCATGGACTTTCTATGGCACTCAGACTATATTATATCTGAGTGTTTCACAAATGTTCATTTATTTTCAAAACACCTCTTGTTAGGAAAGGGGCTGTTATTATCACCATTTTATAGATGGTGAGCTAAGGCACAGAGTACTTAAGGTCAAAAGTGTCCACTAATTTTGGGTTTCCAATTTCAGACTTCAGCACCTGATTTTTCAGAGTATGTAGCATTATATGGTGCTTTGTGTTTAAAGCACAATTGTGTCTGTCAGTACTCGTCACGTCTGCAAATCAGAACCCAGGATCTCAAATTAGGCATGCCGAGGATGAGAAGCGCACAGTTAGTGGCCGCCTGTTAAAAGTTGGGTTGAAGTGGCTTGCTGAGCATCACAAAGGAGCTCTATGGCAGAGACAGGGATAGAAACCAGTTTTTTACAACAGACTTATATAGCTTTAACCATGAAATCATCCTTTCTCTTCCTGTAGTCCCCTTCCTCATTCACTACACACCTTCCAAGTTCTGCAACAAATGAGGCAGGGATCCTGTGAAAAATAAATATATAACTAAAGACTTTATCATAAATACAAGAGTAGCAAATTAAAGTTTCCTAGGCAACCCCTAATTCTGGCATTTTCTAACTTTTGAGTACTTGCCTTCACAGCCTTAATTTTCCTCTAATGTCGCTTTTTGGCATGTAATAGTCACTTTAATTGCAGACTGAAGTCAGAACACTTTTTCTCCATCATAAACTGAATAAAAAGAAACCATCAGACTTCTCACCTGGTTCACTCTGCTTTATTTTTAAAAATCGGTTCAGATATTTATGAAGTAAGTGCACAATCAAGTAGTTTGAAAACTACTTGCAGCCCAGTATAAAAAACAAGTGTTCAGAAATCATCCAGCTTGGTGCCATTTAATGTGTAATAAAGTCCAGGCCCATAAAGGTCCAGACCCAGAATTTAAACAATAAAAACATCTTTTATATGAAATTTTAAATAAGACAATTATGACATATCTTGAATGTAAAACCCCATGCCGTTTGGTGATGAAAAATTGGGTTTTACATTCTGAGTATGTCCTTTGGAATAATAAGGTTTTATTACTTTTTCCCCCCTAAATAAGCCATGGGACAACAATCTGTGCCTCTTTTAGAGGTCATTACTTTTTCTCTAACTCTTATGACATGGGGTTTACTGTGCGTATGCATTAAAGGAAAACTCCAGGGCAGTATATGATCCTCTGATGATTACTTGAATAATTCACCAAAAACTGGGTCTTCTATATAACAAAGAATGAATTCAATAGGAAGCTGCAATATGGGGTATCTGAGAATGCAGGGTAGGACTTGAGAGAAACAGAGAACCCATTTGTGTGGATAGGAAAGGAAAGTAAGGGGTAAAATTTCAGAAAAGCCACTGCTATGTTCAGCTTTGAAAGTTCTTGCTCTTCCATGTGGAAGCAGCAACCTAGTCTCAATCTGCATCATATGTCTGGAGTGCTTGCTGAGACGCATCATCATTTGCAGCTTCATCTGAGGCCATTCTCATTTGTGAAGGTAATGTGACAAGTGTTTCCTAAAAACTGTTCTAGAGATCTGTGTTGCATAAGTATATGTTCATATGCAGTAAATTAACTATTTAAGGATCATAACTTATCACTGGAGTTTTCCTTTATATTTTTTCAATATTGTAAGATGCTGAATACTACAATATTTTAAATGGAATGGAATTCATAAGAAAAGTATAGCCTGAATATTCGTGAAGACTTCCTGACATTGAGTTTCTTTAGAAGTGGCATTATCTGCTCAGTGAAGTGCTGAAAACCCCATTGCTTGAGATGCTTACCACTAAATTGAACAAAGGACTAGATAGATGACTATTCTCTATAGCATTTTATTTCTAATTTCTACAGTTCTGCTTTAACAACACTTGCCACTCATCTTTAACATTTATATTTATCCGGCAAATCATAATGATCACTCATGCCATTAATCCACAAAGTAAGCATTCTTTTAGTTATGTGACAGACATGCCAGCATGGTTGAGACCACTTTAGTAGCTCCTTGAATGAATTGCATACTCCAGTGGATGTGCACACAATTCACATCAACTTTGCCATCTCCTGTTTGATAGAAAAGAGGCATCTAGGGTTTACTCTGATAAATCAATATGCATTTTAACAGCTTCCTAATTCTGTGTTCTCCTATGATTCTAGGCAATCCAGATAGGGTTTGTTTGTGTCTTTACACGTGATAAACAATCCAGAGTTAAGGCTGATCATCCTGGTACATCAGCTGTTCCATGAAAAGACATGTTTTATCTTTCCATAAAACCCTACAAATAAGTGATTTTGGAGGTTCTGAAGTTTGTACAGATCAGAATATTTATGCAGTTGTTTCAACACTACCTAGAAAATAGCGTTAGAACTTGTTACCTGCCAAGAGGTGCAAACTGCTGCTAATCTTTTACTTTATTTCCACAGATTCTGTTGTGTGACTCTTGTGACAGTGGATACCACACAGCCTGCCTTCGACCCCCATTGATGATAATCCCAGATGGAGAGTGGTTCTGCCCACCTTGCCAACATGTATGCTTTCTAGTTGACTAGTTTTCATCTCTGCTAGATGCTGTGGAGAATCACTGTTTGATTAACAAACTATTTCTGGTGACCATCTTTCTCAGTTAAAAAATAACCTCTCCTTTGGGATGCATTGCCTCAACCATCCCCCTGCTCTGTTATTAAACCGAGCTGGAGATAACCTTTTCCTCACTCTTTTTTCTTTTTTTCATTATTAGTAGATGGCTATTGTACTGCTTAACAGAATCACTTCTTTCCTACCTTTGCAAAGGTTACATCAAGGAAACAGTAGAATTGGAAATATTCATTCTCTTAATTTTTCCTGTAAGAAAGACTGAATGAGGGAGTGCAGCACTAGTCAAGGAAGCAGCTCTGGTTGAATCCCACTTCCCGCCCCAGACCTACTGGTTGGAACATGCAGCCAGGTGCCTGTAACAAGCCAGCAGGAGCATGTTTGTGATATGCCAGTCGGTCTCTGCTGAGAGCGAGTGCTGTCACTGCCTAGCAGCAGGCAAATTTCAGTGCTTCCTCTAATGAGGCTAGATGCTCCTAAAAAGTATTTCAGTGCAAACATATGGCTGGCCTTCCTGTGAAATAGAAGGTGCAAAAATAGTGAGTTCTTCAGGGTAGATGCCTGGAGTTTTAAAGGCCATAGTGTGACTAATACTTTTCCTGCTGCAGTGATTGGGGAAGAATTAGGCACATTACAGAGGCAGCCTGGTGGATCTTATACCCCATCTTTGCTTCCAAAACAGCTAGATCACTTGCATGTCACAAGCAGGGCTGCTGCTGTGCAAAAGATGCTGATCAGTGATGATGTATAGTTGTATTGTGCATCAAAATTTGGCTGTTTCTGTGGTCTTAAGTATTTTTTAATTTAAATAATTAATGGGTTGAGAGTGTAAGAATTTTTTCTTTACATATGAAGTTAGAAGTGCTACTCGCACCTGATTATATATAAAGCACCTCCCCACCGAGGTGCTAAGGGCACTGTTGACTAATTCCTAGTAAGTACATAATAAAAAAAAAACACCTAAAACTACAAAAAAGACCAGCGGAAAGTATATGATGGGAGAGGAGGAATGGATGGGAGAGAACAAATCACATCTTCAAAAGAGAAGTTTTAAATGTGATCAAAGGAGAAAGGTTCTACAGTGATTGCAATAAAAACACTTTTGGGAGAACTTTTGCACATGTAACAAGTGTAATGGGAAAAGGCAGGTCTCCTGCTGAGAGAGCAAAGCAAGTTCTTCTCATAGGGGCCACTTACTTGTAACAAAGATCAACTCAGTTGCTGACCTAAGACATAATGTTAGAATCCCTACAAAGCAGGTGATATATCTGTGAATAATAACCACCTACATGATGATTTGATTATTATCTTGATATTAGATGTGGATATAAGGTCTTATAGCATACAAAACATTTTATTTTTTTTATAAAAAGCACCACAGTAGTAATCAATAAATGGAAACTTAGTGCTATGTGTTTTCCAATGAAATAATAAAAATGAAAGTTTACAATCTAAAAAGTTAAACCAAAAATGAAGTGTGGGAAAGAGGACTAAAACGCACTATGTATGTATGGATATAAATAAAATAAAATACAAACTACCTCCCAGTTACCTTTCTGCTAACTATACAGATTTTAAAATAAAAAAACAGGGAATCATTTAAAAGTATGTTTATTCTAAACACTCATCTTTAATACATGCACTGGGCAGACTGCTTTCTACAATAGATACCTCTCACCGGAAGGGTTTATCTCTCTAGCAAAATGTGTTGAAATTTGTGCTAAAGTGTACCTTAAATTTAGAAGACTGAACCTTCACTACATGCCATGTTCTTGCCAAGTGGGTATTCCAACAGAAGTAATATTGTGTTGCTACACCACTAAAGTCTCTGGCAGAGATTAAATTATCATAATAATCTTAGGCTATATACAGGGAAATGCAAAGAAAACTAGGAATTTAGTTTTAAGTATTCCACGCGTAGACACTTATTCCTATTCCAGAGATCACTAAGGCAAATGTGAAAACAGTGCATTAAGTGTCTGAATAAACTGATTAATGAAGTATTTGCTTATGCAAGAAACTGATACTGTGTATTATCCCCTCAGAAATTACTCTGTGAGAAGTTAGAAGAACAATTGCAAGATCTGGATGTTGTCTTGAAAAAGAAGGAGCGGGCAGAGCGAAGGTACTGAAACCTAGTTGGCTGTGTTCACAAACTGCTCACAGTGAGTTGCTAGGCAAAGTTGATCAAGCGTTAAATGGACCTGGATAAGTATGTTAATGAGACCTTGAGCTGATAAGTTTGTTTTTGATTAATACCCATGAACTTCCTATTAATCAGGGAGTTTACTGCTGGCAGCAAATCTGGAGATGCTTACAAGAGGGTAAAACAGAAGTTTAGTAGTTAAAGATGAGGGGATGGTGTTTACTAAGGTTCAGTCATGACTTCTGAACATGGTTTGGTCCTGCCTACACTTGCAGTTAAATAATTTTCAGCACTGGTTCATCTGCACCCATTGCTAAGACAGTCAGCAATGTGTAAATTTCCTAGTGTAGGCAAGTTCTGAATCACCTGACGTGGCTACAGACATTTCTAATGTAATGTGCCTTACATACTTCTGTTGCCTTTTTCACCTAGATTAGTCTGAAACTTCATCTACACTACAGGATCACACTATTGCATGTTACAGTGGTCTCAAGTTGTAACTTGAGATGTAGCTCTGTGTCCATCCTAGCAGTCATCCTGGTTAGTGTAAATCAACACTGTGTGTCCACAAACAGAATTTCTTCCAACTGTTGCAGTAACAGTGCATTGTGCATAGCAGTCCCACAGTTCACAGCACAGATATCTGAAACAGGTTTGTGAGTAGCAATCCACAGTTGGGAGAGGCGCAGTATTTCTTAAAACATTAATTGTGTGCCTTTAAAAATTAACTTTAACACATGCATAGTAAAGAAATTTTGATTCTCTTTTTATTTACGATACTGTATGTGGTTCAAGTCAGAGCCATGGCTTTCTGTTTTGTCTGTTTTTATAAAATGGGTTTTGTATTAAAGTTATATTAATGCAAAATTAACAGTTGAAAACTTTAAAAGATGGGAAATACAAAAGTTAAGGTACCTCCTAGCAATGTTAACTCTTCCACATAGCTCATGTATAGTATTTTTCCATTCCTAAATGTTCAAGTAGCACACACTTTACTAATGCTATCAGACTTGTCTTCTTCATCACCAGTCAGTCTATCTTGCTTTTTAAATTTGCAGCCTAAGTGTTGCATTATTGTTGGTTTTGTAATTTTTACAGAACAGCATGCTGTTCAAATGTTACTTCTGTTTTATATGGTGAAAATTACTATAAGAACAAACATTCAAAAGTCTGATCCTCCAGCCAAAATAGTCTAGTTTCCTCTTCTACATTCGATTTTTGCTGCTTTTTGAAGCATCTGATCTCTATTGGTGGAAGAGGCAGGGCAGTAAACTTGATGGCACAATTTTCTAATCTGGCAGGAGTCCAGTGCTGCTTTATTGTGGTATGTTACAGGGTAATCATGGTGAAGAGGGTAGAAATCCTGACACAGTGGTGTTGGAAAAAGTCCAGGGTCCTGGTTTTTATCACAGTACGAGTACAGTTCTTAGCTAAAATGGGAAAATAAAGGTTATTTGGGCACAAGAGCAGACAGGTGTTAAGACACTATTTGCTGTACTAGAGCTCAACTTTGTAAACCTATGTTAGCTCTTCATGTTTTTTAGTCTTTTCCTTTGGTGGAAAAAGAACCCCCTGAAGGAATTAAAGCTCTCACTAAGAGTACAATGGTCTGATCCTTTGTGTCACTGCAGTCACACTGCTAAGTCTCCTAGTTTTGATTATTTCCCATGTAGCCCAGGGTTTAACTTGACAGCATTCAAGGTTCTCATTGAAATTGGTTTAGCTATTCAGCAACACATCCATACACATCCCCAAAATGGCAGGTTATGGCTAACTTATTTTTAATGAATATCACTGACTCCGTGGTGGCAATAACAGTTGTGACAAAAATGTAGACTTGGGTCAAAATCTTTCTCTTTCTACTCCAGCTTACTGAATTTCAGGTTTTTCATTTATACACCTACTAACGTTTATAACCAAGTCCTGCCACTAGATGGAAGCAAAGGCCACTGAAGATTTTGCTGATACTAATTTTGCATTTAAATCAGGGGTTCTCAAACCTTATCAGAAGGTGCACCATATCTTTGATAGTGTCTCCTGGGACTACTTTCCAGTTCCTGGTCACCTCTTAACCCATGCCCAGTCTCATGGATTGTCTCCTCTCATTCGTAATATTATATCATCCCTGTGGCAACTGCGGCAGTTAATTACACAGAAAAATAATAAAAACAACAAGGAGTCCTTTTGGCACCTTAGAGACTAACAAATTTATTTGGGCATAAGCTTTCGTGGGATATAACCCACTTCATCAGATGCATGGAGTGGAAAATACAGTAAGGGGGTATAAATATACAGCACATGAAAAGATAGGAGTTGCCTACCAAGTGGGGGGGTCAGTGCTAACGAGGCCAATTCAGTTAGGGTGGATGTGGCCCATTCCCAACAGTTGACAAGAAGGAGTAAATATCAACAGAGGGAAAATTATTTTTTGCAGTGACCCAGCCACTCCCAGTCTTTATTCAGGCCTAATTTGATGGTGTCAAGGTTGCAAATTAATTCCAGTTCTGCAGTTTCTCGTTTTTGAAGTTTTTTTGTTGAAGAATGGAGACTTTTAAGTCTGTTATTAAGTGTCCAGGGAGATTGAAGTCCTCTCTTATGGGTTTTTGAATGTTACAATTCTTGATGTCTGATTTGTGTCCATTTATTCTTTTGCGTAGAGATTGTCCGGTTTGGCCAGTGTACATGGCAGAGGGGCATTGCTGGTACATGATGGCATATATCACATTGGTAGATGTGCAGGTGAATGAGCCCTTGATGGTGTGGCTGATGTGGTTGGGTCCTATGATGGTGTCCTTTGAATAGATATGTGGACAGAGTTGGCAACAGGGTTTGTTGCAGGGGTTGGTTCCTGGGTTAGTGTTTTTGTTTTGTGGTGTGTAGTTGCTGGTGAGTATTTGCTTCAAGTTGGGGGGCTGTCTGTAAGCGAGGACTGGCCTGTCTCCCAAGGTCTGTGAAAGTGAGGGATCGTCCTTCAGGATAGGTTGTAGATCCTCGCTGGAGAGGTTTTAGTAGGGGGCTATAGGTGATGGCTAGTGGCGTTGTTACTTTTTTTGTAGGTGTTTGTCTCTGTCTGAGGGATTGGAGCAAATGCAGTTGTATCTGATGGTTTGGCTGTAGACAGTGGATCGTGTGATGTGGTCTGGATGAAAGCTGGAGGCATGTAGGTAAGTATAGTGATCGGTAGGTTTCCGGAATAGGGTGGTGTTTATGTGACCATAGCTTATTTATATGGTAGTGTCAGGAAGTGGATCTCTTGCGTGGACTCGTCCAGGCTGAGGTTGATGGTGGGGTGGAAATTGTTGAAATCCAGGTGGAATTCCTCAAGGGCCTCCTTTCCATGGGTCCAGATGATGAAGATGTCATCAATGAGAAACTGCAGAATTGGAATTAATTTATACCTGCTTGCTGTATTTTCTACTCCATGCATCTGATGAAGTGGGTTATATCCCACGAAAGCTTAGGCTGAAATACATTTGTTAGTCTCTAAGGTGCCACAAGGACTCCTCGTTGTATTTACAGATACAGACTAACACACGGCTACCCCTCTGAAAAATAATAGTACGAGATAATGTATATGTAGGTTCTTTTAATGCAGTTTAACAGTTAGAGATAAGGAAAGCCAGTGCATCTCCATGGCAGGCAGTTTGAGAACTGCTAGTTTAAATGTTGAGCTTTCATTTGTTCCTCCTTGGTAAGGAAGGTACACACTATTTCATCTGCCTGTTTAATATAAGACCTTTGCTACAACATTGCAGGCTCCATACTTAATGCTGTTTTTTTATCCCCTAATTTCCTACACAATCTGTTGGGTTCCTGACTGTCAGAATTAGGATCAGTACTTGAGACCCTTTCTAGTAAAACCTGGTTGAATTTTACTCTTCATTCCCTTGTTGTACTTGATTTTTTTGCTTCATAGGAAATAAGTGGAAGAGGCAATGAATCCCAGTACAGAAGAAAATTTGATAATTATTAAAGCTTTTACATCTGTGTTCTCCCCTTTAGCAGCTTCTTCTCTTGCATCAAGAGATTATTTTTCAAGCATTTCCCTTAGTTTAAATCTGCTAGACAAATGATGAAGCAATTTTCTCTCCATCCACCCAGGTCTCATAGCACTCAGTGGGAGAGAGAGTTTCTTTTTGATTTATAAGGTTAGGGAACTGGTACTGGAATAGAAAAGTAAGTACTTTACTTTCAAATAAAGCCAAAAATGTCAGTGCAGGTGTTATCCTACAGTAATATAAAATTTTGGCAGCATGTGGCCTCGTTACTACAGCTATAGGAGAACTATCCAGAATCCACTTTACTGTTTTGTCAGCTTTCTTTTAAAAACAGAATTTGCTGCTTTTACTTAAGAAAAAGATTGGACATACTCTTTTTCTGCAATCAGTTCATTAGAAGGATATTGAGAAAAGGAAATCTTATTCAGATGTCCAGTCATAAGAATATTTGAAAATCTTGATCTGCTACCAGACAAATGCAAACATTGGGAAACATATTTTCATAGATAGATAGATGCTTGCAACTGTGTACATGTGTATATATATGTGCTCCAAACTAATACATGTAAATATAAAGTTAATCTGCATATCAGGTATTTGTGCTTATGTGTGAACAGTTAGGTGCATAGACAATGCATTCAAATGTGATTTGCACATGCAGTTGCTTACTGCTAACTTTAAAAACTGGTTCTGATTGACAGTACAGCCATCCAGGATCTGTTTCAGCTCATAAAAACACATAAGTCTAGCACTTTGGCCTTAATTCTTGCTTTCTGTTTTAACAGTACAGTAGAACCTCAAGAGTTATGAACACCTCGGGAATGGAGGTTGTTCGTAACTATGAAATGTTCGTCACTCTGAACAAAACGTTATTGTTCTTTCAAAAGTTTACAACTGAACATTGACTTAATACAGCTTTGCAGCTATGCAGAAGAAAAATGCTGCTTTTAACCATCTTAATTTAAATGAAACAAGCACAGAAACCGTTTCCTGACCTTGTCAAATCTTTTTTTAAACCTTCCCTTTATTTTGTTAGTAGTTTACGTTTAACGCAGTACTTTACTGTAATTGCTTTTTTTTTTTTTGGTCTCTGCTGCTGCCTGATTGCGCACTTCCAGTTTCAAATGTGGTGTGTGGTTGATCAGTCAGTTCGTAACTCTGGTGCTCATAACTCTGAGGTTCTATTGTAGCAATGCTTCATGGAATACTGTAGTGTGGAGATGAAGAAGAGCTATTAGGTTACATCTAGTCCATCCCCTGCCAGCATATAATTGCTCTCTACAGTATATTTCTTAGCGTATTATATTGTCCGGCCTACATTTAAATTCCTCAAGAGATGTGGCTTTCCTTGGGAGACTCTTCCACAGCCTAACGGCTCTGTTTTCTAGATATTCAACAGTTTCTTTATTTTCTAAATTTTGATCGGTTATACTAGTTACCCTCCCTTATATCACAGTAACTCATTCCTCTCCTTCCTTGGTGTCTGGTCCCTTCAGACATTTGCAGTTGTTTGAACACCAGTTTCACATGTAAAGGAAATTGTGATCCTTCAAGACTTAGGAAATAATACCTACTAACTTTAATCAAGGTCTGAAAACTTGTATTTTGTAGTGAAACAACTCGTAAGGCTGCTTCTACGGAACTGCATGAACAGTTTTGAATGATACTGATTAGATTATTTTTTAAATCTGTACCATCTTACAAACAGGCTCCTTGTGAACTGTTTTTAATTTTCTTTCTCTCCCAAGGAAAGAGCGATTGGTGTATGTGGGTATCAGTATTGAGAACATCATCCCACCACAAGTAAGTTGACTCAGCTTTGTTCTATTGTTCTTTCATTTCGTAAATGTGTTTACTCCAATAAGTGACTTCAGTCTGTTTAAAAAAAAAAAAAAGAAAAGATACTAACATAAGATTTGCATCATTTTTAAAAGGAAACTGTCAACATTGTTTAGTAGTTTCATTTGGTAAAATTTTGAACCTACTGTGTTAAGCATATGCTTAAGTTCTTAAGAAATCAGGGCCTAAATACAGTTTACGGCTCTATATATTGTAATTTGCTGTTTTGTGTGTTGATAATGAAACTAATTTAAGTCCTTTTAGTATATCTAGCTTGATGAAAAAATCATTTCTGGACTGCTCCAAAGAGTGGCTTCACAAAGATATTGTCTACTCTGCATCATTACTGAACAGTCCCTATGTGGTCACAGGGAACAGGACACCCAAGTGTTAGGAGTGGCAAATGCTCTTTCAAGGCAAAACATTAATTAACTGGTAGATGAGAATGAATTCAGTGGCTCACATTTTAGCTGGTGAGAGTGTAAGAATTAGGCAAGGATATTAATTGCTGTTGCTTTACTTCGGGATCAAGAACCTGTTCAAATTTTAAAAGCTTAAGCTTTATGAATAGATCTAAGTAAAATACTTCACAGGCAATTAAGACATTATTTACCTTTTTCAATTCTGATTATCACTTTCCTGATAATTGATAGGGGAAGTCAGTTAGGCACCCCCAAAGAAATTTTGTTCTCCTCTTTTTAAAACTACACTGTTAAATGAGCAGCTCTTCATTTTTGGTGCCAGTGTAATTTGACATATTGGGACTTCCTGAAATAAGACAGTTGCTGTCCAAAGTTCACTTTCTCTGCAAAAAGCCTACAATAACAGTGTTTTGATTTTGGTTTTTATATTCACAAAAGTCAGAAAATTCGAAGTTACGGTGCCCATAGCATCCATAACTTCTCTCCTACTATAGGAAGGATCTTCTGATACTGGATATTGTATTAACTGTTTGTCTTAATACAAGTGTACATTGAGAGTTACAATTGCCGAAGGAGCCATAATTCTTTGCATTGCTTTGCTTTTGTGTCTGCAAGATTTCAGCCAGAATGTTATAGCAAAAATTTATTGACCTTCCCCCCCCCCCCCTTTTTTTTTTTTTTCAGAATGGGAGAAAAATGTTTTGCTCCTTCAGAGCTTGTGCTTTTTCCCTCATAAACTCATTTCAAAGTGATTTTTTTCTTGTGCCTTCCTAACAGATGATTTAATCCAGGCCCAGTAAATGAGCTTTTACATTTAAACTTGTTCAAACAATAAATGTCAGGTAGACTTTTCCACTCTAACTCATTATGCTAAAACAAATTTTCTCCCTCCACACTTGGTTAACTGAGAAATGGCTCAATGGGATTTTACCAAACTTAAAAAAACAAAACACCACAAGCCTCTTTCTCCCCAAAAAACAAATCACCACCACACCTCTTGATAAGAACAAAAAATTCACCCCAAAGGTCAATTTTTATTGAAAACTAAGGCTCTGGAAATAATGGCATAGAATTAAAGCCCTGTCCAGAGTGGGACTGAAACTGTACCATAAAATGGTATGCAACGAGTGGAGACATAATATGGATCTTTTTCTCCAGAACTGTCAGCTGTCTAGAGGAGGTGATCAATATGGTACACACAGAAAAAATCCCAGTTTACAATGGCTGCAAACACTTGTTGGCAACGATCTTGTTCAACTGTAGCATGGACAAGGCCTGAATGTGTCACCTCAACTAGAAGCATAATATCACTACTGTTACTGTAATCTACATCCTCAATCCAGATACTTATGGGATTCTGTTGCCAGTAAATCTTGCCTTTGTTATGTATAGTACCACAAAGAGAACTGGGTACCTGTGAACTAGGTACCTGTATATAAGTCAGCCACTTGGGAACTTGAAATGTTTTGCACACACCACTTATCTGTTTGACATGAAAATAGACAATTCCAGCTCAGTCCTCGTGAATCTTGAGAGGGGAGACAAACCTATCTGATGTCTGCTCCAGCATATTTAACATTTGTTGTCATACTTCAACAGGAGCCAGAAATACCAGAAAGTCAGGAAGAAAAAAAGAAAGATTCCAAAAAGTCAAAATCAAAACGGCTTGAAAGGAGGTCTACTAGAACACGGAAATGCATAAGTTACAGGTAGGCAGCTTGTTCTCCAACTGGAGAATATTAATAATATATTGCCATTTCCTCTGTCCATCCCTTCACCTGCTTCTTAGAGAGGGTACTTCTATGGTTAGCCAACTGATCAAATTATAGTGTCTTCAGTCTTACTTTTGAATACTGCACATGATTATCAAGCATAGAGCAAAGGTGCCACTTGAGATGACTAACATGTAAGAGCAGATACACGGTGTTTAGCCAAGTGATATGGGAAATAGAGCCATCTTAGAAATTACTTCATTCTTATTGCAGTGTATGCAAAATACTAATGCAGGCCGATGCATCTGTTCTCCCATCTAATGGAGGACCAACTAATATAAATATCTGAAAGCTTTGCATTCCTATTCCTCTTTTCCTATTGCCTCTTTCCTCTGTAAATATCTGAAGGAATGTACAAATGAAAACCTTATCACAAGAGACAAAGTGAGAAAAATGAACTTTACCTCTGCAGAATAGCTGGAAACAAAAGTCATGTCACTAGTGTCTCCAGACAGTTATTGCTAACAGGTTCATAAGATTTCCCCTCCCCCCCCTCCCCCAGGATGTTCTAGAACTGTGCTGTAGATTACTTACTGAAGTAGTCTGTAGTACAGCATAGCTTGTACTGTTTTTAAGTGATCAATGTCCCCGTTGGTCCACAAGGAAACTGTTTAAAACCCTGCTGGCAACAACAATGTTAAAGCCAATAACTAATTTGGCTCTCCTCTCAGTGAGTGATAGGGCATTAGTATAACATGATGAATTTGCCAGCGTGATGTTCACTGAGCACTCAGGAATTTTCTCTTAATTAACTGTAGATATTTTTCGGTACCTCCTACTCCTGGGGGAATTCTGCGCATGCGCAGAATTTGTCCCCCTCAGATTTTTTTGCTTCCCTGCAGAAAAATGACTTTCTGATGGGGAAGCAAAGGGATGGGAAGCCACAAAAGCGATCATGTGACCCTCTCCAGCAGTATGTTTTGGGTAACTAGGGCACCCAGCAGAGAGATAAATCACTGTGTGGCAGCAGGTGGAACTGGGGAAGACCTGGCTGGTGCTTCTTACCCTACGCCAGGCTCAGCTGCTAGTCCCGGCAGGGCTGGGGATGAAAAGACTTCCTCTTCCCCTGCATGGCATTCGGGGCCGTGTCAGACCCACCCCCAGATTTCTCTGCTGGCTGTAGGAAGCTCTGCAAACTCCCCCACACTTCCTGCTCCTCATCTGCAGGGGGAGGGATCACTGTACAGGGAGCTGATCCCCCATCCACCCAACCCCCGGGCATCCAGACACTCTCATGCTCCAGACTCTCCTGCCAAGCCTCACCATCCCTCCATACCCTGAACCCCCCATGACAAGCCTCACTCCCCCTGCACCTGGACCACCTCAACAAACCATCCGCACCCAGATCCCCACCCTACTGAGCCCCAACCAGCTGCACCTGGATCCCCACCCCACTCCCCCAGCATCTGGACCTCCCCACTGAGCCCTCCACACTCAGACCCCCTTCCGAGCTCTATCGACCCCACCCCCCCGAGCCCCAACCACCTTCACTTGAACCCACCTGCAGAGTCCTATTACCATTGCACCCAGAACCCTCCAACAAGCCCGTGCCACCAGATCCACCTCTGAGCCGCTTGCACCCAGATTGTCCCACACAGAACCCTATAAACCTACACCTGGGTCCCCCCACATTAAGCCCCTCCACACTTGGATTCTGCCTTACCACACCTGGTACACCTGGCACGGAGGGGCAGGGCCCTGGGGTGTTTCTGGGGCAAGCCTGGTCCTTGCGCTGTGTTAGGATCGGGTGCAGCCTCACTGCTGAGTCTGTGTCCCGGGGCGGAGCTGCAAGGTGATCTCCCACCTTTGTACAGCTAGTGGCTTGTTCTCCCCAATGCCATGCTGGACCCTCCACATTTATTTGACAAAAAAAATTTGCAGAATTTTGCAGAATTCTAAAATATTGTGTGCAGAATTTTTAATTTTTTGGTGCAGAATACCCTCAGGAATAACCTTAGTTAACAACAGATGCCACACTGAGGAAAATGTCACTGATGGTATACAAAATTCAATATCGCTTGTAAGAGGCATGATGCTAAGGGCAGGTTTTTATAGATTTCTGTCATGTTCCTGACAGTTGAGGCAGTCACTGACCCAGGGGAAAATATTTTTGTCTGTAGGGTATTTTGACAGTACTGCAATGGGTTTATAAAATCCTGCGAGGCTAGTGATTTTTACATGGAAATAATTTTTTTCATACAGTATTACATTTGATACTCAGTCTTACTATCTTAAATGACAGACAAGTATCTCTTGCACAGTACATCATAGATGTCTTTGAGTTTGTGAATGTATTTGTGTGTGTGTGTATTGTCTGTACCCGACTTCAAATTCACACATATACAATGGAAGTCTAGGTTGTGTTAATGAGAACTGTGTAGCCCCTCCTTCAGGGGAAATAAACCCTAAAGTCTTATTTTGCTCACAAATGAATCTATAAAATGTTAGTTCTGTTCAGATACCTGCTTTCTTTGTGTCTTTGGAGTCATCGGCATCACTTATTGATGAACAGGTTAATACAAAATCAACACTACTGAACTAATAAAACTGCAGAAGAGCCAGCTGTCATCTGTTATGCCTCATATATGGAAAGACAATTGTCAGCTACCACTTGATTCCAAAATAGTTATTAGTAGTGATATGTGGAATGGAAAGAATAGCTTAATTATTCCAAAGACAAAATGAAGCGAAAAGATTTTTGTTAGAAGAAAATAAACTTCCTTGGAATAAACCTCACAAAGGTGTCGTTTCAGAGTTGCTTATTTTACCATAAATGCACTTTAAAGGTGACATGCAAATGTGAGGATTTGCTTCTTTATAATGTACAAAGAAGGCCAGAAATCTTTTGTTATGAAGAAAGCCTGGTGGTTTTCACTCATAGAAATATCAGAAATATTAGGAATAGTTTTCCCTGTTTTGCATGTAAGGTACAGAATGAGGATCTCTCTCGCTCATTCAGTTAAGGGATGAACCTTTATTAAAAGAGGTTTTCTCCAGCTGTTAAGCATTTAAATTAAAAAAGATATGTGGAAAAACAAAAAAAAAGTAGAATTTTATCTGTCTGAATAAAATTTACTTCTCCAGACAATTAATCCAATTTCATTTCCTTGTATCTGATGTCATAGGCCTACTAGCTTTTTTCTCATCCATAGTGTCTTCCAGGGAAACCAACATAGACAAGACCTGAATTTCCAACTGAAGAAACAAAACATAATATCTTTTTAAACAAAAACCCTTCTGTCTTCTTTTGTACATCAAACCAAAGAGGGAACAGACCCTGTTTTCTTCTATTTGCAGGTTGCCTTTAAATTGCTTTCTCCATGTACAAAGTCATATTCAAAATTGTAAAGGCTCCTATAGCAAAATTACAAAATATGAAAAAAGAATACTTTTGCTTTTGTCCTTCCAGTTTGCTTTACAGCATAGTTCAACCTGTAAATAATAGCGACCCTAATATAATTAAATTTAACACCCTTGTCCGGGTGGGAAAATACCAAAGAAGTCCACCACAGTAGCATTTAACTTCAGAAATAGGAGCTACACAAAATGAGGAAGCTAGGTAAACAGAAATTAAAAGGTATAGTCACAAAAGTGAAATGCCTGCAAGTTGCATGGAAACTTTTTAAACTCACTGTAAGAGAGGCTCAAATTAAATGCATACCCCAAATTAAAAAACATAGAGGACCAAAAAAATGCCAGCATGTTTAAGGTAGTTAGGGAAAAGCAGCTAAAGGCAAAAAGTCATCCTTTAAAAATTGGAAGTTAAATCCTACTGAGGAAAATAGAAAAGAACATAAACTCTGGCAAGTCAAGTGTGAAAATATAATTAGGCAGGTCAAAAAAGAATGTGAAGAGCAAGACTCAAAAAGTAACAACTTTTTTTTAAAGTACATCAGAAGCAGAAAGCCTGCCAAACAATCAGTGGGCCATTGGACAATTGAGGTGCTAAAGGCGCACTCAAGGATGATAAGATTGTCGTGGAGAAGCTAAATGAATTCTTTGTACCAGTCTTCACTGCAGAGGATGTGAGGGAGGTTCCCACACCTGAGTCATTCTTTTTAGGTGTCAGATTTGAGCAAATGTCCCAGATTGAGGTATCAATAGAGAGGAGGTTGTGGAACAAATTGATAAATTAAATAGTAAATAAGTCATCAGGACCAGATAGTATTCACTCGAGTTCTAAAGGAACTCATATATGGAATTATAGAACCACTGAGTGTGGTATGTAACCTATCACTTACATCATTTTCTGTACCAGATGACTGGAGGATAGCTAATGTGACACCAATTTTTTAAAAAGGCTACAGAGGTGATCCTGGCAATTACAGGCTGGTAAGTCTAACTTCAGTAGCAGGCAAATTGGTTGAAACTCTAGTAAAGAACAAAATTATCAGACACCTAGATGGACACGATTTGTTGGGGAAGAGTCAACGTGGTTTTTGTAAAATGAAATCATGCCTCATCAATCTGTTAAAATTCTTGAGGGGGTCAACAAACATGAACAGGGGTGATCCAGTGGATATAATATACTTGGATTTTCAAAAAGTCTTTGACAAGGTCCCTCACCAAAGGGTCTTAAGCAAAGTAAGCAGTCATGGGATAAGATTTCATGGATCAGTAACTGGTTAAAAGACAGGAAACAAAGGGTAGGAATAAATGGGAAGTTTTCAGAATGGAGAGAGGTAAATAGTGGTGTTCCCGAAGGATCTGTATTGGGACCAGTACTGTTCACCATATTCATAAATGATCTGGAAAAAAGGGTAAACAAGGATGTGGCAAAACTTGCAGATGATACAAAACTACTCAAGATAGTTACATCCGAAACTGACTGTGAAGAGTTACAAATAGATCTCACAGAATTGGATGACTGGGCAACCAAATGACATGAAATTCCATGTTGAAAAATACAAAGTAATGCATATTAGAAAACACAATCCCATCTATACATACGAAATAATGAGATCTAAATTAGCTGTTACCACTACAGAAAGAGATCTTGGAGTCATTGTGGATAGTTCTCTGAAAACATCCTCTGAATGTGCAGCAGCAGTCAAAAAAACTGATAATGTTAGGACACATGAGGAAAGGGGTAGATAATAAGAGAGAAAATATCATAATGCCACTATATAAATGCATGGTACGCCCAGACTTTGAATCCTGCATGTAGTTCTAATTGCCCCATATAAAAAAAGATATACTGGAATTGGAAAAGGTACAGAGAAGGGCAACAAAAATCATTAGGGATATGGAACAGCTTCCATATGAGGAGAGATTAAAAAGACTGGGGACTGTTCAGCTTAGAAAAGAGACAACTAAGGGGGATATGATAGAGGTCTATAAAATCATGACTGGTGTGGAGAAAGTGTATAAGGAAGTGTTATTTACTGCTTCACGTAACAAAGAAGGAGGGGTCACCCAATGAATTAATAGGCAGCAGGTTTAAACCAAAAAAAAAGGAAGTACTTCACACATCACACAGTCAACCTGTGGTTCTAGTTGTAGGGGATGTTGTAAAGGCCAAAACTATATAAGCTCTTGAAGGATAGATACATCAATGGCTATTAACCAAGATAGTCAGGGAGCTCTCTGTGTCCCTAGCCTCTGACTGCCGTAAACTGGGCGTGTACAGCGGGATGGATCACTCAATAATTGCCTGTTCTGATCATTCTCTCTGAAGCACCTGGCATTGGCCACTGTCGGAACACAGGATACTGGGCTAGATGGACCATTGTTCTGACCAAATATGGCCGTTCTTATGTTCTGTCAAATGAAGAATTCTGTAAAGCATATATTATGAAAATGTAGGTAAACTACCCAATTTAGAAGTTTAGAGAGCAGAAGTAGCACAATATGAAACACACACACTAGCAATCAAAATTCAGACAACTTGACTACTTAACATGAGACTTGTATAGACACATCTGAGAAGGCTGTCCTGAAAAACGAAGATGCATATGCCTTCTAAATTAAAAAAAAAAAAAAAAAAAAAAGTTTGGCATAATCAATAAGCAACTATTTCTTGTGAAAATTTTTGCTGAAATACTTATAAAACAAAATATTCACATTGTGTTTTTTGAATTCAGTAGCATACTCTGTAAGAAGGAAGTGTTTTTGAGAATTTATCTAAATTATTAGTAAGTCAGCCCAGGTAGTAATATATATCCATCCTGCTAGAAGCTGGAAATGCTCTACATATTTTTTAAAAACCCATTGAGCATCTGTCTAGTACACTATGAATATGTATGATGTCTTTCTGATTATTTTACCACTTTCCCTCAATTTTGGAATGTCTGAAGCACTCTGAATTCTTACAGCTATTTTAGATTTTGAAACATGACTTCAAAATATATCTGAACTGTGCTCTGTTTCAAAGTAGTAAATAAAAGATACTATTTTTAGATTTGATGAATTTGATGAGGCAATTGATGAAGCAATAGAAGATGATATCAAGGAGGCCGATGGAGGAGGTATGTTTTTATTACTTACTATTTGTATAGTTAAAATGGTGACCTGCTGGGCTGGTATGACGCACATTCTATTACAATGCCAGAGGGAATGCATGTAGTTCTGACCTTTGATACCTCGTCTGAATCTCTGCATAGCTTGAAATTTTTACTACTGCACTATCAAATGGAAATTGCTACTGTATTTGCCTGGTTGTGGGGCAATGGTTATCATGTGTTGGAGAGTCCATGTAGGGAAAAATCATGTTGCTTTTGTTAACTATCATTAAGTTCAGTTTTTACTTTTTTCAATATCTAAACATAAAACTGGGTGTCAAGAACCAAACATTTTATAATTGCTCCCTAACTTTGGATGGCCAGATTAGGAAGCCACTAGGTGCTTCTGGTATTCAGTACCTCTGGAAATTGGGCTCATATGTGTTTTCACATTGAGGTGCCCAAAACTAGTCAACATCTTGAAAATGTTGGCCCTAATCTTGGTCAGTACTTCCCTACTGCACAGATGTGTTGTGAAACTTTATTCATTAATGCTTGTAAATCTCTTTTGTGATCCTCAGAAGGAGCTAATAGTAAAAAAAAAAAATTAGAACGAAGTTAGAAAATTATAACTTTATCTTACTATTCTAATCTGTCTTTCTTTTTCTTTTGTGACATGGTGAAGAGCTGAGGGACAGATTTTTTCCAAACATGCCCAAGGGATTTAGGAGCACGCTGCCTATTGCCTGTCAGTGGGATTTGTGCTTCAACATCTCTTGCGTGTTTAAAATGTTCAGATAATCCCTTGTACCTGTTCTTTTTGAATCCCCAGAACAATATCTGTTTTTTCAAAAGCCCTATGGATGTGCACAGGCACTCTGAAAACCAGGCCTGATTATTTATTAATTAATTTAGATTTAAAGTAATAAATATACTTATTCAAGGCTCTAAGGACCCTAACATAATTAGTAATTCAAAAAATACAATTAAATTAAGTCTTAAAAGTATTAAAATGAGTTCCACAGGAACTCTGCCTGCCAGCTAGCCACCTCCTTTCATTTAGGAGGTATACCATCGGCTTTCTCTAAAGACTCTATCAAACAGATGTCATTTGCAGTGTGCCCAGAAAGTCACCAAATTTGAGCTGTTATGGACTGAGTGGGGGAGCAGGTTCCAGAGTCTCAGAGCCCTCACAGAGAACACTCCATCAGCCACCCCGTCTCTTTTATAATACGGGAAATCCAGCTCAAATGCCCCTGCTTGACAGACCACAGCAGGGTCCGTATGGCCCAATCTGTGACTAGAGCACATCCAAATAATGGATGTGCAGTTTTGGCTGTGTGCACGGTACAGGGATTATCTCTCAAACTCACCCTACCAAATAAAAAAAAATAACCCCAATTTATCCTGCCATGGCACTCGGGGGGCCACTTGTCTCCTTCCATCTCCCCAGGTGCCTGTACAGCCCCTGCCATGTATGCGGCAGGAGGTGACTGCCCAGGAAAGAGTCTACCATCACTTACTTCTTCATCAGGCCCTCAATTCTGTCTGGATCCTAAAGGGAAAAAAAAGAAGAAAATAATTGGGTTATCTTTTAACTAGGACTTGAGGCTGCAACCTCCACTCAGCCCTGGCTTTACTATGAGTGCCACTTCTGCAAGCTCAGTCCCACTGAGATAAAGACAACGAAACAAAATATTTTTAATGCTAAAGTGGTATCTACCTACTGGAGCACTTTCATCCAGACATGGTGTCACTTATCATGGGGAACACCCTGAGCCTTTAGGACCAGTGGTTAGGACAGCAGAGGAAGTGACCAGGCTCCATCATTCTCATATGGTGTTGTGTGAGGGTATAGGGCCTCAGATTGTACCCTACTTATAGATAGCACATGTCACATCACTTGAAGAAGCCCTTTGATGGTTGGGATTGGGATAGAAAGGGTGGATAGAAATGGGATGGGTTGGGTGGATAGAAAGCTGGCTAGATCGTCAGGCTCAACAGGTAGTGATCAATGGCTCCATGTCTAGTTGGCAGCCGGTATCAAGCGGAGTGCCCCAAGGGTCGGTCCTGGTTTTGTTCAATATCTACATTAATGATCTGGAGGATGGCGTGGACTGCACCCTCATCAAGTTTGCCGATGACACTAAACTGGGAGGAGGGGTAGATATATGCTGGAGGGTAGGGATAGGCTATAGAGGGACCTAGACAAATTAGAGGATTGGGCCAAAAGAAATCTGATGAGGTTCAACAAGGACGAAAGAATCCCATGCACTGCTACAGACTAGGGACCGAGTGGCTAGGTCGCAGTTCTGCAGAAAAGGACCTAGGGGTTACAGTGGATGAGAAGCTGGATACGAGTCAACAATGTGTCCTTGTTGCCAAGAAGACTAACGGCATTTTGGGCTGTATAAGTAGGGGCATTGCCAGCAGATCGAGGGATGTGATCATTCCTCTCTATATAAGATTGGTGAGGCCTCATCTGGAGTATTTTGTCCAGTTTTGGGCCCCACGCTACAAGAAGGATGTAGAAAAATTGGAAAGAGTCCAGTGGAGGGCAACAAAAATGATTAGGGGGCTGGAACATATGACTTATGAGGAGAGGCAGAGGGAACTGGGATTGTTTAGTCTGCAGACGAGAAGTCTGAGGGGGGAATTGATAGCTGCTTTCAGCTACCTGAAAGGGGGTTCCAAAGAGGATGGATCTAGACTGTTCTCAGTGGTAGCAGATGACAGAACAAGAAGTAATGATCTCAAGTTGCAGTGGGGGAGGTTTAGGTTGGATATTAGGAAAAACTTTTTCACTAGGAGGATGGTGAAGCACTGAAATGGGTTACCTAGGGAAGTGTTGGAATCTCCTTCCTTAGAGGTTTTTAAGGTCAGGTTTGACAAAGCCCTGGCTGGGATGATTTAGTTGGGGATTGGTCCTGTTTTGAGCAGGGGGTTGGACTAGATGACCTCCTGAGGTCCCTTCCAACCCTGATATTCTATGATTCTATGATCCTACTGTGCTAAGGGCCATAGAAACCTATACAGACATAGTCCCTGTCCTGAAGGCCTTACAGTCTCAGAAGACAAGCAAAATGTTAAGTGGAGGGGGAGACAAGCTGGGGGAGGTAATATCTTTCATTGGACCAACTTCTGTTGGTGAGAGAGACAAGCTTTCGAGCCACACACTGCTCTTCTTCAGGTTTGGGATTGTGGACACACGCACGCACTTTGTGTTTATTTTTGTTTTATCATTGCATCAATAAATATCAGTATACCCTGACTGCTGCTCAGCCTAGCTATCTAAACACTGGCTGTTAAACACTGTTTTAAGCTAATGTTCCCACTACTTGTGGTAGGGCTCGTGTCACCTCCTAATCAGCCAGTTTTCAAAAGTAGTTCCCCAGTCAGGTTGAATGTGATGGGGTGTGCAACCACAACCCACCTCTGGCATTCAGTTATGGTAATCGTTTGTTAGCACATGCTAATTACTGGTGCATAAGTGGTTGGAATAAAATAAGCCGGGAAGAAGGCCTATGGATACAGCTGCCTGGTGACTCCCATCTCCCTTGGCAGTCCTTTATAGATGATTGCCAAAGAAATCATCGGGACCTACACCATGATCTGTAAAGAGCAATGGTGCCATTGATTGATTGACTCTCACATCTCACAACTACGCCTTTTGTAGATGTCTTGCTACCAATTCAAATCTAGTCTCTCCAAAACAGGGCTGCTCATCTTTCCTCCTAATCCCTCTCCACTTCCTTCTCTCTCTGGCATCACTAAGAACTCTGCTACTGTCCCTTGTCTCCCAAGCTGCTAATGCCATCTCAGACTTCCCAACGCTCCTTCACCCACACCCAGTTCCCTCACTAAGCCTTGTTTACTACTACTTCTTTAAAATCAGTGTGTTCTTTCATCTCTCTCTCTCTCTCTCCGCCACTACAACACTTATCCATGAGTTGGGCATCTCTCACCTTGATTACGAGAACCATATCTCTAATTTTCCTGTCTCACCTCTTCCCCCACCGCACTCTTCTATTCTGTCAATAACAGTACTTTTAATATTAGCACTGTTCCTTTTCAATTATTCCAAGCATGTGTCATATCCTTGAATCCACTCTTTAGCTTTCCTTTAGTCCTACATCATATTCAGACTTCTTGTCCTCCAAGAACATTCATAATCTTGTTTTGTGCATGTGTGTCCGAGTTTGTCTTATGGCATAGCATTTTAATATGTTCCTATCAGATCTGTGGTCCATCTAGCCCAGTATGCTGTCCCAGGCAGTAGCCAATATCCGATGCTTCAGAGCAAGGTGCTGGCATTCCTGTAATGGACAATTGTCCAGTAACCTGCCCATAGGGAAACTTCTTTCTAACATCCCATGGGTAAATAGTTGCTTTGAGCCCCCCAAGTGTTAGGGATTATATCCCTTCCAAAATATACTCTATATCAGTGGTTCCCTACTTTTTTGTGGCCAGTAGCACATTCATGTTTTCAGAAGAGTGTGGCGGGCGCCAACAATTTTTCAAGGCTTATTTTGTATTTGTACATTAAATGATACAAAAAAAATCATATTTAATATTACATAATATATGAATCCAGAGAGAAGCCGCGAGGACAGAGAACACTGGCGCCCGCATCCCCGGAGTACTCTGTCCCCAGCAGGTGCAGGGACCCGGCTTCTCTCCCCCACTGGGCCCTAGGTGGGCCCCGCGCCTGCCAGGGACCAAGAACACCGGTGCCTGCAGCCCCGGAGTTCTCTGTCCCCGTCAGGCGCGGGGCCGCGGCTTCTCTCCCCTGCTGGACACTAGGCGGGTGCACATAAATGCCCCAGCAGGCACCGCATTGGGGATCACTGCTCTATATAATATAGCTGTGGATGTAAGAAAGCTGGGTTCAAGAAATTGAGTCTTGAATGATGAAAAGGGTCTCCTTTATAAAAGGAAGTTGAAATTAGCAGCAGGATGGGAAGGTCCCTGTGAAGTTGAATGAAAAATGCTATAATTAACTTGCAGCTTATTTTCCCTTTCTCCCACTAACACAGGTGGTGGCAGAGGCAAAGACATGTCTAATATCACAGGTCACCGGGGAAAAGACATTTCCACCATCCTAGAGGAAGAAAGGAAAGAAAATAAGCGGCCACAAAGGGCCGTTGCAGCACGTCGCAAGAAACGACGGCGACTGAACGACCTCGATAGTGATAGTAACCTGGATGAGGAAGAGAGTGAGGATGAGTTCAGGATCAGCGATGGGTAGGTAGCTGTTAAACTACTAGTTTTGGCTTATTAACCATTACAGGTTTCTGTGAACTTACGATGCCACTGGGTTGTCTCTTTGTGGTTTGAAGCTGTAAGAGTGGGTTTTCTGTTAAGCCAGGTCTAGACTTAAAATTTTTATTAGTCTAACTCTTTCAGTTAGAGGTATGTGGGTTATTTATTTATTTATTTATTTTAACACAATAAAAGTAGTTACATTAGTGAAAGCCCTAGTGTGGACACATTTATATAGGTATAAAGGTGACTTATACCCATATAGTTGTGTTTCTTACTGTATGGGAATTGCAGTGCCAGTATAAGGCATCTTTCTGTTCTATCAATATAGAAAATCTAGTCACAACTCTCTAGTGTAGACAAGACCTCATAGATATCTTAGAATTATGAAGTACTGATAGACTGTAAGCTACCAGAGATGAAGCTTTAAGAAAGCTATAGAAATCAACTTTTGATTTTTAGCATACTACAGATTTGAGGTTCAGAAGCCAGCAGAACTAGATATGGAGATCAGGAAAAGGTAGCGTTTACCCTCTCAAGAACATGAAACCTAAAATGTTAAATACATATTAAGCAGTCTGATTAAAAATCCCTTCCCCTTCTAAATTGCTCAACTTTCACTCTCTTGGGATGCTGCCATTTCATTAGTTCGCCAGTCATCAGAATCCTCCAGAGCAGACAGACCTGAATTTCTAATGTTAAATATCCTTTCAGTCCTTTTTTATGCTTTCTAAAGACACACACAATGGTACAAGACCTCTTTTTCCCCCTCTTTGCTGAGAGTCCTTAAGGCTGATATTCTGTTCATTACCCCTCGTGTTGTGTTTTGGAACTATCTCTGTTTAAATCTCTTCAGCTCCATTTTCCACGTGATTGTGTTGAAGGTTTTTCAGTAGTTGAGCAAGATGTGCTGAAACTTTCCTTATTAGTGAATTCAGCCTGCAAAAATCTCACTGAATTAGCACTTCATTCATCTGTCACATTGAGTCCACGTATTTTCAACAATAATCTCTACTAATTACCTGTTGGATGTTAGATTAGAGTTTGCATTCAGATATGGGAGTTGGATGCCTATTACTGTTGCATAAGAACCTTTTTTTTCAGGTAGGCTGCTTAACTGTTAAAAAACTCAGCCAATTTATATGACAGTAGTACTGAAAGACCAGTAATATAAATCAATGAATTAAGTTTATCCATAAGTGCATCAGCTTCATGGATATGATTCTTTCAGCTCTCACAAGTGAATAGATTTGTATTTGGTCAGTGCTTGAATGAGAGATCTCAAGGGAACACCTACTGTAGGTGAAACATGAAACTGTTTCACAGATGGTGTTCTTCCTGAACTATTACTGAACCAGTATGACAGAAGGCACTGTAGGTGTGAGGGTGCCATATTTCATACAAGACACACAAACTGAAGTCCTGACCATTTGTGGGTACTTAAGGAATGTCTCATAAGAATAGTGGTGTTTATCCTGAAGTCCTGGGCCAATTAGAATTCAGCTTAAATAAAGCCACCTGCAATTTCAATTGGATTTGAATTTCAAACAGCATTTGAATTCACTTACTGTCCTAATCTACTGTGTAATGTTATATTCTGTAAAGGCACCTTCAGGTATGCAGCAGGTGTTTAATTTCAGTGTTGGGTATGTTGATCTCAGCATAAAGATTTGGTGCCTCACATTAGTTTTGAGAATATTCATTCGTTTTTGTGAAATGCTCTTAGGCGCTCCAGACAAAAAAAGATGTAGATGTTATTGAAATAATACATTTCTATATTTATTATAAGCTATAATAAATATATCTAACTCTTATATGTTACAGTATTTTAGTCCATTTGTTTCAAGTATCTCTCTTTTGGCTGTAACTTTTTTTTTTTATTTAAACAGATCTCAGGACGAGTTTGTTGTATCAGAGGAAAATCCAGATGAAAGTGAAGATGATCAGCTGTCAAACGAAGACAGCGATACAGAGTTCTGTGCCCGTAGACCCAGGCGACACCACTCCAGGCCAATGAGACAAAGCAGGCGGTTACGAAGAAAAACAGTAAAGAAAAAATATTCAGAGGATGATGAAGAGGAAGACTCTGAGGACAATTTAAGTAGGGAGTCTGGTAAGCTTAACTTTTTCAGAATTAGCTGTTGTGTGTCAGAGAAGAGGGCCCAAGCAAAAGGACAGGGGGCTTACAAACTCCTGAGTTCTAATCTTGACCTGGACATGGACTTGGCTATATGAATTCAGTCAAGTCATATGTCATCTGTGCTTCTAAGGTTCTAGCTGTAAAAATAGGGCTAATGCTTTTGCAATAGAGGTATTGTGATAGTTAATTGGATGTCTCTGTGAGTTACTTTGAAAATGAAAAGTGCCATGCGAGTACTGTTTTTTTTTTTTTTTTTAATAATTGTGTTCCCTATTTAAGGTTTTCACTTGGTCTGAATGTTCTGTTCAAAATACACAAAAGGAAATTAGTGTTGAGTGCTAGGTTCTTTGGGTCACATTCATTTTTAAATGTGTGTTGAATTTATGAGGGCAAAACAGGCAATTGTATGCAGAATTTGCAGATTCCTAATGTTTCATTTCCAGTTGCATCTCTATTTGCGTATTTTGTGTGTGCACAATATTTTTTTAAACTTAGCAGGAAAAGTAGTTCAAGGAACTATTTAATTGTGTCTACTCAGAGATCTGCTGATGCCTCATGGAAAACTTTGAAAAGCCTATTGCTTAGAGAAACTCAATCCCTGATTTTTAGTAGGGAAGAATAATTTCCTCAACTGCGGGAATTCTTGTACTATGATCTATGTTAGACAAGAGGACAAAGTTAAATTACAATAGTGATTCCTTAAGACTTTATAATCTATGAATCTATGGTTTTGATATTTCTCTTTTGAACTTTAATTACTAGGGACACTTGCATGACAACAGCATCTTTGTTCCTTGCCTTATACTGCCCGTTCCCCAATCAAAATCCATCCTCTGTCTGAAATACAATTGACTGTATGAAAATGATTCCTACTCAGAGGAATAAGCAATGGAAGCAGATGAACTAAGGGGAGAAGATATTTTTTTCTTACGTGTATTTGTCCTTACTAATCAAGAAGAAATAAATCAGAAAATAAGTAAATTTTGTCTCTTAATAATGTATTCTCATAGCATTCCATGAGGAGTTAGCACTTTTTAGGAAGAGCTTTCTCGGGAGCGTCACTTACTTTGTAGGACTGGGCCCAAAACTACCTAATGCCATTGGGAGTTGAAGGCACCCAGCACCTTGCAGGATTAGTTCATTGAATTTCCACTCTTGTATCCATCTTTCTGAAGTCAGCTGAGCTGCAGACTGAAATGGGTTATCATGGAAGGGCTGGTCTCCAGTGTGAGGTTTTTATGTATGGGTAAATTATAAGAAAGGTGTATGAGCTTAAAATAATGGTTCTGTAAGCTGTCTTCCTTTTCTGCATGCCACTAAGAGACCAACAATGAGTGTAAGAAAGAAATGGCTAGAGTCTGAACACACACAGAGATTCATAGTGGAAATGGTGGCAGTCTGTGATTAATGAAAATATGCGAGCAACTGATGCAGAAGCTAAAGGATCTGAAGTTATTACTAAGCTGCACCTTAATGCAGCTAAACACTTGGGAGCAGTTCGTATTCAGTTCCTAGTGGACATGTGTCCATCACAAAAAAAATACCCCCTAATATATGCACTAATGCTCTTGTTGACAGCTGGCAGAGAGGCCAAAGGCTCTGTGTGCCTGGAAGCTGAACTCCCTTCTTATCTCTGTGTAACCCCTTTGGGGTTTAGAGAGTATGGCCCTTTAAATCTTTTTCCTGAGGGGGAGAGTAAGAAAAAAGGAGGGAAACTCCAGGGGGCTGTGCTGGAGCTCCAGGGGGAGGCAGCCTGCAGGCCCTGGAAAAGTGAAGCAGCAGAGAACCTGCCTGAGGCCTGGGAAGGACAGGGCTGATTGGGGACCCCCCAGGACAGGAGCCAGGAGGACTCGCCCGAGAAGGACAGGCCGGAGCTGCAGGTGTTGGAGCCCCTCCTAATGCCAAAATTAATTCTTCTCTTGTCCGCTTCTCATCCACCATCAGAGCTTGCAATTTCTGCGCTAAAGAATCCACCTCAAGTGACAGGCACACTAGGAGGGGACTGCTCTTCCCCCAGAATTGTCCAGGGAATACCTTCTACTTGCACCTCTTTGGGCACTTTATCAAGATCTGTTTCCTTGGAGTGAGTACATAGTGCTACCATGCCCTTCACTTTGCGGTTGTAAATACGGGTGCGGACCTTTACACTCCCCAGTATTTCAGCTGCATCTAAGCTCTCCTCAATTTCATTTGGTTCCATCTCATCTGGGAACCCCGCCACCAGCACAGCTTTGGTTACTAGGATTCGTGCCCCTCGGCACAGGTCTTCTAATAATCCTCTCTCCATTATTTATTTATTTATTTTTTTAACTGAGATGAAAGTCACTCAGGCGTTTCTTTGCTCTGTGAAGAGGAGCCCAGGGTGCACAACATAGGGGGGGGGGTGTGTGTGTACTGCAAAGTCCCCGTACGGGCCACCAAGTGTAACTTTAGCGCCCTCGTGGCCAAGATGGGGTCTGCTCTGCAGGCAGCTCTGGCCAAGAGAAGGCGTGTGCAGGAATGCAGCAGGAGAAATCCCTTCCACCCCAGGGCACCTGTTCCAACCCCCCCAGAGTGAACACACACACCCACAGGAAAAGTACAGTGAATATAACAAGGGAAATATTTATTTACAGAGGGCCGAGAGGAGAAAAACAACAAGGGGAAATATAGTGGGAGCAGTAAGACAGGGCTGCATCCAAGCCAAGGCCCCACAGGCCCATGGAAGCACTGTCTGGAAGGGCAGACACCGAGCAATGTGTCTGCACACAGAGTTCAGGAGTCCTGAGCAAAGTTCCAGTCCAATGGTGAGTCTTGGGTGCTCCTGGTCGTCTTCAGCGCCAGTGAACCTTCCCCCAACAAACCCCTCCAGTGCCCTCTTCTGCCGCTCTCTGCAAAGCCACCCATAGCGACCACCTCCCCACTTAACTAGCTACAGCCTCCCTCCTTATTCCCCATGCAGAGTCACAAGCCCCAGTACTCACAGCCCCATGCAGCTCTGGGCAGCAGTGATACTGGGTCCAGCTCCGGCCTGTCCTTCTCAGGCAAGTCCTCCTGGCTCCTGTCCTGGGGTGTCTCCAATCAGCCCGGTCCTTCCCAGGCTTCAGGGAGGTTCTCTGCTGCTTCACTTTTCTAGGGCCTGCAGGATGCCTCTCCCTCCCACTGGAGCTCCAGCGCTGCCCCCTGGAGTTTCCCTCCTTTTTTCTTACTCTCCCCCTCCCCCTTAGGAAAAAGATTTAAAGGGCCATGATCTCTAAACCCCAAAGGGGTTACATCTGGAAGTGATCCCTCCACGGCAGCTTGATGTTGGAGAAGCTTGCACTGTTGATGCCCAGTACTCATCTGTTTTGTGGACAAATAAAGAACCTCAGTCTTTGAGGTTTTCAGTCCTGTTCCTTTCCACAAGGCAGTGTGTGTATCTCTCTCTCTCCACACACACACCCCCAACCCTCCCTCCCCGCAAAGGGTGATGGCCCTAACTATATGTTCCTTTCCATTACCCCCACAAGCTCCCTTTCCGGAGAGCCTGCCTCGCCTTACGTTGGGTCTAAAGAAATAACAAACATGGAGGGTTGCTTTATTTTTTTTTTTCTTCTCCAGATTTCTGAGGTTTCTCATTGAGCTCTCTTGTTGACTTGCTCTCACCTTTTCCTTAATGTTTTAGTCTGTTTTAGTCTGAGTCATTTCAGTTAATAACATGATAGGGCAGCTCATGATGCGAATGAAAAGGCAGCATTAACACTGTGGAATAATGTTTTTGACATGGTTTAAAGAAAAAGTAGCTAAACATGATCCAGCTACCACAGTTATTTTCAGCTGTTGGAAAAAGTGGCTGACAAGCTAGACCAGTGGTCCCCAACCTTTTCTGTAGGGCGGGCGCCAGACGACTACCCGCCGAGGACCATGGCCGCCAGACAAGCAGCCACCGAAATGCCGCTGTGAAGCAGCAACGTCAAGAGGCATCGCCACCGAAATGCCGCCGTGAAGCAGCGTCATCAAGAGGCGTCGCATTTCGCCAGTAGCACTTCTTGACATTGCCGCTACTTGGCAGCATTTCGGCGGCTGCTTTTCCGGTGGGCACACAGGGATACCCCGGCGGGCGCCATGGTGGGGACCCCTGAGCTAGACCCTAACAAGGTACTAATTCTGCAGAAGACGGGTGAACCGAGAACTAGGAATGACGGTGGGTCACTTGTTATAAACGCTCTCATCTGGTACTCTGACCAAACGTGTAGCTGCAGCTTTGAAACCTATAGGACTGATCTCCTTGTTGCTGACTTGAGAACAATTAATCTGTACTTTCCTACCATCAGTAGTATAGTCAAGGGTAAACTCAGGTACACAGAGTTTAGCCACTTCTTGTTTGGGGAATTGAGTTTACCCACTTCATTTTTGACCACTGCCTACAGTTCACTGTTATTCTGTCAATATCTTTCATGCACGTTGTCTAAAAATCCTTGAATATAATAAAATTAGAGTTAAATAAAAAACAGGGGGGACAGGTATTTTCCAGTGGAGATTGAAATGAGAGTGTATCATAAATTCAGATTCAAGCAGGTTGTTCCAGTTGGCAGGAGCTGTAGAGGAGAAGTGTGTTTCACATAAGTAGGGGTATAGAAGGATAAAAAGGATTGTATAGAAGGATAAAAGGAAACCAGAGGAGTGGTGGGAGAGGTTTGTGAGAGTAATTGGACAAATCCATAGTGGAATTTGAAAACGGATGGCAATTTCAAGCTGGAAATGAATGGGGAGTCAGTGGAGTAGTATGAGCCTGGACCTGGACAAGATAACAACCTTCCCGTTAGAGGCGTAATGATTGAGGGTTTCCTGTGACTGAAGAGTGGTTGATTTTGTTTGCTCAAGGTTGCACTTTGTTCAAACAAACATATCTTTTGAAAATGTGCCAGTGGGTCTGTGCATTTTCATTTTAACAGAATAAAGCATATGGCTGTTTTCTTCTTTGCAGAAAGTGGTGATTACACAGATTACAGTGATGATGATTACCTGGAAACTAGGCGGAGAAGATCAAGGCGGAATCAGAAGAGACAAGTTAACTATAAGGAGGATTCAGAAAGCGATGGCTCACAGAAAAGTGTTCGATACGGAAAGGAGCTAAGACGACTTCATAAACGCAGGCTTCCCAGTTCAGACAGTGAAGGTAAAACAAGCACTCCACCATTTGCAGGAGCTGATGTGTGAGTGATAGTGCAAAGGGAGAAATACGGGGCATAAAGTAAACACAAGATTTGCATTTAGTGTGAGATACACAGAGAATTCTTTCCTGAGATCCTTGATATTTCCTAAAATCTAAATGTATCCTTGTGATGCAACCTATCAATTTCTATAACAAGGCATTACTACTGCTATTTGTCAAATTCCCTCCTTTCCCTTATCTTGACTTCCTGGTGTGAAATTACTCCACCTGGCAGGGAAATGTTGGGATTTCAAAGGAGGAAATGCAGTTATTGTAGAGGACAGGATTATTTGTTATGCTTCAGTTGTGGTCATTAAAGATCCCACAGCACTTTTGTAAGAGTAAGGGTGTTCACTCTGGTGTTCTGGTTGTATCCAAATTGGGTAATTTTGTTCTGTCCCCCTAAATATGCACTTGTCTTTATTACATTTTATCTGGTTGATTTCAGAGTAATTCTCTAATTTGTCAAGGTTGTTTCAAATTTTAATCCTGTCCTCCAAAGTGCTTGCAACCCCTCCTAGCTTGATGTCTTTCGCAAATTTAATAAACATGCTCTCAATTTAATTATTGCAGACATTTAATGAAAATATTGAATAATACCAGACCCAGGACTGACCCGTGGGACCCCATTAGATACATCCTCCCAGTTTGACAGTAAACCATTGATAACTACACATAGTCTTTCACCCACTTTTATAATGATTTCATCTAGACCACATTTCTCTCATTTGCTTATGAGAATGTCATGTGGGATTGTGGGACAAAGCCTTTCTAAAATCAAGATTATACCATGTTTTCTGCTTCCCTGTATCCATTAGGCCAGTAACCCTACCAATGAAGGAAATTAGGTTTGTTTGGCAAGATTGGTTCTTCTTTGAGTGCATGCTCATGTTAATTCCAGTTAGGTGTGTGCGCACCACGTGCACAGTAGCCAGGTTTTTCCCCTAGTGGTACCCATCGGGTCAGCTCAGGCACCCCCTGGAGTCGTGCCTCCATGGTGCCATATATAGGGCCCCGCCGCCAGTTCAGTTCCTTCTTACCACCTGTGACGGTTAGCCGGAATGCTCATTTGCTCTTGCTTTGACAAGCCTTCTCCCTAGTAGTCCTCAGACTGTCTTTCTGGGAATAGTTAAACCAGTTAGTTAGTAGCTGTAGTTAAGCAGTCATTATATAGCTAGATTCCAGTAGGGAGCAACCCCCACACTTCCTGCTTGAAGTGCCTGGGGGAATCGCATCAGAAGGACCATTGCAAGATCTGTAGAGGATTTCACTCAAGGACTCAAAAAGAAAGAGACCAAAGGTTGAAGATCCTTCTGATGGAGGCTGCCCTCCATCCCCACTCAGAGGAGACTTCGGCCGAACTGATACCTAGCACCTCAACATTGGTGCGCAGTGCTCTGGCGTCAATACGGGAAACTTTGGTACCGAAAAAGGACTTGGATAAAAACACTCAGCACCAACGGAGCTCACTACACAGGGGATCCACGCATGGCAGTGTGTTGCACCATTCCCAATCCCCGAAGCTCCTCAAGAAAAAGAAGCTGTACAGGGGTTGCTCACCTACACCGAGGCCGGGACAGAAGGACCCGCATTGGGCCACGTAAGCACGGCACTATCTAGCCCAGCGCCGTTGACTCCTGCCCCAACAAAGGGTTAATTGAGTCCGGCTCCCCAGGACTCCCCTTCCCGGGAGAGTTGCGGAGAGGCTTTGCAGCGGCCCTCCATGCCAGAGACCTTCAAGGCGGCAAGAGAGCTCATCACCTTCATGGCACTGCCTTCCCTGCCCAGGCAAGACAGGGCACCAAGCTCAAGGGCAATGGCACCCGCGAGACTGTGTGGTCCCAAGGTAAGCCAGCAATGGTACCTCATCAGTCACCATCACCCGGTCCCTGGTACCTTCTGGCAGGAGACCAGTAGGGGAACTGCTATGGTCACCAATCTCCCAGCACTGCTCCACGGCACCGGTGGGCACTGTTCTCCCATGGTCCTCCCAAAGTGAGTCCTTCCAATCAGATTGAGAGGTGGAATCCTTTGTGTCCAGGTGGAGCCAGCACAGATCGGAGTGCAGACACTGGAGGTTGGACAGGGAGAGACAGCAATTTCCCCCGATGCCGTGGCCTGTGCAATGGCAGTCTCCAACCCAATGGCCGTTTTGGATCCCCTGGGCGTTTCATCAAAGCAAGGGATCCTATTCCAGGTGGTCAGTGTTGGTGGCTTCAGAAACCCATGCACCTCCCCCATCTCCCTTGGTGCAGGACCAGCCGCCCCACACCGTACTGGTCACCGCACAGTCCAGGAGCAAGAGTCGGTCCCAGGTAAAATCTCATCTTTGTCATCACCAGACGAGGCAGTGGCTGGTACCTCCACGGCTCCTGCACTCGAGGACAGTAGGGTCCACCATCAGCTCCTGAAAAGTGACCCAGAACCTGGGGCTCTAGATTGAGGAGGTCTCTGAGTCATTGGACTCCATGGTCCATCTTGACCCCCTGAGGACCCTCCCAAGTTGCCCTGCTGCTCATTAAAATCATACAAGATATCACCAAAATGCTGCAGCAAACCCCCGCCTCCCTGCCCCTGGTGGCGAAAAGGACAGAGAGGAAGTATTTTTTTCCCTCTAAAGGGTTTGAACACTTTTATTCACACTTGCCACCGGACTCCTCAGTGGTGACGGTGGCAAAAGAATGAGAACGGCAAGGGCACCAAGGTCCCATCACCTAAAACCCGAGATGTGAAGAAGCTGGACCTCTTTGGGAGGAAAGTCTATTCTACCGGGGGGCTTCAGATGTCAAACCACCAGGTGATCCTTAGCAGATATAGCTTCAATTCCTGCAGGGCTATGTCAGAATTCACTGAACTTCTGCCAGAAGAATTGAGGGCAGAGTTTTCCACCTTGGTGGAGGAGGGCAGACTTGTGGCACGGGCTTCGCTACAGGCAGCCCTGGATGTTGCCAATTCAGACACTTGGACCATAGCTTCAGTGGTGGCCATCAGGAGGAGCTCCTGGTTGCAGGCATCAGAGCTCCTGTATGAGGTCCAACAGACCATCCAGGACCTCCTGTTTGAGGGCTCGACTGGGGTGACCAGATAGCAAGTGTGAAAAATCAGGACGGGCTGGGGGGTAATATTTAAAAAAAAAAAAAAAAAAAAAAGCCCCAAATATCAGGACTGTCCTTATAAAATCGGGACATCTGGTCACCCTAGGCTCGACCCTCTTCGCTGAGAAAACGGACTCACAGCTTCATAGCCTTAAGGACTCAGAGCCACTCTCAAGTCCCTGGGCCTCCATACTCCATCTACACAGTGGAGTCCTTTTAAGCCCCATCCCCTGCCTTGATTCTACCAACAGGCAGGAGTATTCTAGGAGGCGTAATAGAAACAACAGGAGGAAGCCGCCTCCTCCTTCATCAGCACTGGGCAGGTGAAACAGTCCTCCGGTTAAAAACAAGCCTTTTGAAGGTGCGCCCGAGGGCGATGCACCAGTTCAAACACTGGATCCAACTATCCCATCCTTTTTGTGCCAACTGTCTCACTTCGACCATGCTTGGGCCCGGATCACGTCAAATTGCTGGTGCTCCTGGGGGAATTCTGCGCCCTGCAGAGGGGCGCAGAATTCGTACCTTCTGCAGATTTCTTTGCTCCCCCATTTTTCTGCAGGGGAGCAAAGAAATCTGTGGGGAGACCACATGCCCTTTCCGCAGCAACCAGCAGCTGGGGAGCAACCAGCAGCAGAGAGCAGATCACCGCGGAGGGGAGGGGAAGGAGGGAGGTTGGGCAAGGAGGTGGGGCTGGGTGCCTGCTTGCATGGGAACACTCACTCTGTCCCTCTCGTTGCTGTTGCTGCATCCCAGGCTTGCAGGCATAGGGCTGTGTAAAGCAGGCTCTGTCCCTGAGGCAGAGCAGAAATGTAACAACTAAACAGGCAGGCTGCTAATGTTCCCATTGCTAGTTAATTGTTCCCATTCTTAGTTAATTAAGTTTCAGAGTAACAGCCGTGTTAGTCTGTATCCGCAAAAAGAAGAACAGGAGTACTTGTGGCACCTTAGAGACTAACAAATTTATTAGAGCATAAGCTTTCGTGGACTACAGCCCACTTCTTCGGATGCATATGCATCCGAAGAAGTGGGCTGTAGTCCACGAAAGCTTATGCTCTAATAAATTTGTTAGTCTCTAAGGTGCCACAAGTACTCCTGTTCTTCTTTTTAGTTAATTAAGTCTCCTTTACTTTGCCAGATGGGGTAAAGGAGCCTTGTTGTAAATGACAGTAACAGAATCCTCAGCTAATAAGGTCTGTCTCCTTTCTCACTTTTTTTCCTGTGCCAGAGGGGCACAATGGGGTTAGATTACAGCTCAGGATCTATTTTACTTATCCATTTAAAAAAATGCATGACAATGATTAGCAAAACTGGATGGTTTTCTTGTGTGAAAGTCTGAGCGATTTAAAGCATCATTCTACTTTACAGAACACCAAACAACAAAATAAAAGTAATGTAATTTACATGAAAATCCAGGATTATAACTGGAATGCAGAGTCTTGGTTACCAAGTATTTGTAATTTAATTTTCATGTCTTTAGGACATGCTGCATAGTTAGTGTGATTTTTTTTTTCTGTATGGTAGTTTAAATAAATTACCAAAATAATTGAAACTGATGTGATTATATTGCATTATTTTGACAAATAAAATTTGCAGAATTTTGGATTTTTTGGCGCAGAATTCTCCCAGGAGTAGCACGGTAGAACTGGGATATTCTCTCCAGTTCAGCTCCCGGTCCTTACCTTCGGCCTGTCGGTGGCACCTTGGGTGTTCACCAAATGCATGGCAGTCATGGCCACTTTCTTGCGGAAGTGCCAGGTGCAGGCGTTTCCAACTGGCGGATCAAGGGCTGCTCCAAAACACAAGTGGAAGCACACGTAAGCCTGATAAGAGCAACGTTCGGTGACCTTGGCCTTCTACTGAATGTGCAGAATTCGACCCTGTCCCCTGTTCAGAGGATAGAATTCATAGGGGCAGCGTTGGACTCAAGACAGGCGAGAGCATTTCTACTAGAGTCATGGTTTCACACCCTTTGCAACATCATACAAGATCTCAGACTATTCCTTACCACTACGGCAAGGAATTGCCTGAAGCTCCTCGGCCACATGGCTGCCTGCACTTATGTAGTGCAGCATGCCAGAGTGAGGCTCCAACCCTTTCAGGCATGGCTAGCCTAGGTGTATCGACCAAACGGGGACAGTCTAGACAAGTTCCCGACCAGTTCTCAAATCTCGCCTATGGTGGTTCAACCCGCAAGCTGTGTGCGCAGGAATTCCCTTCTCCAGACCTCAACCATCTCTTTCCTTGGTCACAGACACGTCAGCGATGGGGTGTGGAGTGCATCTGGGGGAGCTCAGGACTCAAGGCTTCTGGTCCCAAGTGTAGCTCTTACTTCACATCAGCGTCAGGGAGCTGATGGCAGTCTGTCTGGCATGCCAGACCTTCCAAGCTCACTTGGAGGGGAGATGTGTATCAGTCATGAAAGACAATACAACAGCGATGTTTTATATTAACAGATGGGGGGGAGCATGCTCATGTCCTTTGTGCCAGGAACAGTCCCTCAAACTATGGGACTTCTGCATAGCCCACTCAATACACTTGGAGGCACCTTATCTTCCCGGAGTTCAAAACGAGTTGGCAGACCATCTCAGCAGGTCCTTTCACAACCACGAGTCATCCATCCACCCGGACATCGTGAACACCATCTTCCAACAGTGGGGAATTCCCTAGATAGACCTGACACAAGACACAACAAGAAGTGTGTGCAGTTCTGCTCCTTCCTGAATCACAACCTAAGCTCAATCGTGGACACGTTCCTTCTTCCTTGGAAGGACCACCTCCTTTACGTGTTTCCACCCATTTCACTCGTTCACAAGGTGCTAATCCAGGTTTGGAGGGATGAAGCCTCGGTAATATTGATAGCTCCAGCCTGGCCCCATCAGCACTGGTATTTGTCTCTTCTAAAGCTCTCAGTGGAAACTCCGATCACTCTACTGCTGCTCCCGGACCTGATAACTGAGGACCACGGCCGTCTTCAGCACCCCAACCTCGAATCTCTCCACCTCACGGCTTGGAAGCCCTATGGCTAAACCCAATGGAGCTTGCTTGCTCTGATCCAGTTAGGAAAGTTCTCCTTGGCAGTAAGAAACCATCTACTAGGGCCACCTACCTAGCCAAATGGAAGAGAGTCACAATTTGGTCATCGCAGAAACACACGTCTTGTACGCACTCGACAATACCTTTTTTATCTTGGACTACCTTCTGCACCTGAAACAGCAAGGGCTTTCTATATCATGAATAAAAGTCCACTTGGCTGCCATTTCCGCCTTTCACCCAGGTGTGGCGGCTGGTCAGTCTTTGCCAACCCAATAGTTGGATTCAGAGTAGCAGCCGTGTTAGTCTGTATCCGCAAAAAGAACAGGAGTACTTGTGGCACCTTAGAGACTAACAAAGTTATTTGAGCATAAGCTTTCGTGGGCTACATCCCACTTCTTCGGATGCATAGAATGGAACATCACACATACAGAGAGCATGAACAGGTGGGAGTTGTCTTACCAACTCTGAGAGGCCAATTAAGTAAGAGAAGAAAAACTTTTGAAGTGATCATCAAGATAGCCCAGTACAGACAGGTTGATAAGAAGTGTGAGAGTATTTACATGGGGAAATAGATTCAATGTTTGTAATGGCTCAGCCATTCCCAGTCTTTATTCAAACCTAAATTTATTGTGTCTAATTTGCATATCAATTTGAGTTCAGCAGTTTCTTGTTGGAGTCTGTTTTTGAAGCTTTTCTATTGTAAAATAGCCACCCGCAGGTCTGTCATTGAATGACCAGACAGGTTAAAGTGTTCTCCCACTGGTTTTTGAGTATTATGATTCCTGATCTCAGATTTGTCCATTAATTCTTTTGCGTAGAGATTGTCCGGTTTGGCCAATGTACATGGCAGAGGGGCATGGCTGGCACATGATGGCATATATCACATTGGTAGATGTGCAGGTGAATGAGCCCCTGATGGTATGGCTGATGTGATTAGGTCCTATGATGATGTCACTTGAATAGATATGCGGACAGAGTTGGCATCGGGCTTTGTTGCAAGGATAGGTTCCTGGGTCAGTGTTTTTGTTCAGTGAAGTGTGGTTGCAGGTGAGTATTTGCTTCAGGTTGGGGGGTTGTCTGTAAGCGAGGACAGGTCTGTCTCCCAAGATCTGTGAGAGTGAGGGAATCATCTTTCAGGATAGGTTGTAGATCTTTGATGCGCTAGACAGGTTTTAGTTGGGGGCTGAACATGACAGCTAGTGGTATTCTGTTATTTTCTTTGTTGGGCCTGTCTTGTAGGAGGTGACTTCTGGGTACTCGTCTGGCTCTGTCAATCTGTTTTTTCACTTCAGCAGGTGGTATTGTAGTTTTAAGAATGCTTGATAGAGATCTTGTAGGTGCTTGTCTCTGTCTGAGGGATTGGAGCAAATTCAGTTGTATCTTACAGCTTGGCTGTAGACAATGGATCTTGTGGTGTGTCCTGGATGGAAGCTAGAGGCATGTAGGTAAGTATAGCGGTCGGTAGGTTTCCGGTATAGGGTGGTATTTATGTGACCATCGCTTATTAGCACAGTAGTGTCCAGGAAATGGACCGCTTGTGTGGATTGATCTAGGCTGAGGTTAATGGTGGGATGGAAATTATTGAAATCATGGTAGAATTCCTCAAGGGCTTCTTTTCCATGGGTCCAGATGATGAAGATGTCATCAATGTAGTGCAAGTAGAGTAGGGGCATTAGGGGACGAGAGCTAAGGAAACGTTGTTCTAAGTCAGCCATAAAAATGTTGGCATACTGTGGGGCCATGCGGGTACCCATAGCAGTGCTGCTGATTTGAAGGTATATATTGTCCCCAAATGTGAAATAGTTGTGGGTGAGGACAAAGTCACAAAGTTCAGCCACCAGATTAGCTGTGACATTATTGGGGATACTGTTCCTGATAGCTTGTAGTCCATCTTTGTGTGGAATATTGGTGTAGAGGGCCTCTACGTCCATAGTGGCCAGGATGGTGTTTTCTGGAAGATCACCGATGGATTGTAGTTTCCTCAGGAAATCAGTGGTGTCTCGAAGATAGCTGGGAGTGCTGGTAGCATAGGGCCTGAGGAGAGAGTCCACATAGCCAGACAATCCTGATGTTAGAGTGCCAATGCCTGAGATGATGGGGCGTCCAGGATTTCCAGGTTTATGGATCTTGGGTAGCAAATAGAATACCCCTGGTCGGGGTTCTAGGCATGTGTCTGTACAGATTTGTTTCTGTGCTCTGTCAGGGAGTTTTTTTAGCAGATGGTGTAGTTTCTTTAGATACTTGACAGGCTATACCTTCAAGTATGACAACCAATCCCGGCTTGGGACCTTAACCTTGTTCTTTCCAGACTAATGGGGCCCCCCTTTGAACCACTCACAATATGCTCTTTGCTCTTACGTATCATTGAAGGTAGTGTTTCTGTTGGCAATAACATCTACCAGGAGGGTATCCAAGCTTAAGGCCCTGATCTGACCTCTGACATCTGACCTCCTTACACAGTCTTCTATAAGGACAAGGTTCAGCTTTTGCTGCAACCAGCCTTCCTCCCGAAGGTCCATCTCCCAGTTTCATGTTAATCAGAACATTTTTCTTCTAGTCTTTTACCCTAAGCCACACTCAAACAGCCAGGAACAGAAACTTCACTCTTTGGATGTTGCTGGGCGTTCGCTTTCTATATCGAACAAAGCCATTTTGGAAATCTACCTAACTATTCGTCGCAGTAGCAGACAGAATGAAGGGGCTCCCAGTCTCTTCTCAAATAATTTTGTCATGGATTACATCATGTATCCTGACATGCTACAATCTGGCAAAAATACCTGCCCCCGCACTGACAGTGCACTCCACGAGGGGGTAAACAGGTGGCAAAATTTGCAGATACAAAACTACTCAAGATAGTTAAGTCCCAGGAAGACTGCGAAGAGCTACAAAAAATCTCACAAAACTGGGTGACTGGGCTACAAAATGGCAGATGAAATTCAATGTTGATAAAGGCAAAGTAATGCACATGGGAAAACATAATTCTAACTATACACACACAAATAATGGGGTCTAAATTAGCTGTTACCACCCAAGAAAGAGATCTTGGAGTAATTATTGATAGTTGACAGTTCTCTGAAAACATCCACTCAATGTGCAGCGGCCATCAAAAAAGCTAACAATGTTGGCAGTCATTAAGAAAGGGATAGATAATAAGACAGAAAATATTATATTGCCTCTATATAAATCCATGGTACACCAACATCTTGAATACTGTATGCAGATGTGGACTCCCCATCTCAAAAAAGATATATTGGAATCGGAAAAGGTTCAGAAAGAGGCAATAAAAATGGTTAGGGGTATGGAACGGCTTCCGTACGAGGAGAGATTAAGACTTGGACTTTTGAGCTTGGAAAAGAGACAACTAAGGGGGATATGATAGAGGTCTATAAAATCATGAGTGGTGTGGAGAAAGTAAAAACGAAGTGTTATTTACGCCTTCTCATAACACAAGATCTAGGGGTCACTAAATGAAATTAATAGGCAGTAGGCTTAAAACAAAAGGAAGTATTTTTTTTCACACAGTGCACAGTCAACCTGTGGAACAACTTGCCAGAGAATTTTGTGAAGGCCAAGACTATTAACAGGGTTCAAAAAAGAACTAGATAAATTCATGGAGGATAGGCCCACCAATGGCTATTAGCCAGGATGGGCGGGGATGGTGTGAATGGGAAGTTCGGAATGGACGACACGGAATGGATCACTTGATTACTTGTTCTGTTCATTCCCTGTGGGGCACCTGGCATTGGCCACTGTTGGAAGACAGGATTCTGGGCTAGATGGACCTTTGGTCTGACCCAGTATAGCTGTTCTTATGTTTCAAAGATCAGGCAGTGTTTGTCAAATTGGGAATCCATAATTAGAAGATATTTTGGCAAATATTGGCTGAAATTTGTAAAGTGCTGTAGGATCCTTCAGGATGAAAGGCGATTAACTGTATTATACAAGCTTATTGTCTTTTGCAAATTGATCCTTAATATGTAATTTGCATTCTCTTCCCCTAAATTGGATGTAGAGAGAACCTATCTGCCAAGAATCTCCTATATAATATAATAGCCTCACTGGGAACTTCAGTCCTTTGACTCCTAGACTTTTGGCTTACCAATGGTTAAATAATAGTATTTGTTCTATGAGATAATTTGCATAGTATTAAATTTGTTACTGGCTTTTTGTGCAGTAAAAACAGCACAGCGGTACCATTGGTATTTTTCCCAGGCATATCAAAGTACAGTGTGTAACAGTGTCACTGGAAATATAATTACCTGGAAGATTTATTGTGGAACTGTGTGAAAGATTGCTCAGAAACACCAGACACAACTTGCCTGTTGTAAACTTTCTGTGCAACAAACATACTTTTAGATGACCATGTACACACATTCTGGGTAGCTCAAAATGGCCCAATGAGTCAAACTGCTTGGTGTTTGATTTCCTGTCCCAGCCTCTTCTTTCCCAGACTATCAGGAGCTACAAGTGCTGAGGGGCTATAGAATACTCTCCCTATACATGGAAAAGACATTGCATTACAGGCGCCCTCCGGGTTACGCAAACCCAACTTACGCAAATACACACTTATGGAAAAAGTTCCGTAAGCTAGAAATAGTGTTGTGGGGTTGTTGTTCCCCCCCCCCCCATAATGGTCGGGTATACATTTCCGACTTACGCAAAATTCGAGTCACGCAAGGCGTTACGGAACGGAACGCTTGCGTAAGTCGGGGAGTGTCTGTATACAATAACAAACCCTCCAGCTGAAATTTAAGGCAATGTTGATGAGATTTGAAAGGAGTCCTATACAATTCTCTTTGGGAAGGCTGATGGCCATAATATAGGCTCTCGGTGTCTGGAAGAGTGTAAAGTGGGTGTTAAGGAATTAAGAATAAACTTTCTCTACAACACCCCTGAATGCATATTGTTACATAATTATCCATTATGTGGGATTACACCTTCCCCTCAAGTAGTCAGTGTCAGAAACAAGATACCAAGCAAGATGGACCACTAGCCTGATCTAGTATGGCAATTTCTATTTATTTTATTTTATGTGTGAGTACTCTAACAAAGTTTCAGAAGGCCTGGCTGGAATTGGCATGAGAGGGGAGGGGCGACGGGGTACGAGACAGAAAGGATTGACATTTCGGAAGAGAGGGATAAAAGGGAAAATATAAAGAGCAATTGTAAATGTTTTGCCTGCCGTCAGATTTTGCTAACGGCTTTAAGTCTGTTCCTCATTCCAGAGAGCTACATGTCCAAGAACTCTGAAGATGATGAACCAGCAAAGGAATCAAAGCAGTCTATTCGAAAACGTAGCCGAAGTACAGACGAATACTCAGAAGAAGAAGAAGAGGATGGGGATGAACCAGAGGAGGGGAGACCTGTCCGCAAACGGCTGAATCGAATTGAAACAGATGATGAAGATAACTGCGACAATGCGAACAAAGATGCAGAAAAGCCTGCACCTGCAAATAAGCCGTCAGCACCTCATGCTCCTCATGACAGCACCAAGAAGCCCTGCTACCGGATAGAAAGTGATGATGAAGATGACTTTGATAATGTAGGGAAAGTAGAAAGCCCGTTGGACTACAGCCTAGTGGACTTGCCTTCCACCAATGGACAGAGCCCAGGTAAAACTATTGAAACCTTGATTGGCAAACCAAGTGAGAAGACTCAAGCCCCCAAGGACAGCACAGCCAATGCCAACCTGGCACCCAATGGGACGGGGGGTGGGCAGGAGGTAGTAGGGCCAGAGGAAGAGGAGGATGAACTTTTGAGAGTGACTGACCTTGTTGATTACGTCTGTAACAGTGAACAGTTATAAGACTTTCTTCCATTTTTGTGCTAATTTATTCCACGGTAGCTCATACCAGCGGGCCAGTTATTAAAAGCTGTTTTATTTTTCCTAGAAGACTGTCCACTACAGTATCACTTTTTAGAAGCAAGAATTTCACCAGTTCTGCAGTCTTTCTGTGAAGTGACCAGTTTTGAACTTTGAAGATAAATTGCTGTAAATTCCCTCTTAATTTTTTTCTCTCCTTCCAAGTCCATGGTCCTGGGTAATTTCATTCACAAAAACCTTATAACAACAAGAGATTTGTATATTTTTGACTTTATATTTCCTGAAAGCATACAAATTTGTTGAAACGTGTGGCCTATGAAAGCATTCCAAATCAGTCAGGGCCCAAAACGTAACTGGGGCAGGGGGCAGTGGGAGGCGGGAATGGGGGCGTGTGTGCAGAAGCACTTGTGCTTTAGCTTTTTCATATGAGATATATATTATATTTAAATGTTCACAACTTAGATGACAATTTAACAGACAGTTTAAAAATTAATGTCTCTACTGTTGCATTTTGTGAGTTGTAGGTTAACATACATAGCTCATTTTAGTAACCACCTTCATGAAAGCAGCTTGATTTAAGATTGGAGATAACCACAGTAAATAAAGAGGCCAAGAAAGTACAATAAACAAGAACTCTAGTATCCATTTTGACTTGCAGAGTTTCCTGATAAACATCCTTTAAAGTGTTTATACAGTAAAGTGTACTGTAATGAAGTTTTGACGGTCGAAACATGCTAGCAATGAATTTATAAAACAGTTTTTCCATGCACATTTCATCAGATGGCCTTTAATGTACAGTATCTGGTGGGAGGGAATCTGTGTGAAGTTAGTTTGTAAATGGGATGATACCATGTGAGTGCTGTAAACTTTTTCAGATGCCAGAACCACTGTATAAAGTAACTGTCTGGCCGTTTGCGTTTTAAACCAGCTATCAGAGTATTTTGAAAGGAATTCGTTTGTACACACTGCATTGATCACAGGATTACAGCACATCTGACGATGGAGGGATTTTCAAATAAACCTCGACTGGTCCATTCATGCCCCTAATATCTACTTCAAATTGAAGTAAACAACTGGAGCAGTTTTCCTTTTGGAGGTTTTCTGTTTTGGATTTGTGTGTTTGTTTTGATTTACTTATCTGCCTGGATGTACTAGCAGGTTTTGAATGTAGTGTTGGCCTTTGGCCATTAGAATTTTCTTAAAATACATTTTAATAGTTGTCATGTGACCAACTGATTTCAAGAAGGCAGTATTTCTGGGAGAAAATGCTTGACTCCAAGACAATATCTCATCACTTTGAGTGGCATGTACGTTAGCTCAAGTATACAGATTTCTTTTTTAACAGTTTATTTGGCACATAATAGACAGTGAAGCTGAAGTTTGTTTTGGATAGCACTCAGTTTTCTCTTGGCTCTTAATTAAGATGCAGGCTGTAAAGTTTATACATGTTGTAGCCCACAGCTAAAACATAGCTGCCAAATGTTGAAATCTGATAAGGTCACATCTATTAAACCTTTTGCGCTGAGATTTGGATTTCCCCCTCCCCCTCCCGGTGTTATGTCCATTGCCGGCAATGGATGCACTAAATTTGCTGCTGGCACCAAGGAGTGATTTCTCCTTCCTACTGCCACCCCCACCTCCTCAATGTCGTATTGACTAGTCAGTCAGTAGTTAAGCACTTCTATTTCATTGTAATAAAGCTGGCATTAGGCCTTTACTAAATACCTCTCTAGAAAACCTAGATCCAAAAATACCTACCTTCTAGCCTTGAAAGTCCTTGTTTTTGTTTTTCCCCTCTGTCCATGTTAGTTCTGTAGAACTGACTGCATTAATGTTATTTCATTGGGATTCTAGCAGTTCATACATCCTCATGTATAAAAGTAAAACCATCAAAGATGCAAAAGGTTAGGACCCACTCATCGTTTGCTATGGTAAGCAAGGTTTGTGACTTAAGAAAATGAGAATTCACTTTTTCTTTCCAAATAAGTTTATTCCATCTGAATTTTTAAACAAATAATTATTTCCACCATGTCAATTGATAGTTAACAGGTTTTATTAACAGATGTTTAAACAGGGTAGTGCGAAAAGCCACAGAAGGTTAGAAAGTGTTCTTAAAAGCATCTGTAGCATTTTAAGCTACTATTCAGTATATTCTGCTGCCTTTTTTTTTTTTTTGCTTAGGTGATGCAACAATGTAGTGCTGCTACATTTCTAATACACTTGTGTTTAAAATGATCAGTGACGTGGCTCCCATTTTTCAATGTTAGTAACTGTGCATTTTTAGTATTTGCAGTGCAAACTGTCTGATTCACATATGCAATACTCTGCGCAGCCAAGACTTCTGTTGTCTTTAGGCAGTGCCATAACACTTTTGTTCTCTGACTTAGCCTTTTAGTATCTGATCAGTGCTGTAGCAGACATTCTTGCTGTAGCATTAACTCTGAATTATAGACATCTCGTGGGCAACTAATTTCAACGTAAGAAAAATACAAAAGAGTTGGAAGTATTGGATACACCAACCAGAGAAAAAAAATCAAATATTGTGTCTGAATTGTGGGAATGATGTAAAAGCAGACAATATCATAAAGTTCAGTCAGAACACTGGAACAGAGGATCCAGTTGTTTTTCAGGTACTGTCAGTTCCATAAATATATACATGATTTTGATGCTGCTATGCAGCTTTACTTCCTGTATGTCAGTTTTGTAGATTGACCTTCTATTTGATTAAGAAAAAGTTCTCCCTGATGTTAATGTGATCCCAAAGAGTCCAAGCCTAAAACCCTTACACAGGCAAAGCTCCCTTTTATATCAATGGGAATCCTATCTGAGTAAAGACTGCAACATTTGGCTCAAAGAGAGGGCTTACATTTTCAGCCCTCTCCCAATCCCCAGTTTTGAAGATTTTCTGCTTGATGGAAAATGTATAGTATCTTATTTGGGAAATGGCACTTCCTGATAAGAGCACAAGTGACCCCTAGTCAGATGGTAAGGATATTTTCATTAGTTCACACTATGGAAATGTCTTCCAGTTGATTTGGTGTCATGCGCAGATTGTGTTCTACTGTAATCTTGGTAAGGAATGAAGTGCAATGTTTTTGGATTATGTTAATGTCCACAGGGAATACTAATCTTCAGCTGTTGCTTAAGTTAATAAGCAAAAGATCAAATCGTTTTAGAAACACAATGGAGACTTGCCTTGGGTTATTTAATGGAATAGTTCCAACTGGAAAAGAATAAGCAGATATCAATCCTATATGTAAGGATTTGATTGCACAAACAGCTATCCATCAGGTTGTGACTAAAAGTTGCTATGTTGCAGATTTTTAAATTGAACATTATTTAGTGCAGAACTGACTGGGAAAAAAGTTAATGAAGTGCAGATTAGGTTTTAAGCAGCATTGGAGAGGGGAAGAAGCTACAAATTGAGAGAATTAAAGGAGGGATGGAACTTTCTAATCCATTTCACAAAAAGAAGAGTGATATTTGCTGGCTTGAAAACCACTTGTATGAGCATTGGTGTCAAAAGTGTACAGTAAATTCACTTCACGCTAGATGGATGTGATGAATTACATTAACAAAGCCCGTAATATAGTAAGAACTTCACCATGGCTATTTTTGTCATCTTTGATTCTTCTAAATGAGTGTATTCCTGGTTTTAAAAATCAAATGTAGACACAGTGTATGTCTCTTTGTTTAATTATGAGTACAGGAAGATCAATATTAAACAATGAACTCTTTGAGTATTTGATAGTTGATTCAGAGTTATGCACATTAAATTACGTGAACACATTAACACATCTTTTCTTTATCTAATGGCTTTTGCGTTTTAACTGCACTTGAGAAGAACAGTGATGCTTTTTTCTATATTTTATGTTTATAAGGTATGTCACCGTCTTTAAGACTATCCTTTTGGATTAAGGTGCCTCAGTTGCACTTCTGCTAATGGAGGTTGGACTGTATTCCGTTTGCTTCTGTTTTGTCTTCCCTGTGTCTGAACTCCTCCTGAGAGACTGACTTATTCAGAGAACCTAAAGGCAACATGTATGTTCATAAAAGAAAAAACCTTGGCATGGCAATCCATTTGTTCTAATTTATCTTAGTAACTTTATCATTTGAACTATGTGACTATCCAAATGCCATAGTAGTTCAATAATTCTAATAGTACACGGTCAGGGTGTCCATTACCAAACCTCTGTTTTCAGGCATTTCTAATTTGGCATTGAAAGCTCTTCTGCACGAAGGCTTGGCCCAACAGTCATTTTTTTAAAACTTGCTTCCAATCACATACTTTCACAAACCAACTTTCTTAAAACTAAACAAGATAAAGGTTACTTGTGTTTTTAAAATCTCCTTTGTATACAGTAATTAAATAATATTTCGTAGTCCTGCTAGTCCAAAAATGGTCTGATCAAGATATTTGTGTCAACTGGCTCAAAATGGCAACAAGTGATTGTGGTACATGTGCAGTGACTACTGTTCACAGGTTTGTATTATAGATTTTAATACACAGGATGCATCCTATGTGCGTATTTATGTAAGAAGAACACTTCCAGTCCATTGGGTAAATAAAACCTTTAAAAAATTGTATATAAATAAATATTAAATCCTTCAAACAAAAACAAATCTTTACTGGAAAAAAATATACTGAATGGAGGAGGGAAGAAAGAAAGCAATTCATGTTAAGTAGTCCTGATCTGCAAGTGCTTACACACAAGTGCGTCTATGGAAGTTATTAAGACTGTTTTTAGGAATACAGGTTTGCAGGATTAGGACTAGAATTCTTGACGCAATCTAGGAAATCCTGGCTGCCAATCTTAGCTTTTGAGTTTCACCCCTCACCTGAGTTAGGGGATGGAATGTTGCTTTTAACTGTTTTGGAAGTCAGGAAATATGAAGTGAGCAGAGAGAGGCCTTAATTTTAGTTGAACTAATGTTTGCAATATGTATTGACCTAAATTTTGAAAAATGACTAATGATTTTGGATGCCTCCATTTTTGGGTGTCCAGTCGGAGACGTGTTAAAGACGCCTGACTTTTCAGAAACTGCAGAACACTCACTCACTGAAAATAAGGCCACTTTGAGGTGTCTCCCATTGGACAACCAAAAATTGAGACACTGAAAATTATTAGTCCCTTTTTGAAAATCAAGTCACTTACTAAGCTCTTATTATAACATCAGTATAACTGCCTGTTTGAATGACAGAACTCCAAACAGCAAAAAACAAGGTTGTATGGGAATTGAAATACCGTATATACTCATTCATAAACCGAATATTTTTGGTAAAGTGACGCATCAAAGAGCGGGGGTTGTCTTATAAACGGGTCTACACTGAAATTTGATGATTTTAAACTCTATGGAATCATTGAATTGAATATCTAATACAGGGATTGGCATCCTTTGGCCCCCGGCTCGCCAGGGTGCTTACCCTGGCGAGCTGGGCTGGTTTGTCCACCTGTGGGAGCCGCGATCAGCCGAACCTGTGGATGCGGCAGGTAAACAAATCAGCCACGGACCAAAGGTTGCCGATCCCTGATCTAATACATTGTAGTTTTGTTTACCTGGAGCGTCTGCAGGCATGGAGCCCCTCAGCGCCCTGTGGCCGCAGTTCGCTGAGGGGCTCCATGCCTGCAGATGCTCCAGGTAAACAAAACGTCCCGACCCGCCAGCGGCTTACCCTGACGGGCCGGGAGCCAAAGTTTTCCAACCCCTGAAATGTAGGGTCGGCTTATGAAAGGGTCATACAGTTTTTGCTATTTTTACCTATCCATTTTGGGGGGTTAGCTTATAAACGAATGGGCTAATGAACGAGTATATACGGTAATTGCCCAAAGCTTCAGAGTAATTTAACTTATTTATACATTCCAAAAAATTTATATTACTTAGAACAACACTTAAATTATGTACAGTTTCTGAAGGAAAGAGTAGAACATTCTAAAGTAGGTAATAGGTCTTTACAATTGAGAATGTAGTGTAAAGGCTCCAGACACAATTACAACTATAAAAAATCTGACAACCTGGGTTTTTAGGTATCACTCTGTAATTGCTTGCACCCAGTACCTGTTCTCATGAGCGGTAGAGACAAGGGAAATGCAGGCAGAGGGGACACATTGCTTAATAATTGTACTTGTGGCTGTAAATATCTCTGATTGCTACAAATAACCCCAAAGGTTACCAACTAGAGCTGAGAGATCAGAGGGGGAAAATGTTGCTCTATTTTTTTCCAGTTTGTTTACTGTGTGCACTGGATAGCACTTTGTGTATAGTCAGCCTCACTGTTTCCCAGGGCTAGTAAGAAATTGTTTCCCCCTGTCGTTTTGAGTGGAACTTTAAAATGACAGTACGGGACAGGAAGAAAAAATAGCAAAATGTGATTGCAAACTCACGACCATTTGCAGAAGGGGATTCAGACAGGCATAGTGTTGAAACAACTTGTAATTCACTCTTAAAAACTGACAATTTCAAATTGACTCTGCCCTTTAACCCTCTTGACTTCATTCCTATCCCCAGAGCTGCATAAAAATCTGTGTATGTTAGCAAAGGTGGTTTCCTACAACGGATGAATGAGTGCTAAAGGGTAGGTGTGGATGCAGGGTTTTTTGGAGCAATACATTAGATATTATAACACTGTTTGGCTTTGGCACAATCAGATGGAGGCCGTTCTGTATGCTTATCCCTCTTCTTATGACCCAAACAGCTATATTGATTTATAATATTTAGCTTAGCCTGTTAGGATGTAACAAGTTGTGGTAGCCATGTTGGTTCCAGGATATGAGAGAGAAATGGTGGGTGAGGTAATATCTTTTATTGGACCAACTTCTATTGGTGGAAGGTACAAGCTTTCAAACTACACAGAGTTCTTCATTGGGTGTTTGAGCTAAATACAAGTCGTGATTTTTCTTTGTAGTTAGTCCCAACTTTTTAGCTCAGGCACTCTGCTTCCTTCCCCAGACCTGAAGAAAAGCTCTGCATGTACCTTCCACCAACAGAAGTTGGTCCAATAAAAGATATTATCTCACCTTGACTCTCTCGGGACTTAACAAATGATTCTACAGGAAAAAAGCTGTTCTATTGAAAGCCGTAATAGGCCTAGTACTGGCACACCATTTATTAGCTAGATGACTGTAAGGTTCTTAATAGATATTAATCTGCTACTAAAGTTAATGTGGTAGTAAAGGAAATCAAATCATAAATCTTTTGCTTTTAATTTCATACTCATTACATTGACTCTGAAATCTTGTACAGTGTCTTATTCTTACAGTACATTCATTAAAATGATACTTCCCCCGAACTTGCATTAAACTTCTTTTAAATGCCAATGGTTGCTAATTTCTTACTTGTTTCACGGCCCTCCTTTATAATACATAGCAGCTGTCATATGCTAGTTGCCTGATTCGAAAAGTTTAATATCACTATTTTAGTGTATAATGGCTATCAAATGGGCACGTTCTCTGTGTTTTATACCTGATGTTCATGTCTCTATTCACTGTCCCAGTAAATTTAATACAGATTGCTTGCTAGCAGAATGGTTGTTCCAATACTCTGTGATGATTAGGTGAAAACTCCCAAATATGGTCTCTTAAATTTTAAGATATGCTTACATGAAATACAGTTTTTGTCTTACTTCTGTGTGCTGTTTAAATGTTTGCAGAGAAACCTACAGTTCCTTAAAGTTTTTATCTCAAATTCACTGATGGCCTCATTTCTGTTTTATCTTACTCTTAAGAGGTAACATGGTAAATTTCAGAAAGCTTAGCAGCTCTTTCTAGAGTTTAACCCTTGCTTTGCTTGAGTCCTGAACCTTGATTTTTAAATCTTTCTCTGAAATCATGGCTTGCTATATTTTGAGGGGAAAGGACTGAGGTGCACACACTGCATGTGTTGTGTGTGTGGAGGGGGAAAAATATGTTGAAAAAACTGGAAGTGTAATTCTTGTTGCACATAACTTGGGTGGTGCTTTCACTGTTTTGTTTCCCACCAGTAATTTCACCTGCATGTAAAACATATACATTAAAAAATTTAAAACGAAAGTCATGGTGGTCTCAGTGCTCAAAGGGGTTAACTGCAGTTTAATAACCGCTGATGTTTTTAGATTTGCAGTACACAACTGTTTAAATACTGTATTCCTTGTAAATGAAGTAAAAAAAAAAAAAAATGTTAAGGCTGGTGCCAATATTTTTGTTAATGAAATGTTCATTGTTGTCTCTCACTACAGTCTGGTCAGAACACTTTGTGTATAAGCTGGGCCTGAAGCCATTTTATAGCTTGTAGGCCTAATTGTGTAACTTTTTCTTTCATAATGTTTTTGTTATAATATCTACTGTCATTTCTTTCGTATAAATATGACATGTAAATTGTCATAATAAAAAAATTAAATAACTTGATGATGTACAAAGTATAATGTGTCTGGGAGAAGCATGTTTGCTTTTAATTTTCCTGGCACCTAAATAGCAAGGAGAGGCTTCTTTTTGTCTGACTTTAAGGTAGATAGTGGAAAATGGCTGCTGCAGATCAGTCCAGCCTTTGAAAGTGACATTTGTTTGGCTACAAGTAGCAAATTGTGCTTTTTCTCTTAGGCAGTTCAGCCTCTGAGGTTTTTCTCTTTGACCAGCAGTTGATGACCGTGAAGAAATTTGAAATCCCTATCTTTTGTATAGCTGCACTTGACTGGTCTTTGCTATCAGTTTTCTCTGTATTCTATATTTTCTAGATATACTATTTTAAAAAACAAATATAGGGCTGTTCTATTAGTTGATCCAGAATGGCAAATTGGGAGACTAGCTGCTTAGGGCCACATTTTTAAAGGTATTTAAATGCCTGGTGAGATTTTCAAAAGCATCTGGGCACTTACCACCTGCTGAAAGCAATGAGTTTTAGGCATCAAAGTGCTGAAAATCCCACTAGGTGCCTAAATAGCTTTAAAAATCTGACTCTTATTGCTTTAGTTCTGCTGCCACCTGCTCTCTTTGACTAACTAAATCCATGTTTATACAAAATGGTTGTCGTTGTAAGGCTTAAATACTCTCAGAGTGAGACATCCAAAGCCAGTCTGTCAACAGAGCCTCTCAGACATGTTATGGGTGCCTTGGTCAGGGGTTCACAATCTCCTAGATCAGAGTTCAGCCATTTGATTGTAGAGGCAGGTTAAACATAGCCTGGAAAAGCTTCAACTTTGCTGAGACCTGGGGAATGTTGGTGCTTGGCAAGAGGCCTCCTTAAAGAAACAGCTGCAGTTAAAGGTCCAGTTTAGGAAAGGAAACACATTTGATGATTCCTTAAAATCATGTTGATGGCAAGTAAATTGATTGGGACTGCTGGGAACCTTTAACACTTGTAATGTTTTGTGTTTTTTCATGATGTGGTTTATGGAGGCTTTTGGAAGGGGAGATCCTGGCTGAAACCTGTTGCTTTGTTGGAGTACTAGGAGGCAAAGGAGGAATGGACCGAGTAAGCGGTACACAAAAATGACGCTCAGTGATCCTACATAGAGTTCCAAACCAACTGGATTTTGCCAAGCACTGACACAAGTGGAAGAAATGCCTAAACCTACAATAGTTCTTCTTCTGCAGTACAGTGTGGCTATAGTGACTCTAATGTTAATAAGAGTTTAATACAGGAAAGGGTTCATCTTGAATTTGAAAGTGGAAACATCATTTTGTATGGACATGGAAGAACCAAACTCATGCATCTGAGAAGAAAAATGTAGGGGATATAGATACATGGTAGCTTCTCAAGGTAGGCAGAGTAAGCTTTGTCTATGCAGTTCTGAGTTGGAGACAGCATGCCATTTATGTGATGCTGTAAATTGGCTCTGATCACTCTACGTATCCACTTGCCTTAAGCACTTCAGCTTTGTCTGCTGTAATCTACTTAATGGTGCAGCTCACCTAGTGGTGGAAGTGGTAGGGTTCAGTGTCTCTCTTACCACAGCATTATTGTGGTTAAAACACCTAAGCCATGTCTATGCTATAGCTCCCACCATTTCTGTTACTGGTGGAGCTGTACCAGTGATGAATTACAGCCATGAACTTTGTTTGTACAGACAAGGTTTTCCAAGTGTCGTCAGCATCTCCTGGCATGGATCACTGCTTTTTAGCCATAACTTACAACCAGCAATATGATAGCCAAGCCAGACAATTCCAGGCACAAGGCTCTGAAGCTTTCAGATGGGACTCCAAGAGCTCTGCTTCTTTGTTCACTTATTCATACATGACAAGAGGTGCATCTGGGCTGAGTCAAGTCCTGCAGAGAATATTAGAACCACTAACTGTGACAAATCGAAAGAGAAATGTATTTACAGCTTGTGATAGCTGGTCTGATAGGTGCTTATGGCAATGGATAATCATAACATTAAGAAAAGGAGTTTTTAGTGGGCAACCAGGAAACAGCCCCAGAAAGTACAGAAGAAAGCAGGAGCTAAATTGGAGATCAGTTTGATGGCTCTCAATGCTAACCTCTGTGAAGTCTCTCATAACCTGTTTCCTTCTTCTCTCGGTATATTTTTAATCAAGGCCCTTATTTTTCTTGGGATACAGTGAAATTTACTTGCTGCAGAATTGTGCCAGGCTCCATGCTTGGATTTATTGTTATTTATTATGTATTTGTATTGTGTTAGTATCTAGGAGCCTCAGTCATGGGCCAGGACCCTAGTGTACTAGGTGCTGTACAAACACAGACCAAAATGATGGCCCCTGCCCCCCAGATCTTAAAATCTAAGTATAAGACAAGAGCATTTAAAACAAACTTTGTTTCTAGGCCTTGTGGCTGGGAAGAAAAGCTTCCAACTATGAACTGTGTAAAATTACTGCAATGTGTTTTCCTTACTGAATCTGTAGACAACCCAAAATGACTTCTCTGAAGGGTATGAACTTCCCATTTCTCTCAGTAGTGTTGTAACACTGAAGATTAATAATGGTGACTGGAAATTTCAGTATTGGCTTTCACTGATTATTTTAGCAGGAACCAATTAATATGCTTATTGTTAGATCCAGCGGCAAATGCTGGAACATGGGTCAGCTGACTGTTACAGGGAAAGAGACTGTAGATTTTTTCCCCCTCCCAAGTGCTAAAAGCCCTTAATAGCTACCACACCCAAACCACCTATCCTTCCAGTTCCTATCCAAACTCTAACCCTCCCCACCTTCCACCCCCATACCATCTTCTGCAAGGTAGTTATTCGTGGTCAGCACAGAAATCTGTGGCACAATGAAAATAAGTGTGTATGGAAGGAGTGTAAACTTAAATTTAACACAAGTCACTGTACTATTATTTGGTTTAAATTTTGCACTCAATAAAAACCCTCCATTTAAAAAATTCTACTGAATCCGATGCAGGATTTCCATTTTGCTCCAGAAGCAGTGGGAAATCCTACGGACGGTCTGTATATTAAGAAGCTGGGCAGTGGGTCAAATTGAAATGGTTTCATAACCTCTAGTTCATGATTTGTAGTGGATGTGTCTTGTGCAATGTGGAGGGGGCACCTCAAGAAGACAAGAAATTTGCACTAGTGTAGCCCCAATGATGTCATTTACTGGTGCAAACCCCTAATGCAGACACATTTTCTTGGTGAGACTTGATTTAGTAAGTGACCTGTACTGGTGCAAGCCTCCCACTTTAGACCAGTACAGCGCATGTCTACACTGGGGACTTGCCGTGGTATAGTTAAAGGGGTCCAAACAAACCCAGTATAGACAGGGCCTAGATCTGAGAGGGTAGTCCAGTCTTCAGAGCCATGGAGTCACTAACCTCAGTCCTGAGACCACCAACAAGTGGGCTAAGTAGTAGAGGCTTGTGATGTAGTTACCTTCCCAGCAGAATCTGGTTCCAGGCCTCCAAACTCATCTCTCAAGAAGTACCCACACAGTTATCAACAGGTAAGTTAAATAGATAATATTTAAATAGTAAGGTGTATATATGACTTCCTACCTTTAGCTTTCAAGGTGGGATGAAGCCTGGGCTTCTGCCTATCTAGCTAATAATTCAGTTTACATGCTGCGATGATCCCAGAAGAGCTACTTTATTCTTTTTTCCCCTCTTATCTTTGCCACCTTTCATGCTGAGGTCTCCATGCCTTAACTAGTGTCCTCCATCAGTCTCTCCGTATTGTCACTAAGGTGTATTGAGTCGAGTAGGTTCATCTCTTGTATCTGTACTGGTGCTCACTGTAACACTTCTGTTTGCTTTTTGTTTTCTAGATGATGACAATGTTTTAAAAAAGAAACTGGTAAAGACACAGGCTTTCTGAAACACAGACTGGAGGTGTGTTTCGAAGTCAGGCCACCATTTGGTCAGGACTCAAAACCCAAAAGCAAGAAAACAGATTTTTCTGGGTGAAATCCCCCCTTATTTTATTTATTAAAGAATTGTATATACTTGATGGAAGATCACTGACTGTGCATTGGAAAATAACCTGGCCCAGTGGTTAATGAGGCACAAATCCGAGTAGTGCAAAGAACCTCTGGAATCAAATATGGAACGTGATGTCATTACCTATTGCTCTCGTCCCCATCTCTCTCTTCTCCCCCCCCCCCCCATCCTGTTTTATGGAGGGTAAAGAAGCCAGCCGCTTCTGCAATTGCTGTATGCCTAGGACAGCCCCCCCTGTCTCTGTAGAAAGGTAGGGTGTGTGATACGGGTGGGGCAAGTACCTCCATGGAAATGTTCACCTTCTCCCTCTGCTCCCGTAGCAAGTGCCCTGGTGCACAAGGCAGTCTCAGCCACCAGCATTCACTTTATAGGTCATAAGAGCATGTGGATGTGGCCTAGACTTAGAAAGTTGCCAACAGAGTCTTCTACCCACTGCCTGACCTGGAAGTAGGAAGAGCATCATGTGTGCTTCCGGTGGGTGTGGTCACAGGCACTGGGAGGCACCAGCCAGCAGGATGGAAATAAAGAGGGATAAAATTTTTTGCAGACAGGAAAGGAGAGAGAGTTAAAAGGGACAAAAGAACACAGGTGAGAGAGCAATTGCTGCTGGATGGGTTGTAGGTACTCATTTCCTGATCAACTGCAGAGTGTGGAAGGCTCAAACAGAAAAATGTGCCAACCGCTGCTGTATCTAGTGTACCTGAAACTAGTGGCTAACCTGGGAGCTGCATTGTAAAACTCTGCTTTTTCTGGTGTGTGCATGAAATCTCGTAAGTTCCATTATCACCACCATAGTGGCTCTTTGCACCCGAACGAATAAATTTCCACAATGATTTTTTCCACCTCTGTTCTGAAGGACTGGGTGTCTTTGGGTCGAACAGGTTATTAAAGGTCCTGTGCTATTTTATGTTCAGAGCTAAGAGTGTTAATTGTCATGTGGGATCCTATTTTTCTGCCATAGAATAAGAGTAATTCCTATGTAAGACAATAGCAATTATTTGTATTTTGTAGAAATAAAATCAGGCCCTAGGGGCCCAGCTTTCTCATTCCTTCATCGCTGTGTTTCGTAGGAGTCTATAACATGCATTTCTCTTGCATGTGTCATATTGGGTGGTTTCCTGGAGGGGTTGGGAGGTAACAGGCAAGAGTCCATATGGATGTTGCAGTTGGAATACTGCTATGGGGTATGTGCCCAGTCTGGGTGGGCAGGTACCATAGGTGTGGGCATTGCAGTGTAGCAAAGGGTTGGGTATTGTCATGGGGTGGGGATTATATGGGTAACCGCCAGCATGGGGTTCACCCTATGGCAAGAGACCTAATGACTGGTGGTGCTACTGCCTTGGTGAGTGGGTTCCTAGCAGAGGCGCTGACTTTTGGATTTTCTCCAAGGGGCTGGACCCCTGCTCCACCCCAGGCCCTGCCCACACTCCACCCCTTCCCCCCAAGTTCCTACCCCTACCCCCCCTTTTCCTGCCCCAGCTCCTGCCCGCCCCCATCCCCCCAGCACCTCCTGTATGCTGCTGAATAGCTGATTGCAGCCAGTGGGAGGTGCTGGGAGGGAGGGGGAGGAGCTTATCTGTGCAGCCCCTGGCAGGCAGGAGGCACTGGGGAGGAGCTAATCCATGGGGCTGTCAGTAGGTGCTGAGCATCCACTTTTTTTCCCCCTGGGTGCTCCAGCCCCAAAGCACCCACAGTCAGCACCTATGGTTTCTGGGGGGTGGGTGCAGTTAAGTAGCTGGTGATGGCAGCAGCAGATGTGCAGGGCTGTGACAGCCATGGTATCTCATAGAATAGACTCCCCTCTTCAACATTACTTGTTTTCCACCTTCAGTGAGAGTCAGGACATGTGTACACTTGAAACACTACATGAGCACAGCTGTGCCATTCTAGTGCTTCAGTGTAGACACAACTGCTGGGGAGAGGGGGAGGTTTCTGCTGTTGGTGTAGGTTAGGGTTACCATATTTTGTGCCTCCAAATGGAGGACACTCCACGGGGCCCTGGCCCCACCCCCAGCCCCGCCCACGCCCCCTGCCCCTTCCCCAAAGTCTCTGCCCCCTTCCCTGCTTCCCGCGAACATTTGATTCGCGGGAAGCCTGAAGCAGGTAAGGGGGGGTGTGAGGGGAGGAGGCGCGGCCTAGGCTGGCCCTCCCGGCGGCTCCAGCCTGGGTCGGCTCGGGCCCTGGGGTGCCGGCCCCGGCCCGCCCAGCACTGCTGGCCCCCGGCCGAGCACCCCCGGCCCGCCCAGCACTGCCGGTCCCTGGCCCCCGGCCGAGCACCCCCGGCCCGCCCAGCACTGCCGGCGCGCCCCCCGGCGGCCTGGCGCACCTCCTGGCCCCGCGACCCCCGGCCCGGTCCCGCGACTCTGGACCCCGGCCCGGACCCCGGCCCGGCACCGCGACCCCCCGGCTCGGCACCGCGACCCCAGCTCCCGGCCCGGCCCCGCGACTCTGGACCCCGGACCGGCACCGCGCCCCCGGCTCTCGGCCCCGCGACCCCGGACCGGCTCGCGGGCCCGGCCCCCCGGTTCCCGGCCTGGCACCACGCCCCCGGCTCCTGGCCCAGCCTGGCCCCTGGCCCGGCCCCGCGCGCCCGGCTCCTGGACCCCGGCCTGGCACCAGGCCCCCGGCCCCGCGACCCCGGCCCGGCCCCGGCCCCGCACCGCCGACCCCAGCCAAAGAGGCCCTGGCCGAGCACCACCGAGCCCTCCCTCCCTCCCTCCCGATTTTCCCGGATATGCCCGGCTTTTGGGGATTTCCCCCCGGACGGGGATTTGAGCCCCCAAAAGCCGGACATGTCCGGGAAAATCCGGACGTATAGTAACCCTAGTGTAGGTAATCCACCTCCCCAAGAGCTGATAGTTAAATTAGCACAGACATTCTTCTGTTGACTTAACCCTGTCCACAGTAGGGGGGTTAGGTTGTCTTAACTATATCACTCGTGTGGATTTTTCACAACCCTCAGCAATGTAGTTAAACCACCTTATTTTCGTGTGTGGACTTGGCCTCCTTCCTGTAGGGTTTGTGTGTCTTCATACTCCTGCCCTAGTTCCTGCATGCTCAGAACTGCTGTGGAGATGCAGCCTTCCACTGCTGGTGGGGCGTGGGGCCTGGGCCCTCATGGGTTCCTGGCTGTTCCCCTGCTGTCGGCAGTGGAGTGATCCACCTCCTGGTGTGACCTCACACCCATAGTACCATGTGCAAGTCTGGACCAAGCCCCCCCAACAGGGGAGTGCCCAAGATGATCTGGCAGGAGACCCTACAATAACACAGCAGGTCACGTGACACATACGGGGTGGGGGCACTGGAACACGCGCTGCCCATTGCAGAGCGTAAAGGGGAGGGGCTTCGCCGCGGCCGCTGTGCCGGCCTCAGGGACGAGCACTCCGCCTCACCATAGAGCGGTGCCTAGAGCGGCTCGTTCCTCGCCATATCGATGGCTAGAGTGGCGTTTCCGCTTCCGGCGGCTAGGTTCGGAGCGGCGGGCGGAGGGAGACGGTTGCCATGAGCTTCCTGAAGCGGTTCCCGCCGCCGGCCGAGGGGCTCCGGCAGCAGCAGCCCGACACTGAGGCGGTGCTGGGAGGTCGCGGGCTGGGCACCGGGACGCTGTACATCGCCGAGAGGTGCGGCCCGGGCAGCCGCTGGGGGAGGGGCAAGCGGGGAGCAGCGTCCGGCTGGCGGGGGGAGGAGCGATAGGCCCTGGGGGGGGGTGTAGGGGGGAGCAGGTCCTCGTGGGGGGATCCGGGTAGCGGGTGAGGGGGAAGGAGGCCCTGGCGGGGAGACCTGGCTGGCGGGAGGGGGACGGGGCAGGCCCTGGCGAGGAGACCTGGGTGGGGAGCAGGCCCTGGCGAGGAGACCTGGCTGGCAGGTGGGTTGGCGGGAACAGGCCCTTGTGCAGTGGGGCTGTTCCGTTCTCAGACTTCTACAGTCGGAGCTCAGTGCTCTCCCCTGTCTGGGTGTTTATCTGAGCAGTAGATGTCTGCAGTAGTTTGTTTGGCGTGGAGGCTGTGGTGGGAATCCCACTGATGCCCAGGGCTGCTCTGGGGATGCTCCCTGTGTGCCTGAAGCTCACTGCTGGCTGAGAGCCTTTTGCCTGTTGCCTAGGCACAGTGTGGAGCAGCTCTTCCAGCCTGGCTGTCTGCACCCGGTCCCCCCATCTCTAGGCTATCACAGGATGTTCTCTCTCCATCAGGCCAGGCAGGTCTTCCTGGGCTCTTGTCCAGAGAGAGATGGTCCTTTGCATTTCTATGCACTGCTGTTCCTCATTTAACTGCTGACTATGCCCAGCGCTGTAGAACTGCCCTGGGGAGCTTAGAGACACCCTTCTTAAGTAAATAGCTATCTGTACTGAAATCCAAGTTATAAACCAGGTAATAGTACTGCCGTCACTCTGTCCTGAACAATGTAGCTAGGCCAAGCTAAGTTTTAAGTGTAGACTAGGCCAAAGACGTGTGCTGTCAACATGTATAATGCTGAGTTGCACCCTTTACTATGCTTTCAATAGACTTTTGTCTGAGGCTTATACAAATATTTCTCCCTGCTTCCTCATATAGTGTGTTGGGAGGCTTCTACAAGAGCCATTTATGAGCAATGAATAGAATGAGCCAGTATGCACTCTGATTACATTATTGGAGTTCCACAGTGTGGGAGAACCAGGCGCTGCTGAATACAATGAGGCTTTGGATCCAAGTACAGACTCAGTGCATTTACAGCTGTCAACACTTAAAACTGAGGAAAGAAACAGCTTGCTGATCATAATTAGGAAAGTGATTCCTCACCTCATCAAATCCTGTTTCTTCCTGGTGTCCCATAGAAACTCATTTAGACTTACTGATGTAAGCTGTATTAATGTTGCATTTGTTATCACCACAACTTCAGGAAGATCTTATTTTGTGATGATCTCTTTGTTTTGAAAGATCACAAAGCACTTTACAAACTGAGGTATAAACTATACCGGGGTCGGCAACCTTTCAGAAGTGGTGTGCCGAGTCTTTATTTATTCACTGTAATTTAAGGTTTTGCGTGTCAGTAATACATTTTAACGTTTTTAGAAGGTCTCTTTCTATAAGTCTATAATATATAACTAAACTATTGTATGTAAAGTAAATAAGATTTTTAAAATGTTTAAGAAGCTACATTTAAAATTAAATTAAAATGCAGAGCCCCCCCTGACCAGTGGCCAGGACCTGGGCAGTGTGAGTGCCACTGAAAATGAGCTCGCATGCGTGCCATAGGTTGCCTACCCCTGAACTATCCTCATGGATCAGTGCAGCTACCTCTGGGGTTCAACATATCAACAGCACATCTCAATTCTAAGATTTAAGGACAGAAAATGAATTATGCAGTTTTCAAATTGAAACTGCAGCAGGAATTTATCAGAATGTATTAATCCGAGATGAAACTTGTCCAGAGCACTTGGAATCACACTCAATCTCTTGTAAAAAGTGTTATAGTATATTTGACCATAACACAAGGACCTGTTAGCATAGTTCTTGGGCCTTAGTTCAGTACTAAGTGGGATGAGTGCTGCCTACAGAATCTCTTGCATAGATTTTACTGTTTTTGATTTGTTGAACTTCATCTTTAAGGTTGAGTCACGTGACTCAGAACTTTTTTGGAGTTGTTTAATTTTGACTTATTTTTTTCCAGTCGCCTGTCATGGTTAGATAAGTCTGGACTGGGTTTCTCCTTGGACTATCCCACCATAAGTTTACATGCTGTCTCCAGGGACCTAAATGCCTATCCATGGGAACATTTGTATGTCATGGTGAATGCCAAATTTGAAGGTATGGTATGCCTATATTGTTACGTACTTTTCTTCCTTTCTCTTGTAGCTCAGTAAACAACTGAAATGAAAATTGTCTCACTGTAGGGGTAATTTGTCACTTGAACTGTCCATTATGAACAGTGAGGAAATTGGGATTTAAAATTCAGGCCTTGTCTCTTTTTACATTTTTATTTCAAACACTCTACCTCGTTACTTTCCTTTTCTTAAAGGCTGTGCCTTTCCTGGAAGCCTGACTGTGCACTGATATTCTAGTCACTTTTACTATTCACATTTTCTATCCTGCCTCTTGTTAAAATGTACAGCAGGAGAGTATTCCTATTAAACTTCAGTTTTTAGTTGTTTCTGCTCTCTTGATCCTATTTAAACAGAATAAAAATCTGCTTATCTGCTCCTTTGATACTTGTGTTCATGTCCCTTTTCTCCACTGCTTCCCCTTACTCTACTCCCTCCCTTCCTCTGTATAGTGAATGGGTGTTTGCATGCCTGCGATTTGAAATTACACTGGAAGCCTTCATTCAGAATTCTTGCACACATGTAAGAGCAGTTCATGTTATGAGGCTTATTATTGAATCTTTAAAGCTGTCCCACAGAGTTTTTTTAAACAAACTTAGGCTTATGCCCTTTTTTGTTTCTTCATGATCTAGAAAGGAGACCTGAAAGTTTTGGTTTTTTAAACCCTTTTAGAAATACCATGTTTGAGAAGTCTGCCCTTCTGGGGGTGCTTTTGGGAATTTTGGAACTCATATATGATGATCTTCTGCTGAAAGGGCAGGGTGTTGGATTCTTTAACAAAAACATGTTTTCTCCACAATACTTGTCCTTTGCAGTTAAATAAGTGCTAACAAAGACAAACTAAAAGTAAGTTTTAAATAGGCTGACTAAAAATCTCTCCTTTCCCCACTTTCCAGTCACTTGCTTCAGCTTTCGGCTTGTTAAAGATTCCGATGTCATGACTTTACTTGTAATAATAAATACTCTATTTAACAGTCTTCCTGGTTAGACAAGATATGGATTTCCACTTATAAAAAATGTTTTTGGGTGGAGTCTTCTGTGCTACTTTTATGCATCTTAAAGAAGCAACAGTGTGTGCACAGTTAATATTTTTTTGCAAATTTCCTTTTAAAGTTTTTTTTTTTTTTTAAGTGCTTCACGAAGAAAGAAGTCCACTAACATAATAGGAGGTCCACGTAGCAAATTAGGAGGGAAAGGAATGGTTTGGTAGCTAAATTAAGTGTCCCAGCTTTTAAAATGTCTGTTTAAGGTATATTTTAAGGACCGTATTGCTTGTTAATACAAAAAGACAGTAATTCCATTGAACTTTCTTCAAATAGTGTGTGAGGGAGAAATGGACAATGTATATTTTTTTATTCCAGTTCTGTAATGTATCTTTTTCTAATGTTGCGCGAATCTAGGTTAGAGAAAAAATGGTATATAAACCTCTTGAATTAAAAAAAAAAAGAATAAATAAAGGTAAGCTCTTAGTTTTGGCATTACCACATAGGAACGTAGAGCCGCTTCTACCTGGAGAGATTCCCCTGTGTTGTAACATCAATCTGACTAATTTTCTATGCAAACTTAGGCTACAGTAAATCTTCTGTAGTCTGTGGAAACCTGAACAATTAGTTTTCAAGTCCATTCCTGGTTTGCAACACAGTATTGCTGCTTTCTGCTGCATGGAATTCAGGGCATTAAAGTAAAACCAAACTGCTTCAATTATTGCAGGAATTTCCATGTTTTATGTAGCATGGCTGGGTAGGATCCATAGTATTTTCTCTGGAAGCTTTTGTCACACTTCAAGTGAGTTGTGTGTCCCTGTGAGCATCTGTGTGTTGTTTTATGAAGGGGTGAGCTTGAGATTGACATAACTGAGAACAGGCAGCTGGGCACCACAATTGCAAGATGTGCCTGCTGATGTCAGCCTGCAAAGTGTTGGGAAGTCTCCTTGAATGCTTTATTTTTGGGGGCAGCCAGTGGACACTCTGCTGACTTGTTTTGAGTTTTGACGTTACTACATTGCAGAGTTTCTGGGCTCTGGTGGTACAAGATGCTCTTCATGGAAATGGATGCCTTGCCGGACTTATTCCGCGTTCCTTTAGAAAATCTGTAGTTCCTGGGACGTGGACTTAGTTTGTACCCCTTTGCTAAACCTTCCAGATACAAGGCTTCATGTCACAGCCATCTTCCTTATTGTATTTATTTCAGTAGATGTAAAAATGCAGCAGGCCTCAAACACGTGGGTTTTCAAACTTATTGCACTGAGACCCCCTTCTGAAACAGAAATTATTACACAACAGCAGGAGGGGGACCGAAACCTGAGCCCCGCTGCCCCGTGATGGGGGCGAGGCAAAGCCAAAGCCCTACTGCCCCAGGCGGGGGGGCCAAACCGAAACCCAAAGGCTTCACCCCCGGCGGGGGGCCTGTAACCTGAGCTCCGCCGTCCACAACTGAAGCCCTCGGGCTTCGGTCCTGGGAAGTGGGGCTCGGGCTTCGTCCCACGGCCCCAGCAAGTCTAACACCAGCCCTGCGACCTCATTAAAACAGGGTTGTGACCCACTTTGGGTCCCGACCCACAGTTTGAGAACCGCTGCTATAACATGAATCTCTGTAGAGTTTTTCAGCACTGCTGCTTAGTTATCCAGAGACTTCACTCCTAGAAGTCATGAGGCACCCACCCATACCTGCTCCTTGGAGGCTGAGCATGCTTCCTACCCACCATTTCCACCACCTGTGCCTGCCTAGCAAAAGGAGCAGAGAGATCAGAAACTGAACATGGGTTAACTCTGCCGTTACTGGGCCAATCCAAAAAGCTGATTGATTTCATGGGGACTGTATCACAGCACTATAAAATAAACATGGCATATCAAGTAATTACTTACACTGTCATTCTTACAATTGAAAACAGAAATGTTTTGAACACAGTTGTTTTTAAGAAGAGTCTAGGTCAGTTTCCTTGACCAGAGTGGACTGTGGTTTCTCTTATAACCCTTGATGCTACAGTACAGGGGGAGAAAAAATCCCAATCCACATTGGTCAGGGAAGCTGCTAGACTGGTAAAAACAAGCATCCCCATGTAGATGAGTGCCTTTTTCTATTATCGTTTTAAAGCCATGCTATAGGCTGCATTTAGAAGAGAAACCCTTGCCCCATTGTGCTCAGTGGGGACACTATGCTAGAACCTTGCTTGCAAAAAATATGTAAGTATGGTTATAGCTCAGACAGTTATGATCCCAGCATAGACATGGACGAAGTCATTTATTTGGGCCTGCCTATACTACAGATAAAACTAAGGCAAAGGGGCTCAATTACAGCTCTATTCCAGGGTATTATGGTGGTTAACATCCTATAAATTTCTAAGAGGCAGCGCAGACAAAGGCCTTAGCCATGTTTTGCCTGTGTTCGTTATGTGACTTTAGTTCTATTACGGGACACTGGTACTTTCGCTGCATTTCGGAACTAGGTCCCTGACTCCGTTATATATGTAATATGTATGTGCATTAAAAGAACAAGTGGGCCAGAATTTGGGGAAATGCAAACATTTAGATTTCTTTTAAACACTTGAATTCCTTAGAGGCAGAGCCAAAAGAAACTCCCATGGCTGAAGGGGAAGAGGAGGAAGACAGTGATGATGATGAACCAATTGCAGAATTCAGATTTGTACCCAGCGACAAATCAGCCTGTAAGTAAAGAAATAAGATAATGGTATAGCTCTTTTTGTTAAGAGATTCAAAGCTCTTTACGAACACTGAGTTAAGCCTCCATACCCTTCTGAGGTAGGGACATGACGTATATGGGGAGTTGAGGTACGGAGAGGTCAAGTGACATGACTCCCACTACCCTTTGGTAACTACTGGACTTCTGCCTTCCTAGAAGTATCCTTAAGTACATTGTGCTTAATTTATTGTCGTTTTAGTATCTCAGTTAAGGCTGGGATGTGTTGGGCAGCCAGTTTTCGGTGAAAATTCTAGTACAGTTGCAGTTTGTAGCTGAATAACATTTCTAAGAATAACCCAGATTATATCTGCTGAATAATATTTCTGAGGGTACGTCTACACTTACCGGAGGGTCCGGCGGCAGGCAATCGATGTTCTGGGATCAATTTATCGCGTCTGGTTTAGACACGATAAATCGATCCCGGAAGTGCTCACCGTCGACGCCGGTACTCCAACTCGGCGAGAGGAGTACGCGGCATTGACGGGGGAGCCTCCCTGCCGCGTCTGGACCCGCGGTAAGTTCGGACTAAGGTACTTCAAATTCAGCTATGTTAATAACGTAGCTGAATTTGCGTACCTTAGTCCGAAGTGGGGGGTTAGTGGGGACCAGGCCTGAGACTAACCAGACTATATGTCTGCAACTCCTAATTCATCTGCAATGCCATTTTACTTGTGTAGCAAATGTGTTCATTAACTACTGTTAGTTTAATCTCTCTTATGGCAGTCTCTCCATACCGCTAATAACTTTCATTGCCCATTTCTGAACCTCTTCTAGTTCCCCTCTATCTCTTCTGAGATATGATGACCAGATATGAACACAATATTGCAGATGAATGAGAGCCCTTGAGCTATGGAAAGTGATTTCAGTATTTTTCTATCATTCCTTATATGTACCAACACTGTTTTTTCTTTTTTGACTACTGCAAATTGGGATGAAATTTTCTGTAGGGGTGAAACCTAGGCTTTTTGGGTATTTATAGTGAGTCTAAACCCAGCAATGCGTAAGTGCAGGGGGGAAAAAAAGGTTTACATTATGCCTATTCTCCTAGTTTTGTTATGTGTCTCTGGCATTCCTTGGTCGTCTTCAGTCGTGACTAAAGAGAATTTTTTGTTGTATGCAAATGTTGTTGTTCTCTGCCTGTCCACTTTCCGATCATTCAAAAATATTAACCTCCCTGTCCTAGCATGGGTTCCTGGGGCATCCAGCTGTTAACGTCTTACCATGCTGAAAACTGACCTTTTATTCCTACTCTGTTTTGTCTCAGATGGTTTCTAATCCATGACAGAACTTTTATCTCTCATCCTGTGATGACTTAACTGACTTAGAGACTATTAAAGGAATTATCTAAAAAGCAGTAACTTAATTTGCTTGCAAGTTTGTAATCTTAATATAGTGTAACTTTTAATTTTAATTCAGTGGCTGCTTTAATGAAGGAGAATTCCTATTTTCTTCTCTCTGATCTCCTCTCCCACCCCAGAACCTCCTGAGTGTTGTCATGGTGTATTGGACTGGAGGGGTTTTGTTACTCTGCCCTTTCACCACTCCTGGATGCTGCCATTTATGCTGCCATATTACTATCCATCCTTTGATTAAAACAAGTATCTTTGTCACATCCCTACTAATGTATATCTGCTCTAGGATTTATTTTGGGGGAGTTCTGTGGTCTATGTTGTCGGAGAATAACAGAGTTCTCACTTTTTGTTTGGGTACAGCAAATCAGATACTTTATTATCTCTCTATCAATTGCATAGAGGGAGAGAGCTAAACAGGTCTCTCAACAGGTAAACAATTACAGCAAGCATTTATACCTTTTGTTACAGACAATAATGAGCAACAGCTGCATTTTGTTTATACACAGGTCATTCTGATATCTTGTTTTGCTCACTAATGTAGACTCTTAGTCTACATTCCATATTATCTACAACTTCTCCCACAGTTCTTTCTCACTCGCCTCACACATTCCTCACTTCTACAAATCTCGCGTTATTAGGGTTACAGTTAGCCTAACTCTTGCTAATGAACTGTCATGCATTGCATCCCCTTCCTGTCAGTTCTTTCTCTGCTTCCACAACCCCCCCCTTTTGTACTACTAGTACAACAAACATTTTTCAAATCTCTATTTGCATTAAGTCTTGGAATTCAGATTCTACTTCAGATGCTTCAACCTTAGGGGTTTTGATTGGATGTAATGACAATGCATGATGAGCATGGACATGAAAGGTATTACTATTATTATGTCCTTTACAACAACAATAACATACTCCTACACTAGCGAACAACAACACAAGCAATAACATTCCCATAGCGATAATACGATGGGGTTGTTGTACAATCTTAGTCATATAACACAATACATCATACTTAGTACATAAGGTGGATACTCTATAAGCTGTCTGAAAGGCAAATTTTGAAATCGATCAGGTACTAAACTAGTCCAATTAAAGGGTATCTGGAACCTAAGGACTACTTGCAGAATTCTAGCTGCAGGCCAGTAAATAATATGATTGCCTGCAGTGGTAATGAGATTAAAATGTATGTTTTGCAATGTAGTGGCTTTAACATACACACAGCTATCATTAGCTTGAAAAAAGTAAGTGTCCTGTTAGGGTAGTTCCTTGTCCCCTACCCTCCCAGCAAACGTAGTCATGAAGAGTAACAACTGCTCCTGGCTTCAGTTTACGGATACACTGAAGCTGTGGGGGTTCTAACGTCCATTGACTCCCTAACCCCATCCAAATGTCAGATGTAATCCCAGGAGCACTGACTAGAAATCGATTGGGCATACCAGGAAGTCTAATTTCCCAGATGTCTCAGTGAATTACCCAATCCCACATGCATCCTCCCCATGGACCCGGCAGGATTCGGTATGTGGGAGCCCACACCCTCCCCCAACCAGTCCATATGCTTGGAAGGAGCACTGAGAACGTCTGCACTTCCACCCAGAAAGTCTCCAAGTATGTCTCCGTGGCCACAGATCAGATGGTACTCCTGATGTGTCTGTAAGGGCAGTGAGCCAAGCCTGATGCTCTAGATCATTCCGAATGGCCATTAGCTGGTCATTCAGGAAATCCTGAATTTCTGAACATGCTAGGTCCCACTGCAATGCCTTCCCAGCCTCAGTGATATTCAATACCATCTCTGTCAGCAACTTCTGGGTCATAGAACATGGGGCGGAAATAACATGTAACTCACCAACTCCAGCCTGTACCTGGGTTAGTTGTGCTCCAGAAACAAAGCCAATGGCCTTCTCTAGTTGTCCCAATTTCTCATCATGTTCTTGGTTCTTAAAAATATTCCAAACTGCTGCTGCACTATTGGCCCCATCCCATAGGGATCCGGTCAAGTCTCTCTTCTTTCTAGAAGAAATAACCCAAGCCCTCTGTTGTACTAATCTAATGGCAGCCCCCTGTGAGCAATATGGGTATGTAGAGGTAATCTGGAAACTGGATAAGGGCAATGAAAATTTAACAGTCCCTAGTGTAGTGTTAATCACAGTCCATTGATATCCTAATACATCTCTCTTTGGTGTAGTACTATACCACATCTGTTGGTTGAACACCTTTATGTATTTCCAGGAGGCATTGATATTAATGGCATAAGAAGGGGTGTATTGCAATAAGGTACAGGTCACATTATTAGTCACTGGAATAATTTCTATGCAGGTAAAATTTCCAGTGGCAAAACAAACTCTGGGTATTTGTTTAATTGTTCACTAATTGGGTGACCAAATAACAATAAGGGCCTCTCTCATTTAACACAGTGCAAATTCCAGGAACGTTCGCTATAGAACCCATCAATTGCAATTACAGATTCTTGGGGTTCACTGGTAGTGATATCATATACTTTTATCTCCACTGATCCATTCAATTGTTCGCTTATTTGGGATATCCTGAACCTTAAAAATATTTTTTTTCAAACAATATTTAAATAAATCACTAAAGTGTGAAGGCCTTTGTCATTGGTTTTATCAAATATATGACATTGTCTGTATTTGGATGTGTTACAGGGGTAATAGTATAATGGAGGAGATGGCAGGGGCAATGGCAACAAGGTGCCTTTGGTACTTATCATTTAAAATCCAATTAGGGAGGGCAATACATGCTGAAGGACTTATCCAAAACACAGGGCGCAGCCTGTAGAATAAACCCCAAAATCCAATCAATACCACGTTCCCAAGCATGGGTCCCACAAGTTTCTTCACCAGGGTCAGTTCTTAATGTCTCTTGTAGTCAGGAATCCCTGGACTTTGTGGTTTCAATGAAGCAAATGTTCCTTCTTCTCTTTTCCTGAAACAGTGTGGTTTAGCATCATTCAGGGGAGAGGTTACTAGCACATCACCCTATAATGGTTTTGCTTCTTCTAGAAAAACCCAAAGGCACAGTAGGTCTGTCAGTGGACAAGGGAGAGGTTACTAGCACTTCACCTTGTCTTTTTTTTTTTCTTTTTCCTGCTGTCCAGAAGGCACAGCAGAGCTAGAAGGAGAAATAGGCTTATCAGTCGGAGAGCCCTCCTGAGGTGGAGGGGTCTTTTTACAGTGAGAAGCATGGGTCCAGGCAGGTAGTCCTTGGCACTTCACAGCGGTGTTGGTGGTTAACAGGACTTGGAAAGGGCCTTTCCAGTGTGGAGCCAAAGCAGTTTTTCGTTGATGGACTTTACTTAGACTCAGTCTCCTTGTTTCAATGAATGGCAGGGCTGCTAGGGTCTTTGGGTAGCACTTCTTTTATCTGTGAGAAAAGAAACCTAAACACATTTCATTAATGCCTGGCAGTGTTTTGCAGATCTCATAGTTGCTTGGGCACATTCAAGCCCCCCTTTGTTTGGCTGTCAGCCAAGTCTTAGCTGTGGGCAGTGCCCTTGGATGGGGCCAGCATCTTATCTTTGGACGGAGCTTGCTTGTTATTTTTTTTTCAGTTAACTCGTTCTGTTCTTTTTCCTTTTCCCCTTCTTGGCTTCTTTTAACCGACACAGGAAACTTCCACTCTTCACTAATACACCTTTTCCCAACAATGAACACATACACATTGCCATTATACAGTACATTAGTCTTATTATTCAATGTATGCCATGTACACCCTTCCAGTAAAATAACTTTATTACAGAGCTTTGGAGCAACAAACCAGGACAAGCACACCCACTTTTGAGGAGTCCACTCGGTACAATTTCCAACTTGCTTCCTCTCTTGGGAGGGCAGTTCTTTTATACCCTGAAGTCTCCTGGGGCGTCTTTTCAGTGATTCCAGTCCAGGCCGATTGCCTGTGGCTTCTTCAGCGTCCCCAAACCACGCCGGCTCCAGGGTTGCAAAAGCAGACTGTTGGATCTCACTGGACAGTTAAGCTTTGCAAATGTAATCTCAGCACTGTAACTTGTATTGCTTTTGGTTTGACTATGTCTGTATTTTTTCACAGCCAGCTGGGGCCGAAAGCAGTTTTTCTTTGTGCTTAGCCTGGTCTGCATTGATCCTTGACCTTGAACGCAGATTAACTTTCTCTTTTTCCGTTAGCCCACTGTGGGTCGGATCTCCTAAAAGATTCTCTAGTTACCGGGCTTGCGTTAGAGTAGTTCTGATCACAAGCCAAAAGACTTCGCAAAGTACTCTGGGCGTCTTCCGGTCTCTCTCACACACTCTCTCTCACACACTCTCACACACACTCTCTCTCTCTCTCTCTCTCTCTCTCTCTCTCACACACACACACACACACACACACACACACACACACACACACACACACCCTCTATTCCAGGTACTATTCCCACGTACCTCGATGCATCACTCGAGGCGGTAACAACCCCTCAGCTCCGGTGTGTACCTATGTACCTCGCATATGCATACAGGGGGCAGCAAACAATTCCCCTAAGCCGCTCTGCATCTGACCTTGCTGCACAGTCAATACGTTCGGATGGCGTGAGCCCAACAGGGACAGACGGCCCCATGGACAGTCCTCCTCCGACACCCCAATAGAGATATTGAAAGATCTCTTACCTCTGTTGTGGCGCCATGGGGTTCGAAGGGGAATGATCCGTAGCAGCTGCCGGTACCTCTGCGGGCGTTGCCATCCCGGACGAGCCCCCAGATTGTCAGAGAATAACAGAGTTCTCACTTTTTGTTTGGGTACAGCAAATCAGATACTTTATTATCTCTCTATCAGTTGCATAGAGGGAGAGAACTAAACAGGTCTCTCAACAGGTAAACAATTACAGCAAGCATTTATACCTTTTGTTACAGACAATAATGAGCAACAGCTGCATTTTGTTTATACATAGGTCATTCTGATATCTTGTTTTGCTCACTAATGTAGACTCTTAGTCTACATTCCATATTATCTACACAAGGTCGCAACAACTTCTCACACAGTTCTTTCCCACTCGCCTCACACATTCCTCGCTTCTACAAATCTCGCGTTATTAGGGTTACAGTTAGCCTAACTCTTGCTAATGAACGGTCATGCATTGCATCCCCTTCCTGTCAGTTCTTTCTCTGCTTCCACAGTGTTACACAGGTCAGACTACATGATCACAATGGTCCCTTCTGGCCTTGGAGTCTCTCTCTAGAGCTGTTTTGTGCATTCACCAATGGGAGAATTCTGTGTGGTTTGTTTTTACAGTGGAAGCTATGTTTTCAGCAATGTGTGAATGCCAAGCCCTACACCCAGACCCTGAAGATGAAGATTCAGACAATGATTACGAAGGAGAGGAGTATGACGTGGAGGCCCATGGTTAGTGATATACTACCATTTAAATACCTACCAACTTTTGTGTACCTGGAGCCTCTCTTAGAAAGCTATTCTCAGGTTAAGCATTGTATCTATTGTGCGTGTGTATTTTTAAAAGACGTTCCTTGGCTGTTACTGGTATCATCTACGTTTAAATAATGTTTTATATTGTAGTTTTGGGGCATAGAAGCTCAGAAATGAGCAGAAAATCACTAATCAGACTACAGAGTGTTAGTTGGAGTTCAGCAAAAATCCTACCACAGCCTTGTCTGTATTCTCCAAAGCATCAAGACATTAACTGACAGCAGCCTTCCCCCTTCCCAGTCAACGAGCTAATGTGATTTCAGCACCTACCCTATGGCTTGATCACTTTGTTTAACACAATGTAGTGGACTGTTAGTTTACACACCCTCTGAGTCCCTTGATAGCACCACACTAGCCTTCTCTACTTGACCTGTCTGGAGGCTCCCCTCTGATTCAGGCTCCTCCTGATTCCAGAGGTATGACCTGCAACTTGCTTTACTAGGGGATGGGATTCTACTTGGCAATAACTGCTAGGTGGTTCCAGCCATGTTGTGGAAGAGTCTGTGGTAAAAGGCCCTGATTTAGCAAAGCACTTGAGCAAATGCTTTATTTTAAGCATGTAAATTATGCCAATTGAAGTCTGGTCCAGAAATAATAATAAAGGGAACTTTCAGGGGGAGTGTGTGTGTGTGTGTGTGGTTTTAGAATTAGGAAAGGTAGGTTCTGTTCTCCACTATGCCACAGTTTTCCTGGAGACCTTGGACAGTTGACTTCTGTTTCCTCCTCTGTAAACCGGGAAGAAGTATTCCTAACTATTTTGTAAAGTTTCTAGCAATTTGAAGTTTATTATAAGCTTGGTTTAAGTGACTCTCCCTGGGTCACATAGGAACTTTGTGGCAAAAACTGGGATAAAATCCAGTTCTCCAGGACAGGATTCAACAGCCTTAACCATGAGACCATCCCCTCTCTTCCTGAAATCCCCCTGCCTCATTCACGACACATCTTCCAACTTCTGCAACAAAGGAGGCGGGGCCCCTACAGACCACAGCCTCCTTCAGTACACAACTCTGATTCGTTCCCTGAACACCATCAATCCTGTGCATCTTGTGAGGGGAGATAGTATGTGGTCATGTAATTAAATATTGTACTAGAATCCAAATGTTTTCAGAAAGGGCATGAGCTATCACTGGCAGCCTTAATTCTGTGCTAATTAATTTTTTGTCATCCTAGTTTTTTAAATAAAGAAATGTTTGTTGGTAAGCATTAGTGGTCATTTAGGCAATTGTAGTTCTCACCAAGGTTCGCAGTTTGTATGCAGCTGTGGCTAGGTAATAATCGAAAGACCTAGCTTTTATGCAGTGCCTTTCATCAGTAGATCTCAAACAGCTTCACATCCTTATCCCTATTTTACAGTTGGGAAACTTAGGCACAACGAGATGAAGTGACATGCCCAAGGTCACTTAGCAAGCCAGTGACAGAGCTAGGGATAGTCCTGTCCAGTGGTCTTTCCATGTGATTCTGCGGTGCTACTCCCCCTCCTGGATGTTTTGTTATAGTGGAGTGGAGATAGTGGTCATGCTTTGAAATGTTTGCAATGTCTGTGTAGTTGCTAATAGGGCCAGTGAGAGAAGTCTCATCCATGGTATGCGTCCCAAAACCTTGACCATTTCATTACATAGTTAGAGATAAGATGGGTGAGATAATATCTCTTCTATTGGACCAACTTCTGTTGGTGAAAGAGACTAGCTTATGAGCTACGCAGAGCTCTTCTTGAGGTCTGGGAAAGGTACTCAAAGTGTCCCAGCTAAATGCAAGATGGAACAGGTTATTTTGCATAAGTAGTTAACACGTTCTAAAGGACCTTTCAAGGTGAAGCGGCCCTGCAGTGATAGGACAAAGAAGGGGAGCTGCTATGTTCATGTTGTAAAAAGCCATAAAACCAATGTTTTTGTTAAGGCCATGATAGTTAGTGTCTAGCAGAGTTATGAATTTAAGCTCCCCAGTTCATCTTTTGAAGGAGTAGTACAGGCAGTGGCGACCTGTGGAGGGAAGGGGGGGCAAACGGGCGGGGGGGGGCGCGCCAAGGCCAGCAGCTGAGGAGATGAAGGGAAGAGGCAGCGCTAGAGCCTCTCCTCTTCCAGCCATGCTGCCTGGTGCATGGCCAGAGGCTGCCTGGGATGTGCATTAGTGGCTCCACATAGTAGGGGGACTGGAGCAGAGCGCCCCCCCCCCTTTGCCAGGTAATGGGGGATGGGGAGAGCCCGGGGGCGGGATGGGGGTGAGTCGTCAGGGGGTCACATGGGTGGTGGGCACGGGTCACCTGGGGAGGTCACATGCCCCCTTTGTGTCCCTCTCACTAGTCACCTCTGGCAGGTTTCCTTTGCAGACAAGGACTGAAAGGTTGGATATGAAATAATCTTTTTGTGAAATGTGTTCGCCAAGGGGAGATAGTGTTTTTGTTTTTTACCATGTGTTTTATGTGGTTGTCACAGTAACTTTAAGCATGTGAGAGAAGACTGGCATGTCTCTCCTTCTCCACTCCCTGCCCCACCATTCCCCATGATGTGTAGCACGTAGCGCCCGTCCCCCCGTCCCGTCCCCCTCCACACACACTTCCAATTCTCCTCCCCTTCTCATGAAGCCATTAGTTTGCACTGTAAGAAGTTGCTCCTTGCTATCTTCTTCCCTATGCTGTAGCTTACTGGAGGGCTCATGCTACCTGGGTTATGTAGATTTTAAGGTCAGAAGGGACCAATATGATCGCCGCAGAATCTCACCCACCCCCTCCTGCAACAAACCCCTAACATATGTTTGAGCCATTGAAGTCCTCAAATTGTGGTTTAAAGACTTCAAGGAGCATAAAATCCTCCAGCAAGTGACCTGTGCCCCACACTGCAGAGGAAGGCGAAAAAACCCCAGGGCCTCTGCCAAGCTGCCCTGGAGGAAAATTCCTTCCTGACCCCAAATATGGCGATCAGCTAAACCCTGAGCGTGTGGGCAAGACTCACCAGCCAGACACCCAGCTGCATGCTGAGCTGGGCCGTCACTCCCACTAACCTACCTCCAGTTGGGACTCCTGCCTCTGCTTCAGCCAGACTTCGCCAGCCATATCTCGAGTCCACCCAGTCCACACCACCTCCAAACCATTCCCCTCCCCTACATGCATCACTTCTGTGTGGGATGGGATGGCTGGCCACAGTATATCTTCACTATTCATTTTCTGGATTCTAATTTAATGTTATCTTCATTCACCCCCACACCAAACGCCAGTTCACATGGAGACATCCTAAGAGGAACAGGGTGTCCCAGGTTCCAGAATACGTAGTAGGCAAGGAAAGTCTCAAACCCCTGCAGAGGGGTAGGGGTATGGTAGATCCCAGCACACACACCTGCATGGAAGAGGAGAACTCTGCTGATATGACCTCCCACTTGAATTCCCAATTTCTGCTACCCTACATAGAATCATGGAAATGTAGGGTTGGAAGGGACCTAGAGAAATCATCAAGTCCAACCCCCGTGCTGAGGCAGGACCAAGTAAATTTACACCATTCTTGACGGTGTTTGTCCAACCTGTTCTTAAAAACCTCTACTGATGGGGGATTCCACAACCTCCCTTGGAAGCCTATTCCAGAGTTTAACTACCCTTATAGTTAGAAAGTTTTTCCTAATGTTTAACCTAAATCTCTCTTGCTGCAGATTAAGCCCATTACTTGTTCTATCTTCAGTGGACACGGAGAACAATTGATCACTATCCTGTTTATAACAGCCTTTAATATATTTGAAAACTGTTATGAAGTCGCCCCTCAGTCTTTTTTCAAGACTAAACATGCCCAGTTTTTTTTAACCTTTCCTCACAGGTCAGGTTTTCTAAACCTTTTATCATTTTTGTTGCTCTCCTCTGGACTCTCTCCACTTTGTCCACGTTTCCTAAAGCATGGCGCCCAGAATTGGACACTGTACTCCAGCTGGGGCCTCACCAGTGTTGAGTAGAGCAAGACAGTTACCTCCCGTTTCTTACATATGACACTCCTGTTAATACACCACAGAATGATAATTAGCCCTTTTTGCAACTGCATCACACTGATAACTCCTATTCAATTTGTGATCCCCTGTAACCACCAGATCCTTTTCAGTGGTACTACCCCCTAGCCAGTTATTCCTCATTTTGTAGTTGTGCATTTGATTTTTTCCTTCCTAAGTGCAAAGTACTTCACTTATCTTTTATTGAATTTCATCTTGTTGAATTCAGACCAAGTCTCCAGTTTTTTCATGGTGGTTCTGAATTTTAATCCTGTCCTCCAAACTGCTTGCAACCCCTCCCAGCTTGGAGTCATCCAGATTTTATAGGCATACCCTCCACTCTGTTATCCAAGTCTCTAATAAAAATATTGAATAGTACCAGACCCAAGACTGACCCCTGCACTACCACACTAGATACACCTTCCCAGTTTGCCAGTGAACCATTGATAATTACTCTCTGAGTATGGTCTTTCAACCAGTTTTACACCTACCTTATAGTAATTTCATCTAGACCATTTTTCCCTAGTGTGCTTAAGCTTTACTAAAATCAAGATATATCATGTCTACTGCTTTCCCCCATCTGCTAGGCCAGTAAACCCCGTCAAAGAAGGAAATTGGATTAGTTTGGCATGATTTGTCCAACCTGTCCCATCTTCTCTCCTCCCACTCCAGTTAATCCCTAGATAGATTTATGGAGGATAGGTCCATCAATGGCTATTAGCCAGGATGGGCAGGGATGGTGTCGCTAGTCTCTGATTGCCAGAGGCTGGGAATGGGCAACAGGGAATGGATCACTTGATGATGACCAGTTCTGTTCATTCCCTCTGGGGCACTGGCATTGGCCACTGTCGGCAGACAGGATACTGGGCTAGATGGACCTTTGGTCTGACCCAGTGTGACCGTTCTTATGTTCTGACCCTTTCCGTCTGAGATGAGTCCCCCAAGCTTTCTTCCCTCTTCTACCACCCATTCCCATTTATCTTCTGCCCTTGCTGCAGACCCAAACGTCACTTCCCATATCGCCAACTACTTTTGCACCCCTAATCACCACTCCCCTCCCAGTGAGCATTTGCGTGAATAATTGATTTTCTTTTCAAATATGGTTTCAGCGTCTTCTGAATATTCTGGTGTACACAGATTACATTTTCCAAAATAATAATTTAAGAAAAACTTAGTGAACATTTAGGAAAAATCTTCATTCTCCGATTTCTGCCCAAGTAGCAGGCTCAGGGCAGTGTTAATAGCCCCCATGAGATGTTCTCAGCTGAATACCCCATGGAGTTGAATACAGCCTGAAACAATAGCTCTGAGACTTGTGAACTGCTCCATTCATGTCTGTGGGTGTTCTTTTCCCCACTCCCTAGTGCTGGAGAGTTTTTGATACATTGGGCATACCCATTCCCAGCTCTTCACGCCAGTCTCAGCAGTGTCTTCTTAGTGCCTGTTCTGAGCATGCCCATTCTAAGCTCCACCCAGAGAGGCAGGACTTCCTCAGATCCCAGCTCACATGGGGCAGGGTGTGTGGGGGTCAGACCTTCATAGATGTGCTGAGATGCCCCAAATACTGGCACAAAACAGGGGAGAAAGGAGTGGAGCACACACAACTCTGGGATGCAGGGAGGCCCAGATCCCAGCTCACATTGAGGGGGTAGGCAGCAGGAGCTCAGGACCCCTCCCAGTAAGGCAAGCCCCCTGCAGAACCTGGCTCCCGTGCGGTGAGCTGAAAGGGGGGGGGGGGGAGTCAGACCCTTCTCACCCCTAATCCTTCAACTTCACCACCCCCTAAAATGCGGATACCTTGCCATCAAACATTTGCATATCTAATTTTTTTTTGCAAAAATACATTTTCCCCAAAATTAAAAAGAAACCCTGACAGACAGATTTTAGCAATATGCCGTCCAGCCTTTTCTAGTTTCTGCCCAATGCTCAATAATTTCATTAGCATCTCATTTAGCATGAGATGGTTTTGATGTTCTACAGTACAGTAGCAAAATCTTTGTCAAATAAAGTTTTAATTTGATTTTCCCCAGTGGGCTGGTAGTTGCCAGGGTAACCCTTGATTGTCTGAGATCCTGGTGTAAGGATCTGCACCCTTGTTTGATCTCTATCTGTAAGCACAAATCAGTTGCCAGAATCTGTCAACTTAAAAGGCTGTTATTTTGGGAGGGACCTGTATCTAGGGAACCCCTTGGTGAAATGGCCACAGATTTGGTCTACTAACGGAAACCTGTGCTCTCATGAGGCATGGGCAAATTTCAAGGCAATCTGAGTAATTGTATTGAATTTAGAGCACTTAAAATATTTGGGCTTTAAACAGAACTCTGATCTGAACCTTAGCAGGGCTGTCACCTGCTATAATGCCTTGCAGGAGCGTTTAGGAGAAACTCATTGATTGAAGCACTTAGAGATCTGCAAATGAAATTGCAAAATGCTGTTCGTTAGAGAGTTCTTTTAAAAGCATTTTAGATAGTGTATGGATTTCTTTCTAAATTGCCTATTCTTGTCAAAAGATCCTGCTGTGTAGTCAGTGCTAGTGAATCCTTTTCAGTTTGACTCTTACTATTGGTTTAAAAATAGCCTACCTGGTTAATAAATAAGTACGTGTTACCTGACCCCGTCTGGAAATATCTTTTTAAAGTGGTTTAGTATCTTGTAGGCACTTGCTGTGTTTATAACTTCATATCTGCTAAATGCAAATTTGTCTTTGCAGAACAAGGACAAGGCGATATCCCTTCCTTCTACACCTATGAAGAAGGGTTGTCACACTTAACTGCAGAGGGTCAAGCCACTTTGGAGAGATTAGAGGGCATGTTAGCTCAGTCTGTCAGCAGCCAGTACAACATGGCTGGAGTGCGAACAGAAGATTCAGTGAGAGAGTTTGAAGGTGAGACATGCCCCTTTCCCCAAAACTACGTATAGTAATGTTTCTTGACCCTTGCTGCATGCTTCTTTATGTGGCAGTAGCAATGGTGAAATTGGCTTGTGAGCAATAATATCATAAACTTCTGCGTGTGTTGGGAAAAAGAAGCCGGTTTTACGGTATAAATGGTGAGTAATAACATGATTTGAAAAATTACTTTGGTGTGTAAGTATTTCCATTATCATTTAAAATACCTGTTTTGTAGTTTGATCACTGTTACACGCTTTCTGAATGCAACCTTAGCAATCTGGAGACAAATATTAGAAAATATGGGGAAAAAGCAGTGGGTTATTAAAATGTTGGCCATTTAATCTTTAAAGGGTAGTACCTCTTGCTTTTCCCTGGGTCAGAAATGTGCAGTGTGTGTCTCTGAATATAGGCTTGCACCAGTTCAGGTAAGATTTTTAGAGTTTCTAAATATTTATTGAACCTATGTAACTAAGATTGCCTTTTAAACCGGTCTGTGAAAGTTTGTCTTTAGCCCATCCTTTCTCTAGCCGAGCAAAGCAGTATGGTAACGAGGTATATGTGATATGTTGCAGTAATTGACAGCTGAGTGACTTTTCTTTAGCGTTAACTCTGCATTTTCTTTATTTTTCCATAGGTTAACTTAGTGTGTGTTTGTTCCACAAGTTTGTGGATTAAATTACATTTGTATAAAAATGTTTTTATATGATCTCATTTGTTCTTGTGAAATCTCCCTTCATCTCAAAGTTCAGTCTGGATTTTGAACCCAAAGTTCAGGATGTTGGAAATAAAATGGACCGTGTATGGCACAGCTTGGACCTACTCTTAGCAAGCTTAGTAGCCTTCCTGGATCTTGTTGTAGGGTGACCAGATGTCCCAATTTTATAGGGACAGTCCCGATTTTGGGGTCTTTTTCTTATATAGGCTCCTATTACCCTGCACCCCCTGTCCCGATTTTTCACACTTGCTGTCTGGTCACCCTATCTTGTTGGCTGTTGCTCTGTTCTTGAAGAGTGGGTTGGTTAGTTCAGTGATAGATCCTTGGCTGCTGATCTTCCGAATTTTTTTGAGATTTCTTGACACTGCAGCTAAAGTGACTAATCCTGACTTTGCTCAACATGATGGCTTTACATGGGAGACTAACGAGTGTGGTCAGACGTTCTTAGAACAGGCTTTAGATTCATTTTATTTGAGACTAACCTACTTCATATACACCTGCAATGTTATGCTTTCTAATCATGCCTTTATCTCAATTGCAGGGGTCTAATGTTCAAATCTGTGAACCAAATAAGGGTTCTTGCTTTTTAGAAAAAAGCTTTCTTAGGAGAGTAATAGAAAGTGCAGCTTAACAACCTTGCATCTCTTTATAATGTGCAATTTAGTGACTTAGTATTGTCTGACTGACATTTTAAAAAGCGGTATTGCTAAGAGTACGTGAAATAGGTCTGGGGAGTTGCTGTGTTTTCAACTTGCCTAGAATACTGTCAACACAATATTAGTATCGCCTGCATCACTAATCTCTCGCCAGCAGAGGGCACTGACTTTATGCACAGTGTGTTCAGCTTGGGAGTGCTGCAGTATTTCATTGCCTTGGCTTTGTTTTCAGATGGGATGGAGGTGGACACAGCACCAGTGGTTGCAGGGCAGTTTGAAGATGCAGAAGTTGATCACTGAGGAGGATGTATGCTGCTGTAAGCTTAAAACTTCAGTTATTTTTTTTTCTACCTTCAGTGTGAGGCTCTTCAGTCCTGCAGAGCCGTATGCTTTTGTAGTTTGATGAATTGAGAATTGTCCATAAGTCCCTATGTTAAATTACTTTGGAAACCATTGAGAGTTCTGTGAATAAACACGGGATTGTATCTTGTAGTAAAAGAAGAACTATAGCAAATTTTAAAAAATAAATGAAGAGTTTATCAAAACTATGGAAAGGAGTTAAACTGTCAAATGAACAGCCAGATCAGGTTAAATTACCTTCTTATTCAGGCACTGACCTTACACACTTCAAGGAAAGGTAGATTAGGCTGTTGGTAGATCTAGATCCTTGGGTCACGTGAATTGTCTGATCTCGTGAAGTCTCTTGGAAGCTACACAAATACTGGGTCCATTGCTGGGAAGTTACTGTCCCTGGTATCTGTTGTTCCCCACCCCCTTAGCATGCAAGATTTTCCAGACTGTTCAAGGGGGCAGAACTCTGTGGCAAGTCCATCTCTTATTTTACTGTAGGTGGAACAGGAATTCTTTCTTAGTGGGGGTGTCATTGAACGCTTTCAGCTTTGGAGCAGGTCTAGAAATAAGTCTGTTATGTCCCCACTTCTGTAATGTCACCCTGCCTGTCTGTTCAAGGTTAGTGGGATAACAACGTTACCAGTGTTTCTCAGCTGGGGGTGGGGTGGGCAACAGTTTAATCTGGGAGCAGATGAGATGAATTAACTTCTGACATACAGACTCTCACGGAGCTGTACAAACCCAATGCAAAGTTGCCTGCCTTCCAGCCTCTGCAGCAGCCATTGAGGTAGCCAGCCATAGGAGCAGCTTACAGGTGCTGGCAGCAGGGCATAGGCTTTAGCATCTCTGGCCTGCTCAGCCCAGAAGTAAGAGCCTCAAGAAGCCACCATTAGACAACGTCACTCCAAGCAACGTGTCACCCTGTGGGGAGTGGGGGAAAAGGAGGGGAACAACAAAGTAATAGAAAGTTAGTGGCTGAAAAAGGACACGTGAAAATGAATCAAAAATAATTGTTAGCAAGTGTAGGAGGCAGGCAGGCAGCTGTCCCGAGAGGAGGCTGGGAATCACTATGGGGTGCTGGTGTGGGGACCTCAGTACATGTGTGACTTTCCCACCCTCTTCTCCCCGCACTACTCATTCTTCCTGTGTGCTGCTCCTTGCACATCTGAATCAGCACTTCCTACTATCTGGGGGCTTTTGAATGTCCCCCTGGTCACATACTGATCCTGGGAGGTTTGGCCCTCAAGTAAGTTTTCATTCTCCTTCTCCTTTGCTGTAGGGACTCGGGCTCTGCCTCCCTTACTCTTTGCCACTCAGAGGTATGTAACCGTCCCTGCCACCATCCTGAAGCACTGAGTGGTTCAAAGAGGAACTATTACGGGTACAATCAAGATTCTAGTTACTCTTCCATTTATGTCCAGATTCCTCGCTCTGTATCAGGGATACCCAGGGAATCTACACCTTGAAGAGGTCCGCTCTTGTTACCATAAAGATGGTGTTCCTAGAGCTGTGTTTTCCCTCCAAGGGCTATCAGTCCATGGATTAAGAATCTAAAGGCAGGTTTCCTTTGTGGAAATATTACTGCAACCATGCTACTTTCTGTAGTAACATTACCACCAAATGGTCACATTGTAAACTGAGCTGGGTCAGGCTGGGTTAGCAGTAGAATTGGAGGCATCTACGGGTGCCTAGGAAGTGGTATTGTAGGGCTTATGGGTTGGTGTGTGTTGGGTTTTTTTTTTGTGGGGGAGGGGTGTGTGGTAAAGTTCTGTTTAGATGACCAAAAATCGTGCGGGGGGACGGTGTCAGGGCTTTCCCTTTGTATACCCCCATAATGCTATTTGAAACAGTATTACGTGAAAGGGCCCTAGGGAGCTTTTAGTTTACGTGGACCAATTAATGTGCAATACAGTGCTTTAGAAATCACTACACACACTCACACCCACCCACCCACCCATAGTCTGCATTACTGCTCTGTGAAGACTAGCCCTTAGGTATAAGCCAGGGAGTAGGGACTGTATAAACAAACTGCACTGGGAAGGGGGTCAAGTCAACACAGATTGGGTAACCTTCTGGTCTTTGTTGGATAAACACTGATTTAATTTTTTTGTATCCAGATGTTTTATTGATGTTTATCAGCTAAAACCTAAAATGAGATGCCTTGTGTATTGGTAATTCTTTTGCTGGCAAAGCACATTGTTACAATATCTTCAGTTGGCGGTACTCTTCCTGAGTCTATACTGTACATGCCCCAGTATGTTACAGAACATTGTGTTGCTAGAGTTAATTGGTTACGCTATTCTTTGCTTCCTGTCCTAAACTCTGTTGCTGTGCAGTTAATCAGCAGCTCCAGATCAGTGGTGGATAAAGTGATCTGTGTATGTAGTGCTAAGTATTACGTCACTTCATAAAGCAGTTGAGAGCTTTGGGTATGAAAAGCCCTGTAATGAATGGGTCACCCGGTTGGTTTGCTGATGTAATTTTAACCAAGTTCAAAACACAAGAAATTATAAAGTAACTCTCAAGTAATCACAGAATTCATGGGAAGAACAAACAGCTCTTTGTCTCTGCTAATCACCATGCTAACAAGTTTATGGCATGTGGGTTACTGTAATAGAGGAAGTTTATTGAGCAAATCATTTTAGATTTAATTCTTTTTAGTTTCATTAACATTGCAAGCAGACTGAACAAACAATCTGCAGGAACATCACGTCCCAGTGATTCTTGAGAAAGCAATGAACCACCGTGCCTCTGAAGTGACACTAATGTTGCATGTCCCTGTTCATTACACAAATGAGATGTGACAATTGCCTGACGAAGCTCTTGGAGACGTGTTGATGATAAAAGTGTGAAATTGGTACTTAGTCTTGTCAAAAGAGCACTTTTTTATTTATGCCACTTACAAAAGTTCACATTTTGTTCAAACAATTTTGTATACATTAAACTGGCAGTTGTTGTTCCCTTCCCATACACACATTTGGTGATGTTGATTTTTAAAGCAGTAGTAAGCATATAGGGCCTGATTTTTTTCAGACCAGCTGATCACTCAGAACTCCCACTGAAGTCTGTGTGAGCTGCAGGTGCCCAACCCTTCTGCAAATCAGGCCGGGATGTGTTGAGTGAATAGTTATCCCCTGCTGTTGCTAGCAGCTGTTCAGAGACTTCTTTGTAAAGATTAATAACTTCATTAACGCCAATTATTTAAACCTGTGTCTTGTATCTTTCAGATTCCTCTTGTGGCACTTCCAGAATAAGCTGTAAAACTGAAGGCATTGCAGTGACTATTGGGAATTAACCTCTTTAATAACTTCTCTATTAATGACCTAAGCATGGACATCTACGTCTGTAAATGCTTTTATAGATGTGCTTAAAACAGAGTTTGACATTTTTGTGACCACCGTGGGGTTTTTATTTAAAAGATAAAAACAATAACACCTCTTATCTCATGCTTGAATGGGGCTAATCATGGCTCGTTTCTAGGAAGCCTTTGTAGGAATTCTAGGAATTAAGAAACAAAATTGTAATTAGAACAGAATTCTAGGTTGTCCTAGAATTTGTCCATATTTTTATATCTGTTTATCCCCTGAATCAGCCATGTCTGATAGAAACAGGAGTTTAGTAAAGAAAAATAAGGTCAGCTGAGGATGCAAAGCAAAACTAACTAAATGTTTAGCCCTCCAAGTAACTAGCTTTATCTATTCAGGTCTTGTCTGTCATTTTTTTACTGACAGAGTTTGGGTAGGGGAGAGGCTAGAGTGAAGTCCCACAGATGAGACTTGTTTTGTGTCTTTGTAATAAACATTAACAAAATTGTTTAATAAACTTAGACTTTTGTATCTCACAATCCAGGCTTGTGTTGCAGCCTTCAATCATTTTCTTTGGAAGATTCATTTAGATGCTCAGGGCCCTTCTTGGGCAGTTCTCATTTGTGTTTTTTGGGAGGGGTATTAAGTGCATCCCTTAAAGGAGATGTTTTCTTTGAACCCATTTTAAGTCTTGTCTACATATGGGATTTTTGCACTATTGTAACAACACTGATGCAAACCCCCAGTATAGATGCACTCTACTAAGGGTAGAGCTACCTTCACCGTGACTTATCCTGGGTTTAGGAGATTCTGGTTGCCAAGAACAATGAACAGATCTGCTGAAGCTGCCTTTCATCCCACTCTATCGTGCACTCTGATTTGTTAGTTTTCTGCCAGATAAACTCTCCTCTCCATATTCTACTCCTGGGAGAATTCTGCGCCACTGCACATGCACAGAATTCATGTTCCCCGCAGAAAAACGGCTTCTGATAGGACGCGAAGGGAAGCTGCAAGAACAGTCATGCATCCCTCCCCGGCAGTGCAGGTAGGTCAGTTCAGGTCCCTGGAGCAACTGGTTGAGACCCATCTGTTCTTCTGAAGTCAACCTGAGAACCTGCTTCAATCACAACCATTCCCCTCTTAAATTTCTGGTTAGAATTTATGCCACTTATAATTATTTCATATACAGTATTGAGGAGAATTTTTCTTTAAACTGGTTCTTCCCTCTCTGGATGATTTGCTTACTGTGGAATACCAGAAGATACCAGGTGGCATAATCACTGCTACAGTGTACATAACATTAGTTATAGCTGCTCTTTGTAGAGCATTCTTATTTCAGTAAAATTAATGGTCTACTAACAATATTATAAACAATGTGCCATGTACTACAAGAAGCTTTGAAGATTATTTTAAAATTATTGATGCATCTTTTACAGCCTGGTCAGATAAAAATGATGGCACAGTTGGAAAATAGTAAAGACCATTCATTGGTAAAGAACATAAGCAAGTATCTGGAAATTGGGACCACTCATAAATCAGATTTTATATGCATCATAGGCTGTTAAGGAAATGGCCTAATATGCTTTTGAAACTGAGAATTATTTGATAAGTCACGGAGAATTGGAAAGGCACAGAAGACTGGAGAAAAGGAGATAGGGTACCAGACTTCAAAAAAGGGAAGAAAGATTCTGGCAAGTAATCTAGTCTTCTGTTCCTATGCTGTTACCATCCCCTATTTGTCTTTGTTCACCTCCAATCATTGTGTTTTCGCAATGAAATTTACCAGCTGCTGACAACAGGTGCAGCTGAACCAGTGTTGAACACCATTTAACCACAAGTGTAGCCACTTCCCCCTTTTTTATTCTATTTTCCACTGGGACTGTGACATGAATGTCAAATCTGTCCCTGATCAGCTTTTTTTAATACAATCCTGGGGAGCGAGGGGGGATATTTTAGATTTATTTTTAAGTCGTCTGTTAAACTTTTTCACAGCACTCCACCTGGTATGCAAGTTTGTTACACATGTTTTAGAGATGGAGAAATTGAGGCACCAGGAGGTTGGGTGAATTGCCTTAGATCAGTGACACAGTTGCAGATAGAAATTAGGAATTCTGATACTGTGGCTGCCACCTACTGGCCAACAGGAAAAAGGCAATGGCCATGGTCATAAAGACAATGGAGTTACATCCATTGATGCTGAGAATTTAGTCTCTAAATGTTATCACATTGTACAGTAGTTGAAAACTATTACTTTTTTAGCTACAGAACAGGGACAGCAGCAGTGTAATTGAATAGCTATCTAATGATAATGGCAGAGAAGAGAGTTTGTTAGAATAAGAAACACAGCTCGTATTCATTTCTAACTAAACCTTTTAAGAGCTGGGGAAGAGGAGTTACCAGCATGGACTTTGATAGCCTTCCACCATTCTTGCTCCCTCCCACTTTTTAAATGTGGTGACCACAAGTAGGAAAGTGGGTACAATTGTCCTTTAACCCCTGAAATGAGCTCTGGGCAATCTTCAGAAAGATAAGACTCGGGCTAGCAGAGTGAATCTCCCTGATGGGTATGAAAATACTACCCATGTTAATTTAGCGAAGAGAAACCTGAGAATAAACTCCAATCCAGTCCTGCTAGAAGCCCACTGTAACAGATCATAGCAGAGTGTTTTCGTAGTGTCTTCAATTTTTCTTTAGTATGGAAAGCAGCAACACCAACATTTCAGGAACTATCCATCAGTTTTTCTGCACCTAGAGCCACATTAGTTACAGAGGGGGAAGAAGTGTTGTATGGCATTGTGTCCAACCAATAGCAACCTCTGGGAGAAGATCCTTTCCACATTTTATCCCTGCAGTTGGTGCAGGATAAGAGAATTAACACATGTCAAATACCATGAAATTAAATGTGAAACCACTGCAATCCATAGGGTGTGGAAGTTTTTCCCTCCTCAAATACTGTTGCACAGCAATGCAAGGTCTGGAAAGCCATTGATCTGTACTGCTATTTGCACCTGACAGCATGTGGGTTCACTGTGGGGGAACAGTCTCCAAATTGCACAGTACGGTTGAGATGCTGGGACATTGGTAAAGTAAAAACAGCCTGTGCTGATAAGTGTGATGGCTGAAAAGGACCACTTCTGCTATGACCCCAGGGGATGTTATTTTACCTGGCCTATGTTCTGTTTCACAACTCAATTTCCTATGGTACTAAATGGGAAAAAAAATTAGTTTGTACCAGGTTTTTATAATGTAATTAAAATAAAAGTAAAGTTAAAATTACAGAAGCATGCTTTAAAGGGAGAACAAGCTAAGGTGGGATTACACCCTGGTAGGCTATCCCATAGAGGGTGAGTTTCCATCCTCCAGCCGCTCCCCCCATTTGTACATTGAGCCTAGTATTAGTAGTGGTTTAACTGATTACAACTAGTGTAGTCTTGGGAATGTGTTGCTAGGTAGCAAACTTAAAAAAGAAAGCACAGAAAGCCAGGAATATAATACAAATAAAACATGCTAATATAAAAGAAAAACAAAAGCAGTGGAATGTAGTAAATTCAATGTAATGTGTAAATATATATAAAGAAAAAGGTATGCACTATAGCCACCCTCTATCCTGGAGCCTGATCAACTCAAGTGTAGTTTGATTTTATGCTAATAAATAAACCTCGGGGGTGAGTTTGGAGTCAAGCTGAGAACCGAGTGGATAAGGTCTTAGAAGCCCTCCCAACACTGGCACATGGCAAGCTACGTTTTTTGTTTAAGTTACTGAATACAGAAATACAACAGTGAATGTTTGTGTGCTGGGGTCCTATTGTATGAAAGTTTGGGCAATTGGGTTAGTAGTCATTTCATCTCATAGTGAGTTCTGAATGCGTGTATCTAAAATGCAAGGGAAAATATACAAGCAACGATTTTATTGAGAACAAAACACTAGATTTAAAACAAATTATCTGACGCATTAACAATATGTAATTTACCTCCAGAACACTTGTAAAAATAAGAGATTAAGAAAAATATCTGTTCAGTAAGGCTTAATTCATTCAATACCAAGTATTTTTATAGTGCAAAAACAATCTGATCTGTTCCTACAGCAAAAGGAGGGCTGCAGCGTAATCAAGGCCAGGAATTTATATTTGTGTTTAAAAGGCAGATTTGATTCATCCATAGCTTTATATTTCTGAAATATTGATGAAATTTTTTTTTGCTTTGTGGGCAATTTGACGCATCATCCGTTAAGTAATCTTGGTGTTAACAGATTGTTTTGTTTATATAAGACTGTACTGAGTAGCAGTTTCACTTTACCAAAGGACAGATTTAAAAGCTTACAAGAAAAATAACGGGGCAGCATCAAATCTGTAAACAGACCAATATTATTAGGTCAACACTGATAATTTGCTAAACTCTAAGCTTGAGTCTAGGTTACTGCTCAGAGTTCAGTTTTGCAGGTCTCACTATTTTTTTGTTTAAGATTTTAAATGAATTAGGGGTGAGTCATCTCTTTTTGTCAGTCATCTTAAAGAGTCTGGAAATCCCTAACAGCAACGTGTCAAATCAAAATAATTTCCAGTGTCTCTCTGGCTGTTCCTAAATGCATTATATTGTGTGCTGGGAGAAAGAGATCAGGGATTTGCAACATTTGCAGATCTGGACTAAGGCAGACTAAGTATGTTGAAGAGGTGACATTTGTCTTTCAGTTTTATATCTTACTAACACAGCAATACTTGGATTGGCTCTGAAGTAAGCCCACTCCTCATCTTAAATTGAGAGGAAATTTAGCTGAGATGAGGCTAGAAGGCCATTTGTAACATCTTACATATGCACAGCTATTTAAAACAAAAAAGGCAAAATGTGCTTATCTGTGGCAGTACTACTTGCTCTGAAAATTAACCAGACTGGCCCTAGGCAAAATACCTAGTGGTGTCCATAAAATATTCACCTTATGGCTTTTTAAAGTCTGGGTGAGGTTACTGTTTTATACCAGAATCTAATTGTGCAAAATCTCCTGACTGCTTTGTGAGAGTCCTGTGCTTCAGTATCTGTTATGTATAAAACTTGTTAACTTTATCCCCTTTCAAACCTGCTAAACATAAATGGAAAAATACAACCAGCCCCTCTACATAAAATTTTAAACAAAATTATGTTTTTGCCCAGATGAGAGGGGGCAAAGCATTTTCTATGTTAATTATATTATAAAAACAGAGAAAAATGTCATATGACAATGCAAACAGTACTGTGGAATGCTCACAACCTGTGAGTGGTCGTCACCACAAGCAAAGGTGTACTCGGACCAGTTTGGCCTGGTGGACAGCAGGAGTACGTTTTCTGCTCTGCTGGTATTTTTTGTATGGCAGAGTACTGCTCCATGTCAAAGAAAAGTACTAAAGCCTAAACATGCCCATTGAGAGCCCTTAAAGAGACATAGTGGAGTCACAAATGATTCAAGCTCTCTGAATAGTATTCAGAGTATGTTGTCCAATTGTATTGATTAACTCTCCTATCAGACTCCTTGTGCTCGTAATACTGACTAGTCTTAGGCAAAGTTAACAATAGAAAATGAGCTGCTGTCAATCAGGACCAAAAATTAATTACTTAGTACTCAGAAAAAGAGTGGACAAAAATAATTGAAGTATGGGCCTGATTCTGCAATTTTTACTATCATGTAGGATTGGGCCCTAATGAGCCAATAAACGATAGCGAGGAGGCAGATTCCTCACAAGAGGAAAAGGTGGGTTAGTACTTATCAGTAACTCGTCTTTTTTGAGAGTGTCACCTCTGCATGTTCACACTTGTGGGAAATGGTGCCTCTCGTGTTGAGCTTTGGAATTTTTCTAGCGAGTAGCATCCTGTGGGGCCACATGCCCCACCAGTAGTGGCAGATACCTAACCTCTTCAGATAACTTTTGTCTCTCTCTCTACAATTGACATTGTATATAGGTTTGAAAGAAAGGTCAATGAATGGCATTTTGGATTAAATTTAAAGGGGCAAGTTAATTTTGCAATAGTGTTTTTCCTCATATACATGGCTTAACTGAGAAATATGTGATAAACACTTCCAATCTTGTTCTCACCATACCAATTTGTTACTGTAATTAAGTTCTACTGTAAAGTTCTGACTGTATTTCAAAACAAAATCATCTGGAAAGCCTGTAGGGAAATCAGTGTATCAAGGTGTCTTCCCTCTATGTACTCTGTTGCTGCAATTCAGTTCTGTTTTTAAGAGTCTCTTTTTAACACATGTAGTTCTAGAGTTCACCATTTTAAAATATCTCAGAATATCAGAGGAAGGATTTCACCCCACACAATGGCCACAAGTACTGAACCTGATGGGACAAAATACAAAAAGGCAGTTAAGTAAATACATTTGAGGAACGTAAGTCCAGGTTCTATGTACAGTAAAAGAGATTTTAAAATATGTTTGTGAGTCTAAAGAACAGTGGAGACTGCTTAAAAAAAAAAAAAAAAGGCAATTCCTTGTAGAAAGGGACATGCAAATTTAGTGCCTGGCAAAGAATCACAGCCAACCTGGTTTCCTGCAAAGAGAAATCTTGCAGAACCTGTACAAGATCACAGCATTAATTAATTCTTCTCTGTCAGATTTCTTTCCCTAAGAATAGATTATTCAAAACAGACACAGATTGTGTGGAAAAATCTACTTTTAAAAGCCAAACAGAGCATATGTAGTTTAACTGACTTGAAAATACAACAATAATCCAAAAACTTTGAAGTTATGTGCCAACTGATCCAAGTTACAAGGCTTAGGAGCATTCAGCACACTGACTTTGTTTACTCTGCCTCCACACACATCCTTTTCCAGTTTTCCATACTTTGACATGCCAGCTTCTTTTCAAAGGTAGTCATGTCACATTGGATCTGTGGGGGAGGCGAGGACTGACATGTAGAAGTAGAGTACGTTAACAGGGCTTTTTTAAAATGAGGTACTGTCTTGTGTGATGTTGCTAAGTTGCTCTTTTAATATCCTCATTTTGTACTTAAAAATGACATCTTACCACTACAGGCCAGTTCTAGCCTCCAGTGGGGTTCCATGACAGCTGTGACATCACCAAAGTAGGGCATGTTTAGATTTCATGGAGTGGAAGCTGCCAAGTCTGGACTTTAATAAGGAGGAGGAAAAAGTACATTTTCACATTAATAACACACTGGGTGTTCTCCTGTTCTTATTTTGAGCAATTAGCCCAATACTTAAGAAAAATCTAGATTTCTTAGTTTGTGTGTGTGTTGCAATTAAGCAGTACAGAATCTAACTAGATGGATACAAGCTGACCAATTTCTGTCCATTTACAAATTCTCTCAGGCTATTTTTCACTTTCACAGCTCACCCTCCCTTTTAGGATCTGCCAGAACCCAGCACATGTGGCTGATATTTTGCTAGAACCTGTACAGCCCTACAGTATGTTGCACATCTCAAACAACCAGAATTTTAAAACTGAGGCACCAGGGCCAAATGAAAGACAGCTATATCAGATTGGAATATCATTCTGGCAGAGCAAAGTAGATAAGGTGTGTCAGTTTAAAATTGACCAGTTAAAATGGATCTGCCTGTATTGCACACCAATTTGGAATGTTGCCGTTGTTCCTTTCAAAGCACCCTGCAAGCATACAGACTTTACATGTGTAAATTAATGATCACATAGTCAAAGAAAATGATACCTCACTTCTTATAAGAAAGAAAAGAATCCCCAAAATAATAATAATTCCAACAGCTAAGTTAATATGGCAGTAAGGCTGAGATATAAATCTCAGTCGGACAATTCAAAGTTATGTTCCCTACAGCAAACCTTACTAAATCATATGTATGTCAGATGATGTGTAAGATATCTTTTATTGGACCAACTTCTGATGGTGCAAGAGACAAGCTTTCAAGCTGACACAGAGCTCATGCTTGTCTCTTTCACCATCAGAAGTTGGTTCAATGAAAGATACAATCTCATCCACCTAAGTCATATGTACTACTTCTATGTGGCATAAGATTAAAAACTCACTCTATATATGCAAGAAGGACAAATTATGATTCCTCTGGGAACCATAACTTTGAATGTTCTGACTTGAATCAAGTTCTAACCTTAACATTGCATTAATGTAGCTTTTTGGATTCAATTTGAAATGAAAAACTAGTAGATTGTGAAAATAAAGGACATTGATTTCTTTCCCTGAATCACGTGTTGTTACAATATGTTTTTTCAAGGGCAAAAAAGCATAAAGGCACTTACCTAAGGAAGGTGCCATCCAATACACTAGTGAATAATCCCAGAATTTGTCATGGAAACAACTTGCATGTAATGAAAAGGCCAATGCTGGGTTAAATATTGCTCCAGTGAGGTTTCCTCCTGCAATAAGTTTTAAACAAAATTAAACTAAATCATCTCTCTTGACTTGTATTTTTTTGAGCGGAAATATTTGGTATGGGGACACAAATGTTAATTCAAGATACTACATTAAATGGATGTTTTGTTACACTGGTAATAAACAGCACTAGCAGAACTGATTTTAAAGACAGTTTAATTCTGATTTGGTTTGTCTGGTCAGGTGAACTGGGCAGATCTGTTTTTAAAACAAGTTTTAAAAAAACATGCTCTAACACAGGCTATAACTCAGCCCCCTTCTGACCAGATCTGAGTTTCCAATGTAGATAGTGATAAGCCCTATCTCTGTCACTGTCCTTGATCGGTACTATATAGTATCAGTTCTTCTGCGAGTGCCCCCTGCACAGTCAGTCTCTTGGGATGCGCTGACGTGGTGCAGCTAGGACAGTGAAACCTTCTGTAGTAATGCCTGTTAGAAGTGCCTTGCCCCTCCCATCCCCAGATCCTGTGGCAGCAGTTAGGGAGGTGTGGCTAAAGGAAGATCATTGGCACCATTACCACCTCAGTTCCTTCCAACTGCCACAACATTAGGCCACCTTAGAGCTGTTTGTCTCCGTAATTAGTGCAATTGTCTAAGAATAAATAAATAAATGTTAGTTGCAGTGTTGTATTAGTTAGTATAGTTACACTTAGTAAAAAAATTAAACTAAACATTAAAACAACATAGTTAACTTACTGATCATGACAGAGGTCAAAGTGAAGAAGCACAGCTTCAAAAAATGTGCATTGTTTCTGGCAGTCTTTCCTTCCTTCCTTCCTTCCTTCCTGTCTAGCAGATCATTATCCCTTGAGAGCATAAATGAGTGGCTACCACTGAGAGAACCTTGGAAAATACTCTCAGGGCCAACGATAGCCCGAACAGGAGCACTCTGTATTGTTAGTGGTCGTGTCCCAGAGTGAATCTGAGAAATGGTGTATGAGCAGGTATGATCGAGATGTGAAAATAGGCATCCTGGAGGTCGAGGGCCAAAAACCAGTCTCCCTGTTCCAGTGCTGGAATGATCATCAATAAAGGTGACCATCTTGAATTTTTAAGCCTTGACAAACTTTTTGAGAGCTCTGAGGTCTAGTATGGGTCTCCAACCTCTCTTCCTTTTGGGTATTAGGAAATGACGAGAGTAGAACCCTTGCCTCATAGATGTTGAGGAACTGGTTCTATAGCTCCGAACTGGAAGAGGCAATCTATCTCTTGTCATAGCAAATTCTTGTGAGAAGGATCCCTGAAGAGGGAAGGGGAAGAGTGTTGTGGTGTGGGTAGGGAGGTAAAATGAATGGATTCCCTGGTTCGAACAATCTCTAGGACTTATCAGGTTTGTCAAGGCTCAATAATTCAAGATGGTCCCCTTATCGACAATCATTCCAACATTGGAACAGGAAGACTGGATATCAAAATGCTGATGGTGGGTGTCCTTAACTTCCTCCAGTGGTATCAGAAGGGTGTCTGCCACCCTCTTTGGCAGCTCCTGGATGAGATGAAAGTGATCTGCCCAAAGATGGTGGGGGAGGCATGATGGCTTTGTCTGGAGAAGAGGAGGATATGGTCCTTGGTGTCACTTCCTCCTCAGTATTGGCTTCCCGTTCCTCTATGTCTTGAGGTGGTTCCAAAGCCCTGGATGCTGCAGCTGAGAGAGCATACTGAGAGGATTCTCAGGCAAAGCTTGAAGCTTGAGAGAGTCCCAGTATTGCCATTGGGGTGGCATACAGCCTGGTGGTGATGCCCATGAGTGGCTGTACCAAGATGTTGGTGATGGGGCCATCTGTGGGTATTGGGCTCACTGTCTGAACCCTCTCTAGAGAGCAGAGGGACAAGGACTCGGGTGCATCCAGCATGTGGAGGTCGCTGGAATGGTGGGATTCTGCCAGTACTAATCATCCTGGCATCAATGGTGATGCCATGGGGGAAGGAGGCCTTGTCCACACTGGTCTTTCTGGTGCCAGGTGAGCTGTCGCTGGCAGCTCAGAAGCGGACTCGCATACAAGGAGCATCTTTTTAGAGTGCTTACTCTTGTCCTTTGGTACCCATGACCTGGTGCCCGTGCCCATCAGGTCCATGGGCCTGTCAGCGATACCAGTTGCCATCGGTCTTCATGAGGCATGGGTGCCAGACTGAGATGGTCTGAGTGCTGAAGATACTGAGCAAGATGGTGATCGCTTATGGCTATTTTTGGGCTCACTGACCTCTTCCTCTCTCTTAGATGATTTGTGAGAGGGGTCCAGAGCCTGTTTCTTCAATCCACATCCCTAAGATGTAGAAGGCTGTGGGGAAGACTTATGTCCAGAGAGCTGCCTCCATGAAAATGATCTTCTGGCGGAGTTCTCTGTCTTTGCACGATTTTGGCTGGAGTTGTTGGCAAAGAGCACACTTCTGTTGTATGTGGCCTTCCCAGAGCCAGTGAGAGTGGTTATCCGCAATTGGGATCGCCTCTTTACAGGTGCATAAGAACGGCCATACTGGGTCAGAACAAAGATCCAATTAGCCCAGTATCCTGTCTTCTGTGGCCAATGCCAGGTGCCCCAGAGGGAATGAATGGAACAGGTAATCAAGTGATCCATCCCCTGTCGCCATTCCCAGCTTCTGGCAAACAGAGGCTAGGGATACTATCCCTGCCCATCCTGGCTAATAGCCATTGATGGACCTATCCTCCATGAATTTATCTAGTTCTTTTTTTAACCCTGTTATATTCTTGGTGCGGCACTTCTTGAAGCCTGGTGAACTGGGCATACCCTGTTGGGGAGGGAAGGGTCCCCAGCAGGTAAAAAGGGAGGAAAGAAAATAAAGTCTCTTTTTCTCTCTTTTGTTTTTTTTAGGGTAAATAAGAAAGGGGAAAACTATAACTAAAACTATAAGTATAGTATAACTATAAGGGGTAAACAGTGAGGTGGCAAAGTTTGCAGATGATACTAAACTGCTCAAGATAGTTAAGACCAAAGCAGACTGTGAAGAACTTCAAAAAGATCTCACAAAACTAAGTGATTGGGCAACAAAATGGCAAATGAAATTTAATGTGGATAAATGTAAAGTAATGCACATTGGAAAAAATAACCCCAACTATACATACAATATGATGGGGGCTAATTTAGCTAAAGCGAATCAGGAAAAAGATCTTGGAGTCATCATGGATAGTTCTCTGAAGATGTCCACACAGTGTGCAGCAGCAGTCAAAAAAGCAAACAGGATGTTAGGGATCATTGAAAAGGGGATAGAGAATAAGACTGAGAATATATTATTGCCCTTATATAAATTGATGGTACGCCCACATCTCGAATACTGCATACAGATGTGATCTCCTCATCTCAAAAAAGATATACTGGCACTAGAAAAGGTTCAGAAAAGGGCAACTAAAATGATTAGGGGTTTGGAACAAGTCCCATATCAGGAGAGATTAAAGAGGCTAGAACTCTTCAGCTTGGAAAAGAGGAGACTAAGGGGGGATATGATATAAAATCATGAGTGATGTGGAGAAAGTGGATAAGGAAAAGTTATTTACTTATTCCCATAATACAAGAACTAGGGGTCACCAAATGAAATTAATGGGCAGCAGGTTTAAAACAAATAAAAGAAAGTTCTTTTTCACGCAGCGCACAGTCAACTGGTGGAACTCCTTACCTGAGGAGGTTATGAAGGCTAGGACTATAATAGCGTTTAAAAGAGAACTGGATAAATTCATGGTGGTTAAGTCCATTAATGGCTATTAGCCAGGATGGGTAAGGAACCCTAGCCTCTGTCTGTCAGAGGATAGAGATGGATGGCAGGAGAGAGATCACTTGATCATTTCCTGTTGGTCCACTCTCTCTGGGGCACCTGGCATTGGCCACTGTCGGTAGACAGGATACTGGGCTAGATGGACCTTTGGTCTGACCCGGTACGGCCATTCTTATGTTCTTATGTTATGTTCTTAAGTAGGAGACTAATTAACTGTAGGCATGTAAAATAAGAAACAATAGTCTTAACGGACTGCTAACGGCTCTGTCTCTAGCCTGGGGCGCTTGAGAAGGAACTGAGGTGGGTTAGCCTGCGCAGGCTGGCTAGCCTCATGGAGCAGCACGAGACAGCACAAGCCTAATGGATACTGCTACCGAAGTTCTCCAATCAGCAGCGCAGGGATGCAAGCACACCTACACTGGAATACTGTGACATTCTGTACCCCAAAGCAACACCCTGGCACCCCCGTATTTACTATGGCAATATGATTGATATGTTTTATATGAAGTATGTCATGTAAGATGTCAAAGGAAAAGTTATGGTTTGCTGAATAGGATACTATGTACCCATACTTCAAATGTGCTTGCTCCTGGGTAACACCCACAAGGTAGTTTACATCCAGTCTAACCAGCACATTGTGGATGAACCATTCAAGGTAATGGCCCATTAAGAAACACAATAGGCCATGACAAGGCCACCCGGGGGTGGGGGGCAATTGGGGCAATTTGCCCCAGGCCCCGGGCTCCACATGGACCCCGCGAACCCTGGCCAAGAATCCCTTTCCTGGCTAGAGGCGCCTTTTTAATTTTTAGTCACCTACCAGTGCTGCGGCACTTTGGCGGCAGGGGGTCCTTCACCTCGCTCCGGGACTTCGGCGGCACTTCGGCGGTGGGAGGTCCTTCAGTGCCGCGGAAGACCCAGAGCCAGTGAAGGACCCGCCGCTGAAGACTTGGAGCGCCGCCCGGTGAATACAAGCTCCCCCCGCTTTGCCCCAGGCCTCCTGAATCCTCTGGGCGGCCCTGGGCCATGGAAGAAGGGTATCCCCACCTGATGGACTTTCCTGTGAACATTCTAGCCAGAATAAGGATAACGGCCCCTGCTATGACTCATTGAAGTATGCAATGGCATGTGACTAGATCATGTGATTCTGGACTCCATCTTGTGCCTGTGCTTTTCCCACAAATTGTGCTGGGGAGTGGGGACTTTGCTTGGAGCAATGAAGTTCCCTCCACATGAAAGAAGCTATAAAATGGGGAAGTGATATCATCACTTGCCCTCACTCCCCCCACAACTCAACACCTGGAAACACCTGAGGAACAAAGACTGAATGGGGAAGGTAGTCCCAGGCGGGAAAGAGGGAAGACTGGTTAACTGTTTGTACCATCAGAGTGAGACACTGCTTGATTCAAATCCTGTCTAGTTTATAGAACAGATTGCGGTTTTGTTTTGTATGTTAGGTAATCTACTTTGATCTGAATGCTATTATTTATAATCACTTAAAAACTATCTTTCTGTAGTTAATAACTCTGTTTTATATTTTTTACCTATAACAGTGTGTTGTTTGAAGTGAAAGGGAAATTTGCTCAGGAATAGGGGCTGGTGCTTTGTCCTCTCCACATTGAGGGAGAGGCAGACTGGGTAATAACTTGCACTGGTCAGGCTTCTGATCAGGGAAAGACAGTACAGCTCTGGGGAGCTGGGGGAAACTGGTCGGAGCCTCTCTATTGTTAGTTCATGAGTGGCTAGGAGAAGCATTCATGTAACTGTAGCTTGGTGTGTCCCTGCTTATGTATGGCTGTATAAGAGCAAGACCTAGAGGATTGCAGCTTGTCACAGCCTCACAGTATGAGAGGGGGCCCAGACTGGTATGCCAGAGGACTCAGCGATACCCCAGTTCCAGGCTGCACCCCGGGGAAGTCCATCACAAGCATTTATAGGGACACTACTCAAAGAAGAATCAATGATTAGCTTACCCATATTTTTTCCAAAACCTAATTTAGATAAGGAAGATGCTAGATTACATTCCTTGAGATGAAAAAAAGAATACTCTCATATTACCTGGATAGAATTAAAGACTTCAGAGCTTCTCCCAGGTTGTTTATCTCCTTATACCGGTTCTTCAAAGGGTAGGCCATTTCAGCTCAACCATTATTTGGATGGGTCAGACTCTGTATTGCGGAATGTTTCAGGAAAGCTTTGCTTTCCTCTCCAGGTCCTGTTAGAGCTCATAGTACTAGAGGAATGGCTATGTCTACAACATTTTTCAAGCACATTTCCATTGTTGAAATTTGCAAGACCGCTATGTGGAGAACAATCCATGCTTTTACAAGTCACTTCTGCACTAGATTTAGAATCCAGGTCCAATGCTCATTTTGGCAGGTCAGTATTTCAATCATTGTTCAATTAGGACTTGTCCCTCCTTTACTGTACAGTAACTCCTCACTTAACGTCGTCCCGGTTAATGTTATACAGTTATAAATAATAAATAAATGTTATGTTGCTGATCAATTAGAGAACATGCTCGTTTAAAGTTGCGCAATGCTCCCTTATAATGTTGTTTGGCAGCCGCCTGCTTTATCCACTGCTTGCAGAAAGAGCAGCTCGTTGGACCAACTGGTGGGGACTTGGAACGAGGGTGGACTGGCAGTGTCCCTAAGTTCCCTGTGTGGCAGCCACCCAGCAGGCTATCAACTGCTGGGCAGTTCAGCTGTCCCTCCCCCCACTGCCGTGTGCTGCTCCTGCCCTCTGCCTTGGAGCTGCTCCCAGAAGCCTCCTGCTTGTTATGCAGAGACAGTGGGGAGAAGAGAGGTGTTAATCTCAGGCTCCTTTACCCCATCTCCACAGAGCGGGGGGGAAGACATGACAGGGCTCAGAACGGAGGGAGCTTGCTGGCAGCAGCTGCTGTCTCAACTTGCTGATCTACTTAAAAAGGCAGTGTACTTAGAGTGGGGTCAACGTACTTAAAGGGGCAATGCACATCTCTCTCTCTCTCTTGCACACACACGGTGTGTGTCTCTGTCTCTCCCTCACTCTCTCTCTCTCACACACACACACACACACACACACACACACACACACACACACACACACACACACACAGTGTGTGTCTCTCTCTCTGCCATGCTGTGTCTCCTCCCTCCATTCCTGCTGCTTTGTAGAGTGAGGCTACATTAACAACAATGTGTTAACCCCTGAGTGCTCAGCCGAGTGCTAGATCATCATTTAGCAGTAAGGCATTCCCTGGGAAATATGCCACCCTCTTCCACCCTCTGACTTCACCACTTCAACCAAGCTTCACAATCATCATTGCTGGGTACAATATTAAATTGTTCATTTAAAATTTAGTGTGTTCCCTGGAACCTAACCCTCCCATTTACATTAATTCTTATGGGGAAATTGGATTCATTTAACATTGTTTCACTTAAAGTAGCGTTTTTCAGGAACATAACAACGTTAAGTGAGAAGTTACTGTACTGCTTTCCAAACTTTCCCAAGGGTGGAAATATGCAAAGGGCACTCTAAGAAGAAAAGTAGGTTGGTTATTTGTAACTGGAATTCTTTGATATACACTCTGCATATTCCCACTCCCTGTCTGCCTTCCCTGCTTCTGTGGAGTCCTAATTGTATCATTACTTGGTATTCTGCTTTAGCGTTTATTCTCCAGTGCGCACTCTCGGTCAGGAAGAGAAAGGAGAGGACCAAAGTGCTTCTAACAGGCACTGCTACTGGAAGGTTCCATCACTGTAGCTGCACCGTGTCAGCACATCCCAGGAGTGTGAATATGCACAGTGCATACTGAAGAACTTCAGTTACAAGTAACCTCCATTTCTAATTGCTGTTCAATGGAGAAAATTTATTAAAAAACTAATTTTATTCTATTTTTTGTTCCATTTACTTAATGATTTATTATGAAACCTTTTGCCTTAGCAAGTAGGTGTTACTTTTCAAAAGTTAATAAACATAACTGCATACATAACCTACAGTGAGGTAAATTAAAAAAAAAAAAAAAAAACTACTGCTGCTGTTACTGCCCAACCCCCAAACAATAAACCAGAAACTGAAGCATATAAATGTACTTTGCATCTTTCCCTGTAGACTACCCTAAAAACCTTGGCCAAATGCCCAAAGGGAGCAAATTCCAAAGGTTACAGACTATAGATTGAGAGATTCTGACCTCTGTACCTTGGGAATTCAGTGTAATAAGCCATCACTTTAAGCTTCCATGAAATCTGAAACACAATGCCCAGACTGCACGACACACCCCACACCAAATGATAATAGAACACGAAAACAGGGATCACAATTTTAATGTTAGGCTAACAATAACTTTTTAATGGAATTTTTAACATTCGTAGAATCACAGAATCATAGGGCTGGAAAGGACCTTGAGAAGTCATCAAGTCCAGCCCCCTGCACTGTGGGAGGCTCAAGTAAACCTAGACCATCCCTGACAGGTGTTTGCCCCATTTGTTTTTAAATGCTTACAGTGATGGGGGCTCCACAAAGTCCCTTGGAAGCCTATTCCAGAGTTTAATTACTATTATAGTTAGAAAGCTTTTCCTAATATCTAACCTAAATCTCCCTTTCTGCAAATTAAGCCCATTACTTCTTGTCCTACTTTCAGTGGACATGGAGAACAATTGATCACCATCCCGTTTATAACTGCCCTTAATATATTGGAAGACTTATCACGTCATCCCTCAGTCGTCTTTTCTCAAGACTAAACATGCCCAGTTTTTTTAACCTTTCCTCGTGGGTCAGGTTTTCTAAACCTTTTATCATTTTTGTTGCTCACCTCTGGTCTCTTTCCAGTTTGTCCACAGCCTTCCTAAATTGTGGTGCCCAGAATTGGACACAGTACTCCAGCTGGGGCCTCACCAGTGTCAAGTAAAGCACAACAATTACCTCCTGTGTCTTACATACAACACTCCTGTTAATACACCTCAGAATCATAACAGTCTTGTTCACAGCTGCGTCACATTGATGACTCATACGCTGTTTGTGGTCTGCTCTAACCCCCAGATCCTTTTCAGCAGTTTTACTACTTAGACAGTTATTCCCCATTTTGTTGTTATGCCTTCGATTTTTCCTTCCCAAGTGAAGTACTTTGCACTTGTCTTCACTGACTTTCATCTGGCTGAATTCAGATCAATTCTCCAATTTGACAAAGTCATTTTTAATTTTAAGCCTGTCTTCCAAAGTGCTTGCAACCCCGCCCAGCGAGGCGTCATCTGCAAATTTTATAAGCATACTCTCTACTCCATTATCGAAGTCATTAATGAAAATGTTGAATAGTACTGGACCCAGGACTGACCGCTGCAGGACCACACTAGATATGCCCTCCCAATTTGACAACAAGCCATTGATAACTACTCTTTGAGTATGATCTTTCAATCAGTTGTGCACCCACCTTATAGTAAATTCATCTAGACCACATTTACCTAGTTTGCTTATGAGAATGTCAGGTTTCAAAAGTCTTACTAAAATCAAGGTATATCACGTCTACTGCTTCCCCCCTATGCACTAGGTCAGTAATCCTATCAAAGAAGGAAATTAACTTGCTTTGGCATGTTTTGTTCTTGACAAAACCATGCTGACTATTCCTTATAACCTCATTATCCTCCAGGTGCTTACGAATTGATTGTTTAATAATTTGCTCCAGTATCTTTCCAGGTACATTATCTTATAGTAAGTAATTGCTAGGCAATAATGGGCAGGTGGAGGGAAACATCATCAAATTTGCCTTATGCATTACTTTTTTCATTTTTTTTAAAACTCTTAGGCTAAACATAGGGATGATCTTGAGAGATGTCAAGCACTTTCACCTCCTATTGACTTCAAATGGAAATGAAGATGCTCAGCATTTCTCAGGATTAGGCCCATAAAGACAAATGAAGTACATTATGGAGGCTAAATTCATCATTAGTGTAATACCACTTGCATCAGTGGAGTTATACTGGGGATAATTTGGCTTTTTTGGTTTTAACTTTTGATGTGTATTCTGGTGGTGGCCATTTTGCTGAAGAGTGATATGTGCAGACCAGAATTTTCATGCTGCTAAACTGCCTGTGTTTGATCATGTGTGAGAGGGTTGTTTTTGCAGATTTTACCCAGAGTTAAAGTCTTTTAAAGCTTGCTTCTAATTTTCCATGGATGAATAAATCAGCATGAACAATGAACCCTTACTTTGTATGAATGTTAGACTGACTGCAGTGATTCCTACTTTTTGTCCCAGCTGATCGTTACCTCCTTCTGATATCCCATTCTGATTAACCGACTGGTATCACAACGTGAAATCTAAATAAGAGAAGCTCCAAGATAATGCAGCGCTGATGAGCTCAAAAAGGAATATTATGTTTTGCCACTATTGACATGTTATGAAATAATGTAAAAAAATATATAAAAATGAAAATAAATTCCTAAATGAAATTTCAAAATTCCAAAATGAACATTTCTCATTTTGAAATACATCTATTTCCTGGGGACGTTCATTGAAATCAAAACTTTTTTAAAAATGCCTTGATTTAAAAAAAAAAAGGCACTTTTCATTAAACTTTTCTTACTACATTTCCACCCAGCTCTATATAAACTGTCTAGAAGCTTATGCAATTTCTTCTGCACTACCTCCACAGGAATTTCTGACATATCTGCCATGTGACACAGAAGTTGCTGAAACATATTGAAATCATCAGTTTGAACAGAAGGGGCACTATTGCCTTGTCTGGTGAAGAAGAGGAGGGTACTTCTCCGATTGCAGGTGTTCTTCCTCCTCACTTTCTTGTTCTTCTGATCATGCCGTGCCAGCTGTCCCTCTTGGGAAGCTCTATGAAGTTTCATAGGAGAGGAAAATTTATTCTAGAGAAGGCTGTAGAGGTAGGTTTTCTCACCAGCTGTATACCTCAAGGGCCAACATAGGACAGTATAGGGGTAAGATACAGGGAGCCACAGGGGTGGATATAAAGGCATGTGTTCTTCCTTAGAGCCCATAGATCTATGCCTCTAGTGACAGGGGATACATCCCTATTGTAATCAGAAGGGGAGGCAGAAAAAGAGTATTCCTCCTCTACTAGTGGGGCCACACTAACCAGGATCCTACAGTGAGCTTGTCTCTCCCACCACCAGAGCTGAAAGACTCGGATAAGAAAATAAGAGTGTTGTCACTCATCTAAAACTGAATTTCAGCTCCTGTTAAATCCTGCTAGAAGTAAAGGGATGTTTCAGAAAATTGACTGAATAAAGAAAGAGTTAAATCTCTTAACTTAAAGATGGCTTGAGAATTTCCTGCCACTAAAACAAAAACAATATAACCATAAAGTTGAAGAGTTACAATACCTCTACAAGCAAGCAAACAAACAGCTAATCCTCCCACCAGAGACAACAACAGTGGTGGGGTGACAGATGGCATGGATATCCCTATTCTGGCACCAGACCACCTACCCCACAGTACATCAACAGAAAGGGCTACTTTTCTATGGTTACGCAAGCTCTGGTAGATCACTGGGAACTCTTTACCGACATTAGCGTGGGCTGGTCTGGGAAGGCGCATGACGCTTGCATCTTTAAGAACACAGGACTGTTCAGGAAGCTGCAAGCATGAACTTTCTTTCCCGCCCGGCCGATTACCATTGGGAATTTTGAAATGCCTATAGTGATCCTGGGTGACCCAGCCTAGCCCTTGCTCCCACGGCTCATGAAGCCATACACTGGCCACCTTGACAGCTCCAAGGAGCATTCAACTACAGGCTCAGCCGGAGCAGAATGCTGGTGTTGTTTACCACTCCGTCCACTCATTTCTCTGAACCATCTGAGACTGAGACCACCCAACTGATTTCACATGAACTATCAGATGGTAACAATTTCCTGTCACCTCTGAACTGAGCTAAACTAAACTAGCCATGCAGAGTCCATAGGCGCTACATCCCCTTATTGGGGTTAATAGGTTATCATGGTAATTATACGGAAAGTCATGACCTGGTCATGGAGGATAAAGGGTAAAAGTTACAAATTGATAGTAAAGGAGAGGGCCAAAAGTCACAGACGCACTATTTTAATTTTAAAATACTTTTTTTTTTATAATAAAATTGTGTAAAACTATTTATATCTACTATCCCAGTACTTCCAGTTCAGTTCTGTAGTAGCACCAGAGCAGTAAGGCAGACAGAATAGATCTGCTGCTGCCATTCCTTCACCACTTTTCTGCTTCAGCCACTGCAGACACTTCAAAAACCAGCAAAGTAAAATCTGTGACATCTTAAAAAAACCCAAACCATAGAGATCATAGACTAGGATATACTCACCCGTCTTCCTCAAAATGGCACACCACAAGCTCAAAACAAAATAGCAAATGTGTGCATTTTTCATGTCATTATAAATCAAACAAAATAAAATAGTTGCTAGAGATCTCATTACCTAAGGCCTCATCTAAACTAGCCTGTTTCTGATTTAAAAAAATTCCAACTGTCGCAAATACCAGCGCGTCTCATAAATTATTACGATGGTGGGAGTGCTAGCGAAGACAAAATAACGACAGCCCATCGGCATTTTTCCTTGTATTGTGTAAACATACTTTAAAATGGTGGTGGGTGCTTGAAGCTTTGTCTATTCTAGTGGTCCCACCATTGATACCAATGGTGAAGTTGCACCAATGGGAAATTTTTCAGGGAAAAAAACAAAAACGTAGCAGAGATATGTTAGACGCCCCACCTTCCACTGCCCACATACCTGAGCTCTCAGTGAAACTGGTTTGACTGTTTGTTATTGCATGCCAAAATTCCCAAGTGTCAAAAATTACCATTTTTAAAAAAAATATGGAAATCAAGGAGTCTTAGACTTCCATGACAAAAATGCAGCCTTACCCATTGACAATCCTCTGAGCTATCGTTTTCCTATGAAGGCTTATTTGAGCATTGCCTATAATATAGTTTGGCAATATAAAATGAAGTTCATATTAATTTCTATAACTTTAAAACATGGCTGTCTTTTCTAGCTAAGCTATTCAGTGAGCTGGGGTGGTTCGATTTTGTAGCTCCCACAATGCACGGCTGAATGCTGCACGTACATTGCATATTTAAAGTGATGGCAGTGTATTATTTCCTTATCTTCCAATATCTGCTGACAACAGACCAACATCACTGCTGATCATGAGGAAAATCAATATTTTTTCTGTTTAGTGTTTAATCAAAATGTTTAATGTTTCACAGTGAAGTTTTTATATCACTAAGCATAGAATCTACTTCAGCTAAGACAAACTACTCTGACATCTTCGTGTTTGATGTTCCAGAGCCAAAGTATTTGTAATGAATATTTCAGGATTATACCAGTATTTAATAAAAAATATTGAATTAGATACTGAGGGTGAAATCCTGTCTTAAAATGTGTAATTCTAGGAATGAAAACTGCAGCTTGTGGTAAAGACGGAAGGAAATGTGCTACTGGGAAAACATTGCCGTTCTGTCAAAAAGCATGTATGCTAGCTGCCTTCTGGTTTCCATCATCTAGCCAGTAGTCTATGCCACTTCGTGTTAAGGAGATCCTATCCTGATGTTGGGAAGCATATGGCCTGCATACACTCGTCTCTTCCCTACCTTCCTATGCCATCATAATAATACAAGGCAGGCCCTTAAATATTAGATGGCCATCTCTGCAGACATGGAACTCTTGTAAATATATGACTAGAATGAGGGATGCTATTTTGTAGTTTATACAACATGTTTAGGCTGCTCATTGGGAACAATGGACAAATCAGATTGGGCAGTATAGGTCAGGCATGAAAATGAGACTTTTCCCCCTGCTCTTTTATATTTAGAAAAGGAAGAAAAGAGGAGGAGCTGGAAGATATATGTAAAAAGAGACACACAGAAAAAGAGTTATGAAACTTTCCAACATACAAAAGATTTTCTAAAAACATTAAACAGGTAGTTAGCTTATCATGCAAAAAGTACAGAAATTTTTTTACTTGCCGGGTTTTAATTTCATTTTTGCCTGTAAGGGGCAGCAGGTTTAAAACAAACAAAAGGAAGTATTTTTTTCACACAACACATAGTCAACCTGTAGAACTCTTTGCCAGAGGATGTTGTGAAAGCCAAGAGTATACTAGAGTTCAAAAAAGAACTAGGTAAGTTCATGGAGGATAGTTCCATCAATGGCTATTAGCCAGGATGAACAGGGATGGTGTCCCTAGCCTCTGTTTGCCAGAAGCTGAGAATGGGTGACAGGGGTTGGATCACTTGATGATTACATGTTCTGTTCATTCCCTCTGCAGCACCTGGCATTGGCCACTGTTGGAAGACAGGATACTGAGCTAGATGGACCTTTGGTCTGACCCTGTGTGGCCATTCTTATGTTATGTTCTTATGATCTATCCTACAAACTTTTTCAAAGGAAGGACTCAACAATTTTAGGGGTAGGAGCTATTGTGCAGGAACACAGCTCCCATTCCTCCATTAAAAGCTAAGAGAAATTATTCTTGGGGGACCAGTGTTCCCACAAAGGCCCTCCCTTCCTTTGAAGTGGAGACTTACAAGCCAAAGGAACATGAAGTGGTAGCAGCAGTAGGAGAAAGTGCCTTGCAGCCCCTAATGGGAAGAGGCAGGAAAAATAAAAACATAGATTTAACATAAAATTTCTCTTTAAATGTCTTGATTTTCTAAATTGTATGACTGCATCATATATTACAAAATTTTCTGGGAAAGTACCCCAGCTCCCACCTCTTATTTGTTTTACATTAAAACAGATTGTCCATCATGGTCGGAATGGAAGTGTGGAAAAGCAGAGATGTGTAGCTGGGTAGAGGTGCACACATACTTTTACACTTTTGTTTTGCTGACCAAAGGTCTGCTTTTGGACATTTTTCCTGTCATCCTTACAGTATTCTCTTTTCCTTACAGTGACTCATCACCACATCATAATGCAGCACTACATTACTCCACAATGTAATGGTATCCACCAAAACTGGTGAGCTCCCTAATTTACCTTGATCTATTTTAACTACTGTTTAGGGGGTAAATTATATTTTGACCTTCTTTTGGCTATTGATCTAATTAATGAAGGGAGTCACCTGAAACAGTAATGAAACAAAGAATGATTCTCACCCTAAAAGTTTGCTTCAATTTTTTCTTTGCTCTTTCCCTCCCACATCCTCAATCCAGGAATTTTTAACCCTCCCGCCTCTCCCCTCTGTTCTCCTCCATCCTTTGTTGCTTCTTTCCCCTTGTGCTTTCTTTCGTCCCCTCCTCTTAATAATATTGTAGTTGCTAGAACAACTTAATGTTCATAAAACAGAGTAGGAGGAGATTTTCTGGCTCCTGTTCTCCTTCTATTTCCGAAGAGGACCACGTAGCCAAATTTCGTGAATGAGGGATCAGCTCCTCTTCAACCCAGATAATAGCATAGTAGATAATGGAGTATTAGAAGTTTAAGCAGTAGTCCTCCATACCTAGTTTTGCTTAGTAAATAGAGAACTTCTATAATCTTTTGTTATACAGATAATGATTAACAAAACATTTTAAAAGGTTATTTTACATACAGTATAAATTTTAGATTGAAAAGTCTTCAAGGTAGTATCACTGTATTTCTATTTGTTCTCTGAGGTACCTCACACACTTTTGGGCAGTTTTAAATATTGAGATATTTATTTCTAAACCAAAAATGTAATTTGAACCTTAATAAAACACTATTTAAAAAAAAATCTACAAGCCATAAAAATTCAAGTTATACTTTAAAAACAAAAACAGAAAGGAACACCAGAAAATATAGAAATGCAAAGTTAAGGTACCTCAAACAACCTTGAACTTTGCCCTCATATTTGTATCTCTCTGGGCTCCCTGCATTCAAGGATGATACATGTCTGTAGGTATCACAGCCAGTTCACATTTTGAGATACTGGTCTCATGTAAACATAAGGATAATGCATCAAAATATTCTTTATTAGTTTGACAAGTGTAGTTTTAATACTATATAACACTTCATAGTACAACAGTAAATATTTTGTAGTATGTTTTTTAAAATAATGGTAATATTGCACATCACTTAATAAGCTCTTTGCCCTTGAATTTTGATGGTCAGGAAGACTGGGGGTTATTGTGAAAATTATGGGGTGTGAAAGGTACAGAAGCTGTATTTCCATTTTTACATTATGCTTTTTAAATATAAGTGCCTTCTTCCAAACAGAAAATATTTAAAGACCTAAATTACATGGGACCAATTACTCATGAGTTTTTTGGTACGTCCATAAATACTATATGAAGAGTAACAAGGGAGAAAAGGTTGGGTTTTATAAAAGCTGTTTGTACTTTCAAAAAGTGAAAGAATATGACATTGAGGGCTTCCAAATTTATTGTCTCTCAATCTCTCCCTATCAAAGTCATTCAGTTTACAAATAACAATGATTTTTCTAACTTTCTTGCACATCATCAGCAGTTAATTTGACCCATCTGATATGTATATTAGTGGTGGTTAAAATAAATTGAGGTGTATACCTGTAACACCACTCTTTTGGGTCAGGTTTACTGGTAATTATATATAAGAAGGAAATAACCCAGCTAGACTTTAGGATCCTAGTGAAAAAAATTTGGTGATAGCAGTTTATGATTAAGTGCCCAGGTGAAAATTGCCTTATAACTACCAGAGATAAACAGGGTTTATGAATTGTCCCCAAGTATGCTGCTAGGTACTTTACAGCATACAAGTCTCTGTCCAGAACAGGAAAAAAGGGAAAAAATCCTTTAAAAAAATTGTACACAAAACAAAATTTGTTATGGAGCAAATAATAAACAAACAGCTTTTTTTTTTTAAAAACAATCACTTTTTAGCGTATAGTCTCACCTACACTTGCAGCACAAAGCTCTTGAATGTACTAGATCATAAAACATTCACTTTAGGCTGAAGCCTGACATATAAGGAATGTACTCGGATACTTCTGGGTCATTCATTACTGAAGCACGTCAGTTTGAAAAGCACACCCATGATTTAGCTTTTAAAAACGAACCATCTAATTTAGTTCAAATTCACAGATTTAGTACACTTTTCGTAACACAAGTAAAACAATGTAAAATTTTTTTAAAATGGCAAATTATTACTCCACATTATGATCTAATCCAGGGGTTCTCAACCTTTTTCTTTCTGAGGCTCCCCCAACATGCCACAAAAACTTCACAGCCCGCCTGTGCCACAATAACTATTTTTCTGCATATAAAAGCCAGGGCCAGCATTAGGGGGTAGAAATCCGGGCAACTGCCTGGGGCCCCCCGCCACAGGGGGCCCCACAATGCTTAGTTGCTCAGACTTCAGCGTCAGCCTTGGGTGGTGGGGTTTACGGCCCCAGGCTTCAGCCCCATACAGCTGGGATTCATCTTTCTGCCCTGGGCCCCAGCAAGTCTAATGCCGGCTCCTCTTGGCAGACTCCTTGAAATCTGCTTGTGGCCCACCCAGTGGGCCCCGGACTCCTGGTTGAGAACCACCGGTCTAATCTATTTGGTATTTGTTGGAGAAAAAAACTGAATGCTTGAAATACATAACAATGAAAATGGCCCAGTTTAATAATTTATAAATATTAATCTGCAGCATTGTGAATTAGGATACCAAAGCCTAAACAAGCTTTTGGACTCCTCCCTCATGATTATCTCATTCACCTACACATGATTTTCAGTAATATCTGAAAAGAACATTAAGGTTGCAAAGTCAAGCATTCAAGCTAAGAAATACCATAATTACATTTGCCTGGGCAACCATAATTCAGCCTTTTTTCACGCATGCATTATAACTGTCTTGCCCAATATCACATAGGAAGACTGTGGCAGAAAGAGAACTCAGCTCTCCAGAATCCCAGTCCAATTGCCTTAACAGCGGGAGACCATTCTTTCTCTTCTTGCAACCCACTGCCTCATTCAGTGTCCATCCTGTGCACTAAATGAGGCAGGGATCCAGTAAAACAAATAGCAGGTAATCATGTAATTAACGACTGTATCATAATGTTACATAAAGAAGGATGAATTACAACTGCTCAGGCAACCTTAGTTCTAGAATTTCCTAACTTTTGAGTGGTTGATTTTGTGACCTTAATGTTCTTTTAATGTAGTTTTTTTAAAATATGTAATATCCCAGTGTTTTTTTAAAAAAAATTAAAAAATACAAACATTCCATCAGGTTGAGCCATACTGACCTGCATAGATGATCAGTAGGGCTGGAACCCAAGAGCATTAGATCCACAGTGCAAAAGTACCATTTGAGTTAAGTAGTAGCAGTAACAAGCTACTATCCTCTATGAGGACCAGCCACATGACATGACACATACTTTGGCTTACACATGTATTTGCTAGACAGCAGAGGAATGTTAGTAATCAGGAATCTTGTTTTCTATTTTATTAGCATAATACACCCCTCTTCTAAGACTTTTGCTCAAAGATTCAGGTGAGACACTTAAAATCTGTTAAGAAGCATCACCACGTTGCCTTTGTCCTCAAAAATTCACTTCAGAATGTAGTTCAAAATTGCTAAACTTGTTTCTTCAAATATTCATGGACTTGCTCCAGTCTTCTTGGTCTTGTTTTGACTAGAATTGCTGGTTGTGCTGTAACTTGAATTAACTGATTGCCAATTAATACTACCATATATATTTGAGAGACATTTGTTCCTGATCATGGTTAGAGTCCTGCATGGATACAAAATTTGTATCCACAGCCGATCAGCAATCCGCAAACATAGTCCACGGATATCTGCTGATTTGCAGGGATCTAGTCATGGTTTACCTGAGGTCTCAGAGTAATATACCTAATTAAATCATACTGGTGTAAACCATGCTTTACTTGTGTGTAGCATTACTATGTTAAGGGTTTGCACATTGATGTAGCTCAGGAGTTCTCAACCAGGGGTCCGGGCCCCCCTGGGGGGGCCGCAAGCAGGTTTCAGGGGGTCTGCCAAGCAGGGTCGGCATTAGATTTGCTGGAGCCCAGGGCGGAAAGTTCAAGCCCCACCATGTGGGACAGACGCCCAAGGCCCCAAGCCCCACCACCCAGCACTGAAGCCGAAGCCTGAGCAACTTGCAGGGCCCCCTGTGGCATGGGAACCTGGGAGGCAATTGCCCTGCTTGCCCCCCCAACGCAGGCTCTGGCTTTTAATCTACTGGATATGCAGAAAAAGACAGGTTTCAGAGTAACAGCCGTGTTAGTCTGTATCCGCAAAAAGAAGAACAGGAGTACTTGTGGCACCTTAGAGACTAACAAATTTATTAGAGCATAAGCTTTCGTGGACTACAGCCCACTTCTTCGGATGCATATAGATTGGAACATATATTGAGGAGATATATATACACACATACAGAGAGCAACTCCCACCTGTTTATGCTCTCTGTATGTGTGTATATATATCTCCTCAATATATGTTCCATTCTATATGCATCCGAAGAAGTGGGCTGTAGTCCACGAAAGCTTATGCTCTAATAAATTTGTTAGTCTCTAAGGTGCCACAAGTACTCCTGTTCTTCTTTTTGCAGAAAAAGAGTGGCTGTGGCACAGGTGGGCCAGGAAGTTTTTATAGCATTTTGGGAGGGCCTCAAAAAGAAAAAGATTGAGAACCCCTGATGTAGCTGATGTAGTTAAACTGATGCAAATTAATTGACACAAGTTGCATGAAAGATGTCATGTAATATAAAGTTGTATTATGAAAGGATTTTTCTGTGCGTTTCAGTAAAATATTTAAAAGAACCATCTGGAGAAACTCTTTTTACTTAGTTTTACCCATTTGTGTTTTAGACTCAAATTCTTTAGAACAGAGATTTCACTTCACTTCATTCTCATGCCCCAATCCTGGAATGGGATCTATACAGGTAGACCTTTACATCTATATACAGTCCGAATGAAGTATCCCTATCCCGTTCAGTTTACTGGATCAAGGTCTTGTTCAGTGTATTTTGTCCGCTGTAAAGCACAACAACAGCACTACAGAAACAATTTTGCATGCACACATTTTTTAACACATCACATAATTCAAAAATATGTATAACTTGAAACAATCATGGACAAAAAAAAAAAAGGTAACTAACCTCCATACACCAGCATAGTAATGAGAAGAGCAATTAGGTGGACTCTGAGCCTGGGTTTAACTGCCTCAAATTGAAGTATGGTCAGCTGGAACACAGTGGAGAAGAGCAGCTCTATGCAAAAAGCCTGGGTCTCGGTGGTTTGGATAGGATTACAGCAGCCCTCGGCCAGTGCCTCAGAGTGCACCTTGATGATCCCCATGGACCAGATACAGTGCATGTAAATTCTAGCCAGCACTGCACCAGCAAACTGGGCTCCAATCTTCAGCCCGCCCTGTTTGACTGAGATCCCACCATCCAAGATTTGTTGCAGGGTGCCACAGGGGTTGCATGTGCTGCCAGTCAGAGTCAATCCATGCAGGACAGTAAAAACATAGGTGAGGGTGAGGGCAACGTGTGGCTTGGGCTGCACATTGGCCAGCAGCCGGAGCTCATTGGTGCAGGCACAGATTTGGAAAGTGGCAAACAGCTCCAGGAGAAACGTGCGAGGGTGAAGGCGTCGGGAGTGCATTTGGCGTCGGGTTAGCTTCCGGCACCCTCCTACCAACATCATGGTGCCAACCATCAGCAGAAGCGAGATCCAGGTCTCATCCAAACCCATAGTGAGGCCCAGGCTGAGAGAGGCTAGGACTTCTCCCAGCGCAGGGGCAATTGCACTCAGGTCCTGGGCTCACCCCTCTCCAGCCCTGCTGCCTATGAGGGGGGACTCTGTTTCTCCACAGCCAGTCAGGGGAGTGTCTCAACTCCCCCCTTCTCCTGCCAAGCTCCCCCCACAGCCTGTCAGGGGAGTGTCTCAGTTCCCCCCACAGCCTGTCAGGGGGTGTCTCAGCTCCCCCCACAGCCTGTCAGGGGAGTGTCTCAGTTCCCCCCACAGCCTGTCAGGGGGGTGTCTCAGCTCCCTCCACAGCCTGTCAGGGGGTGTCTCAGCTCCCCCCTCTCCTGCCAAACTCCCCCCACAGCCTGTCAGGGGGTGTCTCAGCTCCCCCCACAGCCTGTCAGGGGGGTGTCTCAGCTCCCCCCTCTCCTGCCAAACTCCCCCCACAGCCTGTCAGGGGGTGTCTCAGCTCCCCCCACAGCCTGTCAGGGAGTGTCTCAGCTCCCCCCACAGCCTGTCAGGGGGTGTCTCAGCTCCCCCCACAGCCGGTCGCTACCTCTCCTCTCCGCAGTGCCTATGTGGCAAAGCGTCCCGTCCCGTCCCCTCCCGTCCCCGCTAGGAGGAGCCTCCACCAAACGGCAGCTGGCGGCCCCGCGGCTGGACCCGGGGGAAGCAGCCTTTGCTCCGGGCCAGCGGCCGCCTGGCGGGTTAGAAACAGACCGAGACCGAGACCGAGCCGGAGCCAACCGGCGCGTGCGCAGACAGCGCGTTCCCTCCGGTGCCTGGCTCCCGAGCTGGCCGCAGCGAGCTCGCGCTGCTGCCTGTGACCGTTGGTCCGGCGAGTGACGGTCACGCGCTCGCTGAGAGCCGGGTCCCCTCAGGGGAGGGAGGGGCTTGGTCCGGTGCCTATGGCCAGGGGCGGGTGGCAGGGGTCCCGTCTCACTGATCTACCCCCCCACCCAGGCTCCACCACAGGCGGGTGCCCCCAGCACACCACTATGGGGAGACGCCTCCTCCCCACGCCACCCGTTATCCATGAAAGCACTACAGAGAAAAAACATTCAAATACCTACAAGAACCTACGTGCATGCTAATAAGCTTACCAGAGATCACCCTAACCTTAACGGGGATTCTGGTATGGGTAGCCCCTCAACCCTCCACCCAAATCAGAGTCCTTGTGTGGTTATAGGTTCATCACAGCTTCAGCTGAGAACAAGCACACTCAGTCCACTCTTTATACCTTTTAGGGACCTTTGATGTAGAGCTTCCAGAAGCAGGTGATTAGTACACAATGGATCTCTCTCCACATGATGCATCTTCAAAAGTTTGGCTTGGGTAGCAAAAATTTGCATTTCCCTCACCTCAAAGTTCTTTTTTAGGAAATCCACTTCACACGTATTGTTACAAATAGCCCTTTGACTTTCCTAATACCTTCCAAAGATTGCATCAATCTTGTTATCCTGCTAAAGAAACCCCAGACAACCTCAAAATCGTATATAAGCATTTGCTTATACAGTGAACTCCAAATGTCCTGTTTCTGGTACAGTATGTACATTCTAGTTCACCAAAGAGTGTCACGTGAGGTCTTAAATGAAAGCTGGGGTCACACTGCTCATTAATACTATTCACAGGTGGCGAGTTCTATGGGCCTGTGGTGCCTGGGCAGCAGGAATATTCCTGGTGCCCAGGCTCCACGGGACCGGCTCCAGCACTGTCCGAGGCTGGGTCTCTCCCTCGGCCTCGGGTGCCCCTATTTAAAACAGCCTGGGCCCCCCGCTCCCACCAGCAGCACAGTGGAGCTGAGCAGCTTCCTGCCTGCTCACTCCACGTGGCTACTGACCCCTCTCTGCAGCCCAGGGGGGGGGTGTCTGTGTCCTGCCCCAAGCACCCCTGCAGCCAATGGGAAACTGTGGGGGCAGGGCCTGGGGATAGCAGCATATGGAGACTCCCGGCCTGCCCTGCCTAGGAGCTCCAGGTAAGCGCTGCACACGCACACACCCCCTCCCAGAGCCTGCACCTCTCCTTTGGCCTCCAAACTCAGTTCCAGAGCCTGCACCCCTCAACCTCTCCTGCACCCCCAGCCCCTGTCCCAGCCTGCATCCAGCACCCAAACTCTGTCCCAGAGTCTGCACTTGTACCCCCTTCCCACACACGCCCTCCTGCCCCCAAACTCCCTCCCAGAGCTTGCACCCCTCACCCCCTCCTACACCACCACCACTTGCCCCAGCCCAGAGCCTACACCCAAACTCCCTCCCAGAGCCTGCACCCCTGACCCTCTCCTGCACCCCCATACCCTGCCGCAGACCGGAGCCTGCACCCAGCACCCAAACTCCATCCCAGAGCCTGCATCCCAGACCCCCTCCCCCACCCAAACTCCCTCCCAGAGCCCAACTTCTCACCTGTCCTGCACCCCAATCCCCTGCCCCAGGCCAGGGCCTGCACCCCAGACCTCCTCCTCCCACCCAAACTCCCTCCCAAAGCCTTAGGCAGGTGGGGGCTGGAGTTGGGGGGGGTTCTGGGCATCACCAAAAGTTCTACAAACCTGCATCCCCTTATACTAGTGTGAAATGTATGTAGAGATACTATGTAAGGAGTTACATATGCACACTGAAAATATGTTCTTAACTTCTGTATCACAGCAGACGTGGAGAAGAAGGTTTTCTGTCAGACGAGATGTTTATTCACCTTTCTCTCTGTCGGATGTAAGTTAAGCATTGTAAGCTAACACAATGGATGCCTATTTACATATGAAGTTATCTAAGAGATGTGAAGTCCACAGGGAAGCAGCACATAGGAAAAGAAACCATGAGGGACAATCAGTGAACTTTGGGGATATAAATAGAAGGCAAACAACACACACCCTTATCCTGCCCCTTAGGAATTAAATAGGCAGTTCCTTTACACTCATCAAAGTGGGATCTCAATCAACCTTGGTTGAAACAGTGCGGAGGACCTTGGAGGTGAGATAAACGTCTTTAGACAGGAGGTTAACCAGTTAAGTTTAGTCTCTAGAAAGCATGTTATGATTTTATTGTATATGTAGCCTTTTGTTTCCAATTTCCTTACTTGCTATCACTTGAAAATGAACTTAAGAACGGCCATACTGGGTCAGACCAATGGTCCATCTAGCCCAGTATCCTGTCTTCCGACAGTGGCCAATGCCAGGTGCCCCAGAGGGAATGAACAGAACAGGTAATCATCAAGTGATCCATCCCCATTCCCAGCTTCTGGCAAACAAAGGCTAGGGAACTTATTGTTGTTTTTACTATAAATATATCTCAGTGCTGTGATATTAAGTAAGGTGCTAATCCTCAGTTGAATCCTATAAACTAGTGTGTATACTGTTCCTCTGGAAATAGCAGGCCTGGTATTTCTGTGAGTGTTCAGTTATAAGGGGCTTAACACTACAGGGGGAATGCTTCAAAGGAATTTGGGTTCACCCATTGTTAACCTATAAGGCAAAGTAAAGGCTGGTATAGTGCAGAGGAGAGTGCTTGGGTGGCTAATAGGCTGGTGATGTCAGGGAGCTGATATCCAGTTAAGCACAAGTAGGACTCCCTCATGCTGTAGGTTGGGGAGTGGGGAGTGTAACAAAATGACTTTCAGTCCTGGGTACCTCTGAGACTGTCACAGGGCCCTGCCTTGATATATATAGAAGGCCCTGTATTGTCTCAGGCCAGCCCTGAAGATAGGCATTGTCCCTCCTTTGGGATAACTTCATGTTTGGTCAATTGAGAAGAAGGATTGTGAATTCTAAATTACTCAGCATAAATATAACCAGTTACTTTTACACAGGAAGATGGTTTCTTGCCTCCACTCTCACATACAGAATTAGTTCTCACTTGATTGGAGACAGTTCCTCCACTCCCCAAGAGTATTTTTCAGCTGCAGAGGGAAGAAGTGAAGATCTACCTGTTCCAGGCTGTGAGTGTAGGTGGGTATATGCTGTACACACTGGGCTTACAATTTTTATTTCTGGAATGTGTGGAGAGGAAACATATCTGATGGTGTCATATTTTTTTTTATCCTTCGGGAAGAATTTTATTATCTCACTGCTAGATCACTCTATAGTATTGACATCTCCGCATCAATTATTGGGAGTGGACTACATCCACCCTGACTAAATTGGCCTTCAACATTGGTTCTCCACTTGTAAGGTAACTCCCTTCTCTTCATGTGTCAACATATATTTATGTCTGTATCTGTAATTTTCATTCCATGCATCTGAAGAAGTGTTTTTTTTACCCACAAAAGCTTATGCCCAAATAAATCTGTTAGTCTTTAAGGTGCCACTGGACTCCTCGTTGTTTTGTGGATACAGACTAACACAGCTACCCCTCTGACCCTCTGTAGTTGTGATCATAAGGTAGAAAGCACATTGTCCCGGCTTCTGGGTAGTCAGTAAAGATATTGGTTCCAGAGTCTTGTCTATGCTCTGAAACTAAACCACTGCTGTCAGTGGTTATCAGTAATTGTTGTAGCTGAGCTAATACTAAACAGAGTGTAGCTGCAAGGGCAGAAAAGGACAGAGTTCAGAATACCTGGGCATATATACACATAATTTTCCAGAAGATGGCAGCAAAGATTACCTTATGTTTTCTAATCTTTCAAGAATTACTTTCTGACTTGCAATTTGTTGAACAAGGCTCATACAGACCAGACGTTCTCAAACTGTGGTCCGCAAGCTCCATTCAGGTGGTCCATGGATAGTTCCCTCTAAGATGTGTGCCTGGGCAGCCACACACGACAGAATGAAGGGCCACTCACCTAATTAGTGGAGCCGTGCAGGCATGGCTCCGCTAATTAGGTGCCTGGACCCTGGAGAAGATGCACATGTAAGGTGAGGTGGTGGCCTTTGGGGGCATGAGGGTGGGTGAGAAGAGGGGATGAGGGGAATTTGGGATGTGCAGGGCTGTGGTGGCCAGAGAAAGAGGTGACTTTCCCCAGCTCCCGGGCTGTGGCTGCCGGGGAGAGACAGCCCTCCTTCCTAGCCTCAGCTTTGTGGCTGCTGTGGCAGGGGAGAGACACCCCCCATTCCCAGACCCAGCTTGGGGGCTGCCACTGCAGGGGAGAGAGGGCACATCCATCACATTAGAAAGGTAAGACTATTGATATTAAAATAGGAGTTGTGTGTTTTTATTTGTAGAACAAAAACAGTTAATTATTATAAAGAGTTTTTTATTATTTATATATAGCGCTTTTATCCAAAGCGTTTTATAATAGTTAACTAATGGTACAAACAACATTTGGAAAGATCATTAAGTGGTCTGCCAAGACCCTCAGCAATTTTCAAGTGCTCCGTGAAAAAAAAAAAGTTTGAGAACCACTGACAGTAAATTTCTTGCAGAGGCAATGCCTACTCTGATGAATATGTTGCCTTTCACCAACAAAAACAAAACCTTACTTTCACCTTAAGGTCAGTGTAATGTTCAGAATAAAGTTGCAAAATCATTTCAGAGTAAACAGAACAAAATCATTTCTCTCACATAGTTGTGCCTTACCACCTGTTCTTTTGTTGATCCCTGCCAGTGCTGAATCAGGGATCAACAATTAGGAGCAAGCCTGAACATAAGGGTTCCTAGGAGTTTAAAATATGCTGCTACTTTATTTTGATGTCCTTGTTTGTTTAATATAAAGAGAAAAATAAAATGCAGCACTTCTTATGATCTAAACACATGTGTAGTTACAAGTTAACAATTGCCTCATATAGGATCAAAATTTTAGCGTTCACAATTGTACAAACCTGTTTTTGCATATGTAGCTCATTATACATTCAAATATGCACTATACATCATCCCCTTCCTTAGAAAATATGCCTTCCATTTGTCTTTACTGCAGGAATTATTAATTATTATTATTGTCTAGTGATTAGGCCCCATTATACTAGGCCCTGTACATACTACACATAGTAAGAGATAGTGCCTGCCCTGATGATCTTACAGTCTACATCAGGGGTGGCCAAACTTTTTGGCCCGAGGGCCACATCTGGGTGGGGAAATTGCATGCAGGGCCATGAATGTAGGGCAGGGGCAGGGGGTTGGAGTGCAGGAGGGAGTGTGGGGTATGGGAGGGGGTGAGGTGTACGAGGGGGCTCAGGGCAAGGGGTTGGGAGGCAGGAAGGGCGTGGGTTGTGGCAGGGGGCTCAGAGCAGGGGGTTGGGGTGCAGGAGGGGTTTGGGGTGCGGGCTCTGGCCTGGCACCACTTACCTCGAGCGGTTCCAGGGTGGCAGCGGTGCGCAATGAGGCTAAGGCAGACTCCCTACCTGCCCTGGCCCGACGCCGCTCCTGGAAGCAGCTGGCACCACATCCCTGCAGCCCCTGGGGGTGGGGACAGAGGGCTCTGCGCGCTGCCCTCGCCTGCGGGTACCTCTCTTGATGCTCAGAAAGGGCTTCTGAGGACTGTGGAAAGGGATCTGGGGATTGTAGTGGATCACAAGATAATCAGTCAGCAGTGTAACACTGTTGCAAAAAATTAAACATCATTCTGGGATGTATCAGCAAGAGTGTTGTAAGCAAGACAGGAGAAGTAATTCTTCCATTCTATGGGCATGTCTACATTATGAAATTATGTCAACTTAAATTATGTCAGCATACAGCCACTGCAGTAATTGAACTGTTTTTGCATGTCCACACTCCGATCCCTGTGTCAGTGGTGTGTGTCCTCACCAGGAGTGTTTGTACCGACTGTACTGTCACTGTGAGGCATTCTGGGACAGCTTCTGAAAGTGGTTTAGATTGGACATTAAGAAAAACTTCCTAACTGTCAGGGTAGTTAAGCACTGGAACAAGTTGCTTAGGGAGGTTGTGAGATCTCCATCACTGAAAGTTTTTAAAAACAAGTTAGACAAACACCTGTCAGAAATGGTCTAATTATTATGTAGTCCTTCCTTGAGTGCAGGGGACTGGACTAGATGACATTTTGAGGTCCCTTCTAAGATGCTAAGACAGACAAATGGGGGGGGCACCAAGGGCCAGCCTTGCTATTTATGGTGTCTTAAGTCGTCATGAAGCACAATTTGGGAATTAGTCACTGAGTTGCCTCCCATTTCTATGGTCCTGTTCTGGGTGAGATTAGCCAGTGAGTTTCCTCACATTCTTGTCAAGTTGCCAGAGAAGGGGAAGACTGGACTGGCTCATATATCTAAAACATGAAATGATATGTGGTTTGCTGACATATGGATCGTCATTCATTCCTTGATTTGCAGCTTGCTTGACATGTCAGCATGGAATTTTCCATTACATGCTCATATGACTACATGAAGAAAGGATCAGGAGTCATAGTTCTCTAAAAGGTCAGCTCAAGGTCACCAGCTTGCAATTTTAATTGTAATATATAAATTCTTTACATAAGCTGGGTATACATAATTGCTTTTTATGACCACAAGATATAGCAGCATTATACAAACCAATCATTTGTTGGGTAATCCTACAGGAGTTTTAATGTACGTTGTTATCTCTGTTGGAAAAGATTACGTATTTTCTAGAGAGATGCTCAAACCACAAAGTTTGTGTGATTTGTGTTTGTAAACAATTTTAATGGGTGCCTAGTGTCTGTGAGTAGTTTTTCTTTTGGACTTGTTTTTATAAATCCAATTACATAAAGTATTGAGGTGTTCATGTAACAATCTGTGGCCACATACATGCAGACACCATGGTTCTCAGTGAGGCTGGGACTTTGGGTTGTCAGCACCAAAAACACAGGCCTTTACTACTTGAACTCTTCTAGCTGTGAGAAATTAGCAGGCTCTTTTAGTCTCTGAGCCCAACCACTAGACCAGAGCCAGCTCCAGGCACCAGCCCAGCAAGCAGGTGCTTGGGACGGCCCAGGGGAAGGGGCTGCACGTTGGGCTGTTCCGCAGCAATTCGGAGGCAGGTCCCTCTCGGAGAGAAGCACTTGCTACCGAATTACCGCCGAAGAAGAAAGCAGCGCGGTGGAAGTGCCGCCAGAGTGCCGCCAATCGCAATTGCAATCGCGGCTTTTTTTTTTTTTTCCTGTCGCTTGGGGCGGCAAAAACCCTGGAGCCGGTCCTGACTAGACTGAGATATGATTGATCACATACACTCAACCAGCGTAATAATTTAGATCCAGTGTTTTGTTTCTGAGCTCATTGTGTTAATATTTTTTAATGGACAAATATGCGGAATACTAGAATAAGTGACTACCTTAAATAACATTTTTCGAAGAACAAAGATGCAAAACCAAAACCCTGACATAGTTTTTTGTAGTGATGTGATGGGACATTCCCCCCACCCCACTAGCCCTGAAGGGGTTAATATAGGCAAGAGAGGCTAATTAGCCACAGGCCTGGAGGAGAGCTAGAGTGCAATGAGGATTAACTGGGGATAAAGGTCACCTAAGCAGAAACAAGTGTGGCTTCTATAAAGCCAGGGAGCTGACAACAGAGAGGACGGCTGAGGAAACCTGTGGTCACACTCCCTGATACAGGGGGAGGGGAGAGGAGAGTAGGAGCCTGTAATAGGCAGTGTAGGAAGTGGTCCAGGGAAGTAGTAAGAGCTGGGAGAATAGACTTGAGCTGCTGGGTCAAGGGTCCCTGGACTGGAACCCGGTGTTGAGGATGGGCCTGGGTTCCCTTACAAGCCATTGTGGGAGTAGCATGCAAGGGGCAGCCTATTTGGACAGTTTGGAATGGACTTTGATAATACCCTGGAATGGGGGGAACTTCAATGTGACTGGCCTGGATGGCTAAGCTATGAGGTAGCATGAGTGATACTACAAAGCGAGTCAGAGTAACAGCCGTGTTAGTCTGTATCCGCAAAAAGAAGAACAGGAGTACTTGTGGCACCTTAGAGACTAACAAATTTAGTTAGTCTCTAAGGTGCCACAAGTACTCCTGTTCTTCTTTTTACAAAGTGAGTGGGACCACTGGCTGAGCAACCAGAAGGGGTGTCAGACCACATGGTGAGCCAGTCCCCAGATGGGCCACTAGGAGGCACCAGAGCCATAAGGAAGCTCCTTGTTACAATTGACTTCAAAAAATTAGGTTATACTTTTAAACTGTTTGTAACAATCAGGTCATATAAATGAGCCATTCAACACATACAGTAGCAGAATTATGAGATGAAGGCTATAATCCATGTGACAGTGGTCCTATCTGATTTTCAGCAAGCAGGAATTTAGGGACAGATAATGAAGTAGGATTGGGCACTGGAAACTTGATCAAGTTCTAAGGGGAATCCAGAAAAATCTGGAACTCTTATAACAGCTTAGTGCACATTAGAAAACATAATCCCAACTATACATAAATACAAAATGATGGGATCTAAATTAGCCACTACCACTTAAGAAAGAGATCTTGGAGTCACCGTGGATAGTTCTCTGAAAACATCCACTCAAAGTACAGTAGCCGTAAAAAAGCTAACAGAATGTTAGGAGCCATTAGGAAAGGACTAGATAAAAGACCAACAACAACAACAAAATCCTAATGCCACTATATAAATCCATGGTTCACCCACACCTTGAATCCTACATGCAGTTCTGGTCACGCCATTCCAAAAAAAGATATATTAGTATTGGAAAAGGTACAGAAAAGGGAACAAAAATGATTAGGGGTATGGAACAGCTTACATCGAAGCAGGGATCAAAAAGACTGGGACCATGGGGGGGGGGCATATCATAGAGGTCTATAAAATCATGAATGATGTGGAGAAAGTGAATAAGGAAGTGTTATTTACCCCCTTTAGGTAACACAAGAACTAGGGATCACCCAATGAAATTAATAGGTGGCAGGTTTAAAACAATCAAAAGGACGTACTTCACACCATGCAGTCAATGTGTGGAACTTGTTATGGAATGTTGCGAAGGCCAAAAGTATAACTGGGTTCTAAAAAGAATTAGATAAGTTCATGGAGGATTGGTCTATCAATTACTATTAGCGAAAGGTGGTCAGGGATGCAAGCCTATGCTTCGGGTGTCCCTAAACTGGCAGCTGGAAGAAGTTGGGACTGGAAGAGAGGATAGATCACTTGAAATTGCCCTGTTCTGTTCATTCCCTCTGAAGCATCTGGTACTGGCCACTATCTGTAGACAGGATACTGGGCTAGATGGACCCTTGGTCTGACCCAGTATGGCCGTTCTTATGTTCACCAGGCAGAAGAGTAGATAGCCTTTGAGAAGGGAGAGCTCTGCAGCCATTTGTTGTAGAGATTAATTGTACATGAAGTTGGGTTTATTTATGGCAAACAACTTTTCCTTTGTTTTTCTGGTTGTAACCAATGCATTCTAACCCTCTTCAAGAATAAAACCTAGAGGACAGAGACTTGCTGACCAGTGATTTTTAGTTCTGCCTCTCGGTGACCCACTGCACCAGTTTGCAGTAACATTTCTCTGTTTCATTTTCTTTCAGATTGTATTGCTTACTTTATTAAGCATATTTGTCACTAAAAGTATAACAAAGCATAAAACCAAGAAAAAGGTTCTTTCTTGGGCAACGAATTGTAGTATATGGAAGTGGAGCTCCCTGAAACCTCTTATTTCACATATTTCACCCAACCATCTCCCTCCCAGTGGTACAGGACTGGATAGAAGTTATATATAGTAATACATATACAAAAATTTATCTGCATGAACACTTTTTTTTAAAATGTAAAGGTTTTTAAATAATAGAGACTCCTCGGTAGAATCCTGTGAAAATGGGATTTTAAAATAAGATTTTTAATATGTCAAAAATACAATTGATTATTTTTAAATGAATGATTTGAAAGCATGGGTTATTTGAAGAAGGCCAGGTGTTATTTAATTTTGCCATTCATCATGAATCTTGTGATAGTTGATGTGTTTCCTAAAACTCTCCTGGTTGTGGCAAAAACCTTGAAAACATGGTCCAAGTGCATCCGCAAGGCTCAAAAGCCAAAAGGCAAATAAAAAGAACCCAACATTTGTTTAAATCTCATGGTTTCTAAGCCAATCTCATAATGTTGGAGGGACTGACTCATGATTTTTGCAAGTTTGGGATTGGCAATATTGGATTAGACATCTACTTGATAGTGCCAATAAGGATTTCAGGACCTTTGCGAGAGGATAAAATTTGATTTTTCTGGGCAGTGATGAATTGAAATCCTTCTCTTGTTGCATGCTGCAAGCTTAAATGGCACATAATCTTTGTTATAGCTAGGGAATCCATCACCTTATTATCTGTGCACCTATATAAACTTCTATTAAACTGCACTCTACTTTCAAGAAGCTACTGAACGTTCTTCAAGAAGGACAAGGTACTATTTTGCATTCAGCATTGCATCTTACGTAAAATGGAATGAAGCCTCTGCCCTCGGAATTGTAAATTATTATATCCATCTGTGCCTTTATATCTCACTCATCACCAGAGCCTGTATGCACCAAGTTCTCAAAGTCACGTCTCATTCTTAAAACTGTAACTAAAAAGTAAAGGAAAAGAGTTTTCCCCGCCTCCAATAACAAAGCAACATTCCATAGGTACATTACAGTATATTCAAATATAGGGTATGCAAACTATCACTCACTGCATATCAAGACAGAGATAACTTACTCTATGTACACTTCAGCCACCATAAAGAATGTGTGTACTAGACAAGTTAATATGTAGATCTCAAAATCAGTATCACGCTAGCATGATTTTCCAAGAAGAGGGCTAATTACATTGATCTTAATAAGTTCACTAAAGAATCAAATATCCTTTTATTTCCACTCTGCAAAGTGTCATTACATTGCTTACTTGTTACTACTCAAATGAGTCAAATAAAAGAAGTAATATTATTAGCCAGTGATGGTGCCCAGCCATCTGGGTATACAATATAAATGCACAGGTTAGGACTCAATAATCATAATTCAGATGACTCCACTTAATTGGCATCATGATGTATGGCATGTCCATTTAATTGTTATAATTACCAGGGAACTGATTCTGTGCAATGAATTTTAATTATTCTAAGCAGCTGTTACAACTCTATTTAAATGGCATATCTGGTTAGGGATTGGTCTAACTTGAAACTATTTATCTGAAAGCCTTACCCCTTAACCTATGTCAAAATTTGGATAAAGTGATACCTATATGTGAAAAACTTCTGCGTTTGGTTTTACAAAACCACCTTTGGCTATGCCTTTCTTTAGGTTTGGTGTTAGCTACTGTAGGCTTATTCATGGTATTGAAGAGAGAATTACTAGCATAAACAGCTCAGTGTGCAGTCCTTGGTCCTTTGTTCATTTTTTAATGTTACTTCCCATCAATACAATGGCTGTCCAGGAGTCAAACTATTTATATTAAAATGCAGTCCTATTCTGAATGTGACTCTGTCAAAATGACATAAAGGGACTCCATGTTTATTGTCTCTCGCCATATCAGTTGCGCTCAGTTTAAAAGTAGAAAAATATTTTTTCAGAGTTCCAAACCTGCAAACTCACCTTGGGATTTAAGAGTCTGGTTGGGTCTCTTCTGTCTCCTGGATCACCACTGGAAATAAAGGTTCCAAAGCCCACATTCTGTCTTCAGGTATACCTGTGCATCCCCATTGTCTTCAAATGATGCTGTCACTAACACCTATGCAATACAGTTGCATTCAGTAGGTTTACACATGTTCACTTTATATATATATATATATATATATATATACATACACACACATATGCAGTTTTTAATATATATATATTGTGTATATATATATATATACACTCTCTCTCTCTCTCCCTACCTTCTTTAGGCACGTTTGTAGTAATTCCACAACACATGCCCCTTCTTTCTGTTTTGTGTTGCCATACCAACTATTACGAGACTAATCAATTAAGGGTGGGCTATTATCAGCTCGTTCACCTGCACATCTACCAATGTGATATATGCCATCATGTGCCAGCAATGCCCCTCTGCCATGTACATTGGCCAAACCGGACAGTCTCTACGCAAAAGAATAAATGGCCACAAATCAGACGTCGGGAATTATAACATTCAAAAACGAGTCAGAGAACACTTCAACCTCCCTGGTCACTCAATTACAGACCTCAAAGTTGCAATACTCCCACAAAAAAACTTCAAAAACAAACTCCAATGAGAAACTGCTGAATCGGAATTAATGTGCAAACTGGACACCATTAAATTAGGCTTGAATAAAGACTGGGAGTGGATGGGTCATTACACAGAGTAAAACTATTTCCCCGTGCTAATTTTTTCCCCTACTGTTACTCACACCTTCTTGTCAACTGTTGGAAATGGGCCATCCTGATTATCACTACGAAAGCTTTTTTTTTCTCCTGCTGATAATAGCCCACCTTAATTGATTAATCTTATAGTTGGTATGGCAACACCCATTTTTTCATGTTCTCTGTGTGTGTATATATATCTTCCTACTGTATTTTCCACTGCATGAATCCAATGAAGTTGGTTTTAGCCCACGAAAGCTTATGCCCAAATAAATTTGTTAGTCTCTAGGGTAAATTGACTAGTTTCAAGTTAGCAGTGTCCATTTAAGGCAATAGTCTCCAAAATATGCCATCCAACAATCACTTACTACCAGCCACAGTTCTGTGGTTCAACAGAAAATCATAGTCATGTATTTATTTCTTTGCTTATGAGTTTCTGACTGGCAGACAGTGATGAATAATATCGTCAAACAAAATGCAATATTTTCTTAAGATTGAAATAGTACAAAAATTTGACCTCAGTTGTTTTGACTGCAAATTAGATTTCTCTATATTTCTGTAATGTGCTGTGAAACAAACAAACTGTTACTGGAATTTAAAGAGGCTCAAGTTATTTAATGGACTGTAAAGCTCTGGGTGCTAGGGTGACGTGGAAGGCTGCCTAGGGGACTCTGATGTATTAAGCAGCATTGATTCCTTTTAATATATCCACTTGGACAGCTGCATGTCTATCAGGGCTCTGAAACCTGTCAGGGGAGGAGAGTCTCAGAGCTCGGTCTCCAGCCAGGAACGTCTACACTGCTATTTTTATACCTGTCATGTGAGCCCACGTCAGTTGACCCAGGCTCTGAAACTCACTGGCGCAGGGTTTCGTTTTGGTTTTTTTGCAGTGTAGATGTATAGAATCCAGCACTCCTGGTTTCCACTTTCTCTAGCTTCTAGCCCCACTGTCAAAACCTTGCAGAGCCCACTCCGCACAGATCAGATGTGCTGCTGCCATGGACAAAGGAGATGAAGACAAGGCTAAGGACATAGAATCACAGTTATAGAATTGTAGGACTGGAAGGGACCCTGACAGGTCATCTAGTCCAGTCCCCTGCACTCATGGCAGGACTAAATATTATCTAGACCATCCCTGACAGGTATTTGTCTCTAACCTACTCTTAAATGTCTACACTAAGAAGCTTACAGTGGCACAGCTGTAATGAGCCACTGTAAGATCACTTGTGTAGCTCTCTTCCGCTGACATAATATAACCTCCTGAGCGAGTGGCGGTAGCTATGTTGGTGGGAGAGCGTCTCCTGCTGACATAGCACACGAGCGCTTATGCCAGCGAAGCTTATGTCTCTCACGGGTGTGACCCCTGACCAATGTAAGTTTTGCCGACATAAGGGGTAGTGTAGGCAAGTCCTAATAAGTAGTATTCCACCTATTATTTGGTCATAGGGAGCTGTGCCCATGTAGGGTTCCCTTTGCCCAAGTTAGCAGAGCAAATCCCCTGGCTCTGTAGAAGTAGCTACTAAACTAGTATATAGCTGAGGTCTAATGGCTAGTTCAAACCTTAGCATTGGCTCTGTGATGGTGGCACATTATTGCCAAGTACCCTTTCGAGCCTGTTATCAGACACTATATTCAGTTAACAGATAAAAAGAGTTTGTCAGGCCAGTAATTGCTTTGTGGAAAATAATTAGGTTAGACTCTGTGTTTTCCCTCTCAATTGCTATGGTGATGATAACACATTTGGTGCTTTTTAAGGCCATAAACAGCAGCAGCAGTTCAGAAAGTAAATGGGAGCCCTGGTTTTCTTTGTGAATATGTGAGGTTTCATAATCATGTGGTGCAAGATTTTGGGAGAGGGAGGAAGACAACACATCAGAAGGGATCCAACTAGCCAGTGTTATCAAAGAGTTACTGACCAAAGATGAAGAAAAATAAATTAGGTGAATGATCCTGCCTTGCGCACTCCTGTGGTTATGTCTATTTGTGACAATAATTCAAGGGAAAGAGGATTGTAGAGTGAGGAAGGAAGAAAATGACTCAGATTTATTCCTTATTTTACCTACAGCTTCTGTGTTTGCTCTGTACAATTAGTTCTATGAGGACCTTCCTAAAGAGATTACTTTGTAAGGCCATCTTTATGCCTCACCCGCAGGGTCTCCAACAATTGTGCTTTGTTCCGCCTCTCTAGCCTGCAAAACGGTGACTGATTCTGATGCAGCGAACTGCTGTGAAGCCGGTACAAAGTGGAGTTACTCCCTTTCAACTTCAGACAGTCAGATCAGTGTGGGTGAGTGGACTCCTATGGCATGGTTTCAATCAGCAGAGTTGCTGCTGCAAGTGCAGAGAGACGCCTGCTGCTTGTTTATCAACATATTTGTCAAATTGCTTTTGAAGTTTAATAAGATTAATGCTCCATTAACATGATTGAGTTTCTTTCACTTTATCTCTTGAACTTACACTGTGGTTTCTTTCTGTTTGGGGTGGGGCATAGGTTTGGATAAAATAAGACTGTCACCCAATTCTGAATATTCAGCTCATTGGTTTTGACTTCCAGCTGTTGGCTGGGATGGGCGCTGGAATTGCTGAAATTCTGTGAAAAAGCTGTTTCCATTACACTGATGGCCAGAAATATCAGAAGTTACATGAAAAAAAACATGTTCTTGTGAGACTAACTGACCAATTATTATTCTTATTTCATACTCGATTGTTTTTTTGTTGTTCATTCATTCAGCCTGGTGCTATTTTTCTAGCATAAGAAGAGCATAATACTGTGTTCCTCTATAGTGCTTTCCAGGCAGGGATCCCATCATAGCCTCAGGAAGGAGTGCGGTCTGGTGACTAGAGTACTAGGTTGGGATTCAGGAAAGCTGGATTCTAATCTTAGCTGTGCCACGAACCTGCTGGGTGATCTTGGGTAAGTCATGTTACTTCTATGCCTCTGTTTCCCCTTCCATTCCTTTTCTTGTCTATTTAGGATATAAACTTTTTGGAACAGAGATTGCTGCTCCCTATATGTTTGCCCAGTGTCTACTACAATAGGGCCCCAAACTCAATTGGGACCTCTAGGCCCTGTTGTAATACAAAGAATTATTAATAATAATATCAACCATTTTACAAATATTAAAAAAATAAGCTTCACAACACTTTTGTGAGATACAGTAGGAGAGTATTATTTTACAGATGCGTAAAGTCACGAATAGAAAATGCTTTTCAGGGACACCCAGGGTTCTGAGGCACCTCACTACCACTTGCCCTTAGAGTGAGAGAGCCTGTCTGTGCCTGCTGTGGGTCAACTCCACAACTCCAGCAGTGGCAGGCAACACAAACACTCCCCTCAACGCCTTGACCCATCGGCTCCAGGAGAAGTTGGCGCCTATGGTTCTTAGGCCTGTTGCTGCGTAGACCCCACTGACACCAAATCCCTGCTTGGCTCCTACTCCTTGTCCCTATGCCTGGTACCATGCCCTGACCCCTGCTTCTGACTTCATCTTTGACCTTTAGTATGGCTTCCAGCTCGGGCCTGACCCATAGTGTGGCTTCGGGCTCTCACTCTGGCTCTGATCTTTGGTGTGACTCCTGAGAGCGATCCTGACATCACCTCTGGTTCTGACCACTAGGTCAGACTGCGCTGTTTTGGGCCCTGCCACAGTGCTTTTACAGCCAGGCTGGCTGTGGCCCTTCTTTCATGAGATATGCACATTGTCAGTTTGCCAGGTGAAGGATCCAATGTGTCTCTCTTAAGAGCATAAGATGTGTCTATACTGAAAATTAAGTATTATCCATACGTACATTTCACAATGATTATGATGACCAGTGAGCTACTGGCTCTCAGTAGAGACTTCATGTGCCATGCTTTGGTGAACTATAATGCAGATATTTAACCCAGAGGATCCCTTTAAAACCCTATGCACACCCTGTGTCCTTCATCAGTTGGCACCAAGGGATCCCTGGGTCACAGAAAGGTTAAGTGATTTGTCCAAGATCACACAGGAAAGCTGTGGCTTACTACCCAGAAATGTGGAGTAGTGTCAGATCCCCTGACTCTCCAGCCTATGTCTTAAACACAAGATCAAGGCAAAGCAAACGATTATAAAATTGGTCTTGAATGTCCCATCACTGCAAATACTTGTCACTGCAAAATAAATGTCACTGCAAATACTTCCTTGCCCCTCTTTGTTATTTATAAACAGAATATTATAAATTTGGATATAAATATAAATTGGAATATAAAATTGGAAGCTGGTGTTGGAGGATGTCCTGCTATATGAGCAGCATGGGGAGGTATGGAGAGTAAGCTCTGCTCTGAGATGACGTCTTTCCCCTCCAGATGTTGCCATTTGAATGTTTGGGGTCTTAAGAGTGAGTCTTGGGATAGGTTTCAGAGTAGCAGCCGTGTTAGTCTGTATCCGCAAAAAGGAGAACAGGAGTACTTGTGGCACCTTAGAGACTAACAAATTTATTAGAGCATAAGCTTTCGTGGACTACAGCCCACTTCTTCGGATGCATATAGAATGGAACATATATTGAGGAGATATATATACACACATACGGAGAGCATAAACAGGTGGGAGTTGTCTTACCAACTCTGAGAGGCCAATTAATTAAAAGAAAAAAAACTTTTGAAGTGATAATCAAGCTAGCCCAGTACAGACAGTTTGATAAGAAGTGTGAGAGTACTTACAAGGGGAGATAGATTCAATGTTTGTAATGGCTCAGCCATTCCCAGTTTTGGAGACTCTAGACCCAATCCTACTCTGATTGAATAAATAGGAGTTTTGCAGGTTTCAGTGGGGGTGAGAGATGGACCTCTGTTACCATTAAACAATGGAAAGATGGTCTCCTATTACTGTTCTTCAGTTTTATTTTAGGAAAATTAACTAAATATATATTTTAAAAAATTCCCTACTGGGTGAGTGGGAGGCTGACTGACTTTGAATAAACTGCAACTTCCAGTCACATCTGGAGGGTTCTGCTTCCCCCATGTGGGGTAGTATCATACAGCCTTTCTTCTTAGCCAGGCAGCCCTGTGGCTCCAGAACATGAAGTTGCAGACCACTCTCTGGCTACTGGTAGAATGGGAATTTGGCCATTCCCTCACATTCTCAGGAATACTGGGTTCAGCCTATTATCATTTTGATCATAAAATATCCCCTACAATATTGGCTACCAGACAAACATGGGTCAGTTTGTCTACAAAATTTAAATTCCATCCGTTTTCACATATTGATGCTATACTTTGGGGGCAAGTCATTGTTGAAAATCTACAAGAAACCATTAATATGGAGACAGTGGATTGATAAAAATGTAATTGGGTCTCTCAACTGATCTCAGAGGACCAGGTCCTGCCATTCCAAGCACTGTAACAACAATACAACCTACCTGGTCCAGCTGTGTGGCATTACATGCAGGTTAAGCATCTCTTGAAGGACATATTTGATCCTGATGTGCTTGGAGCATCAGAGACTCCAGAATTGCTTAAATAGAGAAAGATCCATAGGTTCACACAATGAGCTGTTCTGATTTCCTGGCCTAAAAGACTCTCCCTAACTTAGATTGACCGTGCCAGGCTTGGAATAAAGATCCAAAGGCCAAATCAAACTTGGAGTTGCAGCTAGCAAGAGATGTTCAGAGTAACAAGAAGGGTTTCTTCAGGTATGTTAGCAACAAGAAGAAAGTCAAGGAAAGTGTGGGCCCCTTACTGAATGAGGGAGGCAACCTAGTGACAGAGGATGTGGAAAAAGCTAATGTACTCAATGCTTTTTTTGCCTCTGTCTTCACGAACAAGGTCAGCTCCCAGACTGCGGCACTGGGCAGCACAGCATGGGGAGGAGGTGACCAGCCCTCTGTGGATGAAGAAGTGGTTCAGGACTATTTAGAAAAGCTGGATGAGCACAAATCCATGGGGCCGGATGCGCTGCATCCGAGGGTGCTAAAGGAATTAGCGGATGTGATTGCAGAGCCATTGGCCATTATCTTTGAAAACTCATGGCGATCGGGGAGGTCCCGGATGACTGGAAAAAGGCTAATGTAGTGCCCATCTTTAAAAAAGGGAAGAAGGAGGATCTGGGGAACTACAGGCCACTCAGCCTCATCTCAGTCCTTGGAAAAATCATGGAGCAGGTCCTCAAGGAATCAATTCTGAAGCACTTAAGAGGAGAGGAAAGTGATCAGGAACAGTCAGCATGGATTCACCAAGGGCAAGTCATGCCTGACGAACCTAATTGCCTTCTATGATGAGATAACTGGCTCTATGGATGAGCGGAAAGCAGTGGACGTGTTATTCCTTGACTTTAGCAAAGCTTTTGATACGGTCTCCCACATTATTCTTGCTGGCAAGTTAAAGAAGTATGGGCTGGATGAATGGACTGTAAGGTGGATAGAAAGCTGGCTAGATCGTTGGGCTCAACGGGTAGTGATCAATGGCTCCATGTCTAGTTGGCAGCTGGTATCAAGCAGAGTGCCCCAAGGGTCGGTCCTGGGGCCGGTTTTGTTCAATATCTTCATTAATGATCTGGAGGATGGCGTGGACTGCACTCTCAGCAAGTTTTCAGATGACACTAAACTGGGAGGAGTGATAGATACACTGGAGGGTTGGGATAGGACACAGAGGGACCTAGACAAATTAGAGGATTGGGCCAAAAGAAATCTGATGAGGTTCAACAAGGACAAGTGCAGAGTCCTGCACTTAGGATGGAAGAATCCCATGCACTGTTACAGACTAGGGACCGAATGGCTAGGCAGCAGTTCTGCAGAAAAGGACCTAGGGGTCACAGTGGACGAGAAGCTGGATATGAGTCGACAGTGTGCTCTTGTTGCCAAGAAGGCTAACGGCATTTTGGGCTGAATAAGTAGGGGCATTGCCAGCACATCGGGGGACGTGATCGTTCCCCTCTATTCGGCATTAGTGAGGCCTCGTCTGGAGTATTGCGTCCAGTTTTGGGCCCCACACTACAAGAAGGATGTGGAAAAATTGGAAAGAGTCCAGCGGAGGGCAACAAAAATGATCAGGGGGCTGGAGCACATGACTTATGAGGCGAGGCTGAGAGAACTGGGATTGTTTAGTCTGCAGAAGAGAAGAATGAGGGGGGATTTGATAGCTGCTTTCAACTACCTGAAAGGGGGTTCCAAAGAGGATGGATCTAAACTGTTCTCAGTGGTAGCAGATGACAGAACAAGGAATAATGGTCTCAAGTTGCAGTAGGGGAGGTTTAGGTTGGATATTAGGAAAAACTTTTTCACTAGGAGGGTGGTGAAGCACTGGAATGGGTTATCTAGGGAGGTGGTGGAATCTCCTTCCTTAGGGGTTTTTAAGGTCAGGCTTGACGAAGCCCTGGCTGGGATGATTTAGTTGGGGATTGGTCCTGCTTTGAGCAGGGGGTTGGACTAGATGACCTCCTGAGGTCCCTTTCAACCCTGATATTCTATGATTCTATGATTCTATCTGTGTATATAAGATGACCATCTGTATCATTGTTGTTACCATTGTTATGCAGTTGCAACAAATCTTATACAAAGTGTATCATGTAAGGTGTCAATGGAAAAGTTATAGTCTGTCAAGTATGATTGTCCTGGTTAAATCCATGTAGCATCACTATATCTGAAGTTAGGAATATTGGCTATGTATTTATATCTAAAATGTTTGTTCTTGGGGTGACACCCACAAGGTAGTCCAGCCCATTCTGAATGGGCTATTCAAGCTTGATGGGCCATTAAGAAGAATCAACTCTCCAGATAGCTCTTCCTTAGAATGCTGCAGATATAGGGATGACAAGTGCCCAGTTTTCAACCGAAAAGTCCCATTGTTGAAAATCTACAAGATTTTTGACCGGCCACCAAAAGTCCAGTTACTGCCTGCACGGGTTCTGGAACGGAGGGGTGCTGTGCAGGTGGCAGTTGAGTCCCAGTTGAGGGAGAAAGGGCGGGGAGTGAGTGAGCAGTTGGTGGGAGTGATCAACCGACCAGAGGGAGGAGGGGAGTGAGGGGAGGAGGGAACAAGTGAGTGGCCAGGGGAGGAGGGGAGCGAGCGACAGAGAGGGGCCTGTAGTGTCTGGTTTTAAGAAATTGAAAGTTGGCAACCCTAGACTGAACACCTTCCAATCTTTTGGAAGTTACTAGAGAGACTTTTGCAAGCCAGCAGTCTATTCCATTATTGTTATGATCCTGATCTATGAACATTGAAAATCACTTGTATGTACACGCACCGCACCATAACAACTCTAACTCAGGAACCAACCCATGCAACAAACCTCGATGCCAACTCTGCCCACATATCTACACCAGCAACACCATCACTGGACCTAACCAGATCAGCTACAACATCACCGGCTCATTCACCTGCACGTCCACTAATGTTATATATGCCATCATATGCCAGCAATGCCCCTCTGCTATGTACATTGGCCAAACTGGACAGTCACTACGCAAGAGGATAAATGGACACAAGTCAGATATCAGGAATGGCAATATACAAAAACCTGTAGGAGAACACTTCAACCTCCCTGGCCACACAATAGCAGATGTAAAGGTAGCCATCTTACAGCAAAAAAACTTCAAGAATAGACTCCAAAGAGAAACTGCTGAGCTCCAGTTCATTTGCAAATTTGACACCATCAGATCAGGATTAAACAAAGACTGTGAATGGCTATCCAACTACAGAAACAGTTTCTCCTCCCTTGGTGTTCACACCTCAACTGCTAGCAGAGCACCTCACCCTCCCTGATTGAACTAACCTCGTTATCTCCACACTGATATATACCTGCCTCTGGAGATTTCCATTACTTGCATCTGAAGAAGTGAGGTTCTTACCCACGAAAGCTTATGCTCCCAGTACTTCTGTTAGTCTCAAAGGTGCCACAGGACCCTCTGTTGCTTTTTACAGATTCAGACTAACACGGCTACCCTTCTGATACTTGTATGTATGATTCTTTAACCATTCAAAAACTGTCTTCTTTTCTTTTCTTTTCTTTTCTTTTCTTTTCTTTTCTTTTCTTTTCTTTTCTTTTCTTAATAAATCTTTAGTTAGTTTACTAAGGATTGGCTGACAGCGTGATATTTGGATAAGATCTGAAATACATATTGACCAGGGATTGGTAGATTGAGAACCACACATACGGTGAATTGGGTTTTCAGTAAACTCTCACTATATTAGTCTGGATTGGAATCAAGGGCTGGAATGCCTAAGGGGGACTATGTTTGGCTTCTTGTTAACCAATGTAGAGCTACAAAAGCTCTTTTGTTACTGATCTGGTAAACCTAATTATAATATAAACCAACAGTTTTGGGGATTGTCCACCCTGTTTCTTGCAGTCTGCCCTGAGTGTGGCATTCTCATGTGGTCCACCCCATGCCCCCGGTCATTCTTTGCAAAACTCTACTATTGATGTGTGATTAAGAGTTATTCAGCAAAAAGTTATATTTTGTTCACACTGGTTCCCACATTGCATGGGTCTTCCCCCACTAGACTGCTGCTGAAGATGGTGGGTCACATATTCTGGGATTGTCCCAGATTACAGTCCTTTTGGCTAGAAGCAGGCAGGAAGATTAATATAATAATAGATACTTTCTTCGAAGTTACTTGCTAGAACTGTGTTTTGGGATATATTCCATCATCTTGGAAACTCTCCACCTCCCAGAAAGCCCCGTTCTCTAGAGCAGCACTTGTAGCCAAATGACATCTATTGCTTAGAGGGAAGAGCAGCCTGCCTCTGGGTATAGAAGCTTGGCACAGCGAGTTGATTGCCCTGGCAGCTCCGCAGCAGGTAACATTCAGGAGAAGAGGAACTTCAGACAAATTTGAAAAGATTTGGTCTGACTTTTTAGAAATCTTGGATTCATTCCTAGTGGATGGAAGCTGAGCGATCATTCTCCTTTCCACCTCCCTTTCCGTTCTTTACTTTTTGTTTGTTTGTTCTGTCCTTACTTTTTGGGGAAGAATCAGTAAAATATAACGAATAAAAAACAAAGTAATGATATGATGGGGTCAGATTCAATCAGTACTGGGTGGTACATCATATTAGCATGTTACCAGTGGTACCATTATTTTCTGCAGAATGTAAGCTTAGGTTGTTGTATGTGTGTGTGTGTTTGTTTGTTTGTTAAAAGAAACATCTAACCCTTATGGCTGCAAAGAAAACTTTCTGAATGTGACTCAGAGGTATTTTTTCAGTCTGTCAGAAGAAAACTGAGAGGTGTGAATTGCTCCCTTTCTTCTGAGTGGGTTTTGTTGCTGAAGCCTTAAAGATGACAAAGTAAGTGTCAAGATCAACTATTTCACTGCTGATCATTTTAGGTTGGAAATAGGGGAGGAGGAGTTTAAGCAGAGTACTAACACCATTTCCTCCCCACTGGTTATGCTACCCCCAAACAATGGAAACTTGTGTAGGACTTTAGGAAATCCACAATGAGGAGAAAATGACAGTAGCAACAAATAGCTAAACTACTTATACAATCAAGTCTCTCTTACTGCCTTTATGTGGCAGCATGCTTTGCTATGCATTAATAGCAAAACTACACACAGTGCAGGAAAGGTTGCGAGGAAAGGATATGAAACAAAGCAGTGCACTGTTAGTGAGGTCATCCAAGCTGGCAGAGGGCTGACAGCTCTGAAGTTCTGCTGATCATGATCAGAAATCCATCAAAAGAGTGATTTAATACCTGCCATTCTCCCACTCCCCCCCCCCCCCCAAATGGCAACTTTGAAGAAGCCCAGGAAACAGACTTGGAGGAAAAGCAAAAGTCAAATTATCTATTTTTATCAGGATTCACCAGACTGCTCTGATGTGGAATTGGCCCCTTACAGTTGGTCCCAGTACCAGGGAGAGAACAAGGAGGTCTGCATAGGAAACACTGAAGCTCCAACACAAAAACAGTTTGAAAAGAAATGCAGAAAGGCATAAATATCCATGCAGAGCAGTTGACTTGTGTTCATAAAGCAGTAAATTATATTAACTGCCTGGTATGGAGGACTTCCAAGAGAGGATTTCAAAGGTGGAGTGCCTGTTTGGATGCAGTAAAGACAGAATCTGCATCCCAAACTCAAATAATGAAAAATCAAAGATAGTTAGGATCCAGGAAAAAGTGGAAGACCTGAAGGATAGAACAAAAAGATTGAATCTGATTAGTTTGTCTCCCTGAAATAAAGGAAGGAGGAGATATGCTTTCTTTTATAAATAACTCCATCAAGGAACTCTCTGTGATACAGGATTTTGAGATAGAAAGAGCTAATTGCAGCCCATTTCCATTCTCTTATACTGATGAACCACCAAGAACAGGGCTAATAAAGAACTTAATATTTCTAAGACAAAGAAAAGGCCTTGTTAGACTCATTTACATGAATCAAATGAAACTTTTCAAAGTAATCCAGAGCAGTGGTTCTCAACCTTTTTCTTTCCGAGTCTCCCCTCAATATGCTATTAAAAACTCCAGGGCCCAGCAGGGGATGGGGGACTCGGGGCTCCGGGCCAGGGGTGGGACCCTTGGGCATAGGCGTAGTTTGACTTCTATTTTGGGGGGGCAAGGACCAGTAGGGTCCAGGAAGAGAGTGCCACGTCCACCCCTGACTCACCTAAGCAGGCCACCCACCTGTCTGGGGCTATGTGCTGGTGGCTGCTCCCCCAGGGCTCTACTGGCCCTGGAGCCGGGTCCCCACCTGGGTAGCTCTGACTGGCTGCGTGAGCAGTCAAAGGGGGCTGGGAGATGAGGAGCAGCCATAACCCCGGCCCGGGCAGCAGCAGCAGATGGGGGAATGCTACGGCTTCCCACTCCATGGAACCACCAGCCAGAGGAGCAGCTGCCCCTCACTACCTGTCTCTGACTACCCGCCTAGGATCTGGCCAAAGGGTGGGGGCTGAGGGAGAGGAGGAGCGGGGGTGTGTGTGTGGAGCTGCCCCCAGGACTGCCCCACTCTGGGTAAGGCACTGCAGTTTGGGGGGGGGGGGGGCAACACCCTCATGCCCCCTCAACTCTGCCTATGGGCTCAGGGATTCTGCCTGTGTTGGGGCTTCAGCCCCGCCTCTCCTGGTTTCAGTGGTGGGGAGCTCAGGGTTTCAGCTCCCTGCTTCTTTGACTTTGGGGTTGGAGGGGAGCTCAGGGTTTCAGCCCTGCGCTGCTCCCGGCTTCAGGGGGAGAAAGAGAAGGGGAGCTTGGGGTTTCAGCCTTGTGCTGCCCCTGGCTTCAGCCCCGCAGGGGGGGTGCCAGGGATGGGACTTCAGCCCCACATCTATCCTCGCTTCAGTCCCACGGGAGTGCGCCAGGGATGGGGCTTCAGCCCCATGCCGCTCCCGGTTTCAGGCCAATGGGGGGCACCGGGGTTCGGGACTTCATCCCCGCACCGCTCCCGTTTTCAGCCTCATAGGGGGGCGCTGGGGCTTGGGGTTTCAGTGGTGGGGCCCTGCGGCCCCTCTGAAAGGGCTCGCAGACCTACAGGGCCCACGGACCCCTGATTGAGAACTGCTGATCTAGAGATACTGTCATTGAATATTATTAGTCACATCACAGCCACATTTGTGAAGCACTGTATAAACACATATGAATATATGGTCCCTTAAGAGCCTACAATAATCTAAAATTTAATCTAAATATCTAATGCATGAATCTAAAAAATCATAGGAAACTTCCCCTGCAATGTGACACACATCTAATTTGCAGGTACCATGCCTGTGGTAGAAAGGGGAGAGACTCCTGGGCCTGTTGAATCCTTGGTCTCTGCTGAGAACTGCCCCAAAAGATACCGGTTGTGGTAGAGGTGGTACTGGTTTTGGCACTTGTGTAATAGGGCCTGGATGGGTTATTAGCCACCTATTAGTTTTACTTATTATAAGTAGGGCTAGTGGCACCATCTATTCCTAAGGTTGCCTGAATGCTTTTGGAAAACTTCAGCCAAAATCAGAGGGGTAGCCATGTTAGTCTGTATCCACAAAAACAACGAGGAGTCTGGTGGCACCTTAAAAACTAACAGATTTATTTGGGCATAAGCTTTCATGGGTAAAAAACCCCACTTCTTCAGCTGATATCCACCCTGACTGAATTGGCCTTGTTAACACCTGTTCTCCACTTGTAAGGTAACTCCCTTCTCTTCATGTGTCAGTATAGTTATGCCTGCATCTGTAATTTTCACTCCATGCATCTGAAGAAGTGGGTTTTTTACCCACGAAAGCTTATGCTCAAATAAATCTGTTAGGCTTTAAGGTGCCACCGGACTCCTCGTTGTGTTTTTCAGCCAAAATGGCTCAGCCATTTCCAAGAATGAGACTAGGGGAAAATGTTTTCCAATGTTAAAAAAATATATAATGGCAACCTTCTATTTGAAAAAGCTCTAGAGCCTCCATGATTTGGAGCAGGAACTTTTTGGGTAGGGGATGGCTTTTGTGTGAAGGATGTGCCTTCACCAAATCTGGCCAAGTTATCAGCCTCTGAAAAATCTCAGTTCACATGTACTCAGTAAAGACTTCTTAGATCTTAGCAGCTAAAATAAGCTATTGGAGTGTGTGTGTTTCGGGGGCGGGGGTGAGGGAGACTGAAATTGGATGAGAAGCTGGGTGGGAACATTGAGACTGGCCTGGCAAGGAAACTGGGACTGAGAACCAGTGGGGTGAGGAGGAATGAGTTTGGAAAGGGGAGTGGAGACAGACCTGATGAGGATCCATAGTGTGGTGGGAGAAATGGGACTGTCTGGGTGAGGCAGGGACAATGAGATTGGCCAAGAATCCCAGGGGGACTGGAAGCCAGAGGGATGGGGAACATGGATGGGATGGGAGTGACTGGAGGCCAGGAGGGAGGGGAGACATATCTGTGGAGTGGTAGGTGGAGAACTGGGACAGGCTGGGCAAGGAATCTGTGGACAAGGCGGCACTGAGTGGGCAGAGGACTAGGACTGGACAGGCAAGGAAACTGGGAACGGTGTGGAGACTTGGACTGAACCTAGGGAGACTGGGATGGGGAGTCTAGGGGTGTGAGAATAGGATTTGCTGGGCAAGGAGACTGGGATGGGATGAGAAGCCAGAGTGCAAACTGGGACTAGCTAGGTGAAGAGAATGGGACTGGGATGAAGAGCCATGGGTGGGGAAGAGACAGAACTGGGACAGGGATGGGTTGGAGGGAAAGGGGCAGAAAGGGTTACATGTGAGAAGAATCTGTTCCACTAAATCCCTGCCTCATTCAGTGCATATGATGGACCTGCTCTGGGGATAATCAGCATTGTATAGTCAAGCGTTCAGACACAACAGTGATGAAAATCAGAGAAATGCCCATGATAAATTTAATAATCTTGTCTTCAGAGTAGGGTTTCAATAGTGAGGAATAATTAAAGCATGGGCCCATACATTGAACAACGAGGAGAAAATTGCACATTCAGTGAGCACTGCCCATCATGTGCCCTGAATGATGGAGGGGTTCGCTGGATAACATGATACATGATCATGTAATTAAGGACTGTATCATAATCCATACACACAAGGGGGCTGAATTAAGGTTCCACAGGCAACCTGACTTTTGGCATTTCCCAGCTTCTGAGTGCTTGACTTTGCAATCTTAATAATGTTCTTTCAACATAGTTTTTGTGTAATTTTTTTGTGTTGCAATCCACCTAGTGGCACTGTAGTTATATCACTGAAGGGCCATCAGAAGCTAAAACTTTTCAGTTGCCCCTGATCTGGACTTGATTTGAACCAGTAAATAGGGTGAGTTAAATGAATTTCCTCTGGAAACATAATATTTAATGAGTTGCTCCTCACGTCATAATAAAAATAGTCTTTTGTTGTATTCCCCTGTATTTGTCTTGTCTATTTAGACTGTAAGCGTTTCAGGGTAGGGACTGTCAGGATATGCCTACACTGTAATTAAACACCCGCACTTGGCCCGGGCCAGCTGGCTCGGGCTTGTGAGAATCAGGCTGTGGGGCTGTTTCACTGCAGTGTAGTGTTCCGGGCTCGGATTGGAGCCCAGGCTCTGGAACCCTCCCACTTCAAAAGGTCCTCGAGCCCAGAAGTCTACACTGCAGTGAAACTGCCCTGCAGCCCGAGCTCCGTGAGCCCCAATCGGCTGCCAGTGTAGACATAATCTCAGTGTCTAGCACACTGAGACCTCATTCTTGTTTTATCACAGGGCATTGCCATAATAAACATGATTAATAGTAATAATGTAAAACATAACATATGTAACCCTTCCCTGAGGTATGACTGCAGCCTTCTCCCTTTTCTCCTCAGGGTTATGGGTGCTGTGTTCACCTATAAGGGTGTCTGGTACCCCCACTCAAGGAAACCCCTCCTAGTGTAGAGAACACAGATGGCTTGTAACTTGGGAAATATTTAACACAGTTTGTTACAGAGGAGTGTCAGTCAGAGCACGCACAAAAATAGCTATCACAATTCCCAGAGTAATAAAACAATAACTGGGGCTTTATTAGGTATGGGGAATTCAGGATAGGTGACAATGGAAAGAGGGATCAGGATAATAAAAGACAAAAAACAATAATACACAAACTCTATTCCTACCAAATATACAGCCAGGACAAACCACCTTGTGTCCCCTCCTAGCACCTGTCCAGGCAAACAGTGAATTTAAGCTCAGTGTCTGATGCTTGTTGCAGTTCTGAAGTTGGTGGCAATCTTAAAACAGAATAGCAAAATAAATAAACAATGGTGTTCTTACAAAGTATCCACACCAAGGATGGTAAGATCAATCTTGTGGCTCTCTGGTCTGAATTCCAATGTGTGTTTAGGCTGGCTGTTGGTAGCCTGAACATGACTCTCCTCAGCATCCTTAGGTCTCTGTTGGGATGACACCGTTCAATTCCCCAGAAATCCCCAAAATACTCAAAAGTCTTCTCTTGGGTAGGAATGTGGAGGGTAGAAGGGTCCTCTCTGGCTGTGATGCTTCTCTCTCTGCTATGCTCAACACAGCCAAAAACTGAAAGTAAAACCAAACCCTTTGTCTCTGAATTCTGGTTTATGATTGGTTCTAGTAATGTTGCTAGCCCGTTCTATCTCTGCCCTGGACCATAGGCAGTCTGAGAAATAGAGTCCTGAACTTCTGCCAGTATTGCTGCTGTAGACCAGGGGTGAGTCTCCTAGATGCTCCATGTGGTATTTTAAGAGCAGCCCCTGCAAAGGGGTTACACATATTTAATATAGTATTTGACAGAACTGTCCAACTGTATGTCATAGGCCTTATACTGCTAATAAATCATGGAGATTCTCCTTTTGTTCATGTGGTAGGAATCTATGCTTCTGGAGAATTCTCACCATGAAGTTGTGTGACCATGATGTGCAGTACAGTGTCAACGGTGACATTCCTGGATGGCCGTGCATTTGTTACAATATCCATAAAACTGATCTGTCCTCCTAATATGCAAAACATACAAAATAATCGTGTCTCAAAGTACTTCAGTGACTGTTACTCGTCTCAACGGCCTTCCTGAGCAGAACAGTCGAGCTGTCTTGTTCATCATCCCATGGTCCCCTCTGAATTAGCAGGGAAAATAAGGCCTTCTCAGTTCAGGAAGCTTGTCTGTGGAGCTCTCTCCCTGTGGAGGTCTGCCAGAGACCCTTTGTACTGTCTTCGAGTCTTGGTGTGCAGCTGTTCTAGTCGGCTCAGCACATCTTTGACAGTTTTGGCTTCTCTTTTTCATCAGCTCTTTCTCTTTTGGATTATTTTCCTTTTTGCTTTGTTTGTCTATTATAGTGAGTGGTTTTCCTGGGTTGCTGTGTCTGTTGTGGCTTAATTTTCTACAATGTCCTTAGTGCCTGGATAAAAAAAATGAATTACATACAAATAAATAAAACAGTGGGCCAAATTTATCTTGGTGTGATTCTATTGAAGGCAATGGAGTTATGCCTTAAATGATTTTGGTCTGATATGTGTGGCAAAGGTGTGACTGACAGGAGAATTTGGCCAGTATGCAAGCATGGGGGTGAATATTAGCTGCAAGAATTAAACTTTTTGTTCTAACTGAAGAAACAGTCACCTCACACTATCTGACAAACTTAAGTTTCCTCAGTTATCCACTTATGCTATGCATATTGCTGCTCATCACACTTCAAATGATGACTTACATATGTAAAGGCAGAAGTGCTGCTGTTGTTATTGCTAATGACTTTTTTCTGCCTTGAGAGGTGACACCACAGCAAACAAAAATAGTGGGCAAAGCCAGCAAAAATGTTCCTTTGCAATCAAAGTGTAAGTAACGCTTTAATTACTTTGACTCAGTGCTGAGTAACACTCCTTTGGGATCATATTGTGAGCAAAGAGTATTATTTGAAACAAAACTTGAACAAATGTAGATATATCAAATTTATTGATGCATTTTTGACCACTATGCAGAAGGGCTGACAAACTGCAGCCTTACTACTTTGTCCGGTGACGCTGGGTCATCTCATGTGCTTGGTACGGTTGGACTAGGTCCATACTTGAATGGAAAATCTCCAAGGAAAAGAAATATATAGGTGATTCAAAAAAGATGTTGGTGATTCAGTAGCTGGCACTCTTCCCTTTCAGTCAGTTCTGAATCAGTACTCCAGTCCTGACATGGGCTACTGTGCTGCTGGCGGTGGTCTTCTCTGAATGAAATGTAAAACTAAGGCTCTCGCCAAAATGTGGTCTCTCCCGCCGGTGTAATTAAACCACCCTCAACAACCGACAGTAGCCTGCACTCCCGCCGACATAGCGCTGTCCACACTGTTGCTTCTGTCAGTGTAACATATGTTGGTCAGGGGAGTGTTTTTTTCACCCCCCTGATCTACAAAAGTTAGTGTAGACCAGTGGTTCTCAACCTGCGGCCCGTGGGCCACTTGCGACCCAATCAGCGCAGAGCTGCGGCCCATGTGACATCCCTAAGGCCATAGAGGTAGTATTGGATGAAGCCTATATAACACATTGTGGGCCACATATGCGGCTCACAATGGCAAATAGGTTGAAAAGCACTGGTGTACACATAGCCTTAAGATCCCCTGGGCACTTTTGTTCTGGCCAAATTCAAACAAATAACTGCCTTCTAAATTCAATCAAACATATTTACATTCTTCCTCTCTGAATTCCATCTGCAGTTTTAACCGGATAAGGTATTTGTCATATCCTAAACAGCTGTGTAGTGTTTCAGTAGATTGTTAAACAGTTGCTTCATTTCAGTATTGGATGGAATGACTCTGTGTATTCCTTACCTATGTCACAGGGATATTGTAAAGCTTTATTAATTCAAATTTATAAAGTGCTTTGAGATCCTCAGATGGAATGTGCTGTAGAAGTGCAAAGAATTATTAATTATTATTATTTATTATTGCAGCTATTGCAAAGTAAATCCAGATTTCATTGGTCTGTGCTGGAGGTTGTCTGCAGGGCCAGGAATGAGCCAGGCTGATCAGAGAGGGGAGTCTATATCTATTTTTTTTTATCTGTTTTCTCTATCTAATCTAAAGCAGCTGTCACTGTGGTTTCTAGATGCATGTGGGAAGGTGCTAGAAGAAGTGGGGTAAAGTGGGCCAAGAAACTGACTTCACTGGAGTGAGGGGGTGGCCACCCACCTTGGGATAGAGAAAAATAGGGCAGGCAGACTGGCAGGATCAGGATGGAGAGGAGGGAGTTGGGCAGTTTGGAAAGGGAGGAATATTTTGTCAGCAATCCTACAAAGTTTGTCAGACAAAATAGCCAAGTAATGAATAATGTACATGCATTGTCTTCTGTGTAGCTATGAGTGCCTGACCAAAGAGGAGATTTCAACCTAGGAGGGTGGGATTGGGTAGAGGAGCACTGTCTAGTCCCCAGTACACAAAAGGTTAACTCCAGCTTCCCTTAAAAGGATGAGCTATAAAAAAGTCTGCTGGGGAGCAGAACGAGGGGAGTGCATGTGGGAAGGCAGAGATTCCTACCCAGTTTCTGAGGGCTAGGAATGTTTTTGTGCTTGAGTTACTTTGTTTGGTTTGTGTTTATAAAGATTTTTTCCTACTCAATAGACCAGGGATTGGCAACCTTTGGCCCACGGCCCGCCAGGGTAAGCCCCTTGGCGGGCTGGGCCGGTTTGTTTACCTGCCGCCAGAGGTGAAAGTAAGCTCGGGTGGTGATTTAAAGGGCCCGGTTCTCCTGCTGCTGCAGGGAGCCCTGGGCCCTTTAAGTCCCCACCGGAGCTCCGGCAGCCAGGCTCGGGCAGGGATTTAAAGGGCCCGGAGCTTCGGCCGCTGCGGGGAGCCCTGGGCCCTTTAAAGCGCTGCCGGAGCTCCGGCAGCCGGGCTCCCACGGTGATTTAAAGGGCCTGGAGCTCTGCGGCGGCTGGAGCCCCGGGCCCTTTAATTCGCCCCTGAGCCCCGGGGCTCCCAGCCGCCTCTGCAGCTGGTAGCTCCGGGGTGATTTAAAGGCCCTGGGGCTCCCAGCCACAGCTGGAGCCCCAGGGCCTTTAAACCTTGAAAGGCCCCGCCTCTTCCGGTTGAGGCCACCCCCCCGCTCGGGACTCCGGCATACTGGTAAATCCTTTAAGTTACTTTCACCCCTGCTTGCCGCGTCCAAAGGTTCAGCCGATCGCGGCTCCCACTGGCCGTGGTTCGCCGCTCCAGGCCAATGGGGGCTGCGGGAAGCGGCGGCCAGCACAACCCTCGGCCTGCGCTGCTTCCCACAGTCCCCATTGCACTGGACGAGCGAACTGCGGCCAGTGGGAGCCGCGATCGGCCAAACCTGCGGATGCAGCAGGTAAACAAACTGGCCCGGCCCGTCAGGGGGCTTACCCTGGTGGGTCGCGGGCCAAAGATTGCCGATCCCTGCAACAGACCTTACTCCCTGTTGCTGTGTTATTTTCTGCTCAGTCACCACAGCATTTTACAGAGTCTTGGGAGGGGAAAAAAAAGAGTTAAGCTTAAGAGATCATAGTCACTGACAATCTCTGATCTGAAGCTTCCTTGCTATAAAATCCTGCTTAATTCTCCTGCACACTTCCCCACAAGTTTACTCTTCTGTTTCTAGAAGAACCTCTTCTGCTGCTGAAGACTCATCTCCACTGGGGAAATCTTATTTAACCTAATAAAAGCTTTGATGTTAATACATCACAAGTGAAATATTTTATCTCCTTGAACCTGAATGTCCATTGCCCTGCACCTTGTGTAATTATTGATATTAGGGGTAAAATGCTACCATTCTGATCTGGTAGCATCTTACACTCTGTTTGTTCTGGTGTAAATGAATGTACAAGGTGCAGGCCAAAGAATATTCAGGTAGGGTTTCCAACTTTCTAATCTCACAAAACCGAACACCCTTGCTCCACCCGACCCTGTCCTGCCCCTTCTCTGAGGCCCCACCCCCTGCTCACTTCATCCCCCTCCCTCCGTCACTCGCTCTCCCCCACCCTCACTCACTTTTACTGGGCTGGGACAGGGGGTTTGGGTGTGGGAGGGGGTGAGGGCTCTGGGCTGGAGCTGGGGATGAGGGGTTTGGGATGCAGGAGGGGGCTCAGGGCTGAGGTAGGGGATTGGGGTGCAGGAGAGGGTGTGGGGTGCGGGGTTCCCAGCCAATGGGAGCTCCGGAGCCAGTGCTAGGGGCTGGGGCAGCGCAAGGAGCCCCCATGGCCTCTCCTGCGCCTAGGGTCTGCAGGGACATGCCGACCGCTTCTGGGGAGAGGTGCGCAGAGCCAGGGCAGGCAGGGAGCCTGCCTTAGCCCTGCTGCGCCACCGACCGGACTTTTAGTGGCCTGGTCAGTGGTGCTGACCGGAGCCACCAGGGTCCCTTTTCGACTTTTCGGGCATTCCGGTTGATAACTCAGGCCATCTTTGTTTATTTTACCTCCTTCACTATCTCCAGAGGCTATTCCTCCTGCCTGTTTCTTACCCTCGTGGTAATACATTTTCAGTCTTCAATCCTAAACTTTCCAATATAAAGGAACAACAACATCATATGTTTGCGCACCATTCCTTAGGGTAGATATTGAAACACAAGAATTCTTTCTCTTTAATACTAATGGGCAGTTAGGAATTGTCTATGTTTATTAGATGTCAATTAAAAGGTTACAAACTATTATTATTTATCTGCATTACAGTACTGCATGTAGGCCAGGGCCCCATCATGCTTGGTATTGTTAAAAACATATGAGAAAGACACACTCTCTGTGATCTGGCCTGCATACTTGATTTAGCACATCTATAATCTCTGACTGCTCATTCACCAAGCTTTTTAGTTACTGGAACACCTAGGCCAGATCAGTCTGTGTTGAATTTGACACACTTTTTTCTCATCAATTTATTGTTGTTTGAATTGTGGTAGGACCTCAAATTGTAAATTAAGGATTGTGGCCCTTCTGTGTCAGACATCACACATAACAAAAAGATGGTCCACGCTCTAAAAGAGCTTACAAGTTTGAAAGTATATGATGAGAGACAACAGGTGGATACAACAAACAGACATGGGACGCACAAAGTAACAATGAACGATTCTCATCAGAATAAGAAGCAGCAGTCATGGTACCAACTGCCTAACCATTGTAGAGTGCTTTGAAGGTATCATGACAGAGCAGGGTTTTAATGAGAGGAGGATAAAATAGTGTTTGTGGATTTTGGGAAACTCTTTCTATGCATAAAGGGCAGCACTGGAGAAAATGCAAAGGTGTTTGAAGAAAAATTGGGCAGGTCAATGATAAATGCACGAATCACTGGCAGAACTTATTCCCCAACTGCTGTGGATGTCATGGAGAGAGTTAACTTTAAGCCTCACCTTTTAAATTCCATCAACCTATTCTATAGCCCTCTCAGTAGGATGGTCTCCCTGCCTGGAATATTTTCTGAACACTTCCCTCTCCCACCTGGAATGTGTCTGGACTATCCCCCCTCATCCCTTCCTCCAGCTCTGTCAAGCAATTATAATCCCTGCTTCAACACAACATAAATGCATAGAAGATTGAGTGAGAAATTGTACAAGATTTGGGGTCTCTCATACAATAAACTTTTGACTGAATTAGGACATGCAAGCTACATGCACTCAGTGAGACAGTGGCCCTAACTTTTAAATTATTCCTCACACTCCCCTCTTTCTCCCTTAGGCTAGGTCTACATAGCATCTAGAAGGGTGCTTCCCAGCATAGGTAGACAGACACATGCTAGCTCTGCTTGAATTAGCCTGCTAAAAATAGCAGCATGGCTGTGGCAGTATGGGTGGTGGCACGGACTCCCTCCCCCCCGAATACAATCCCACCCAACCCCCAGGGAACATACTTGGACTGTTAAGCTCTAGCCACCACCCATGCTGTCATGGCCACATTGTTATTTTTAGCAGGTTAATTCAAGCAGAGCTAGCATGTGTCTGTCTTCAAGCAGAGCTAGCATGTGTCTGTCTACCTGCGCTGGGAAGCACCCTTCTAGCTGTTTGATTTGAGCAAGTACACATATAACTTAATTAGAATCCAGAGGCTAATAATATACTTGTATTGTTCTTTTCCTCCTTTCTGCAATTGAGACTACTTGACAATAATGAAAGAAAATTCTATTTGCATGCCTTAATATTCTGGTTGCCTGGCTTCCCCATTCACAGTTAGCGGATCCCATGGTGAGATTTACGTCCTGTCTGATTCTTTGAATGAATCAATTTTACAATTGTAAGGATTATAACTGTATTGTATGTGGATTGCAAGCTGGACTTTGTAGGAGACAAATACAATGTATTTAGAAAACAAACCAAGAAGTGTTCTGGTCTTCCTTGTAAAAGGTCTGCTTTAGCTGTTATATAACTGACTTCCTTCTAGTTTGCAAACATCATGGTTAATATTAGCCTGGCAATGCAAGAGCGCCTACTTCACGTTTCATAAACAGAATGAATATTGTAGGATTTTGTGATATTGCTCCTTTGCCAATATCAAGCAAATTTAGGCATGGCAAACCTTGTACACTCATGTTGAAACTTAGTAAGTACTGAAACAGCATGTTAAAACAGAAGCACTCATAGCCAGATGCTCTCTGCTTTGGGATCAGCTGAGAATTGAGTTTGATGTAGATACCTTGCAATTGGATACCCATGAGAATAGAAGAGCTGAACTGAGGAATGTTAAGCAACTCATTGTTTTTTACCCTGTGAAGTGTAAAGCACTGAAAGCTTCATTGTTTCGTAACCACTTTGAGGGGAAGAAGAGTTACTTTAATACAGTCCTCTTACGTACAATGTACATTTTCATTTATTTATTTCATTTTATTAAATGTGCTCATCCAGAGCTCTGGACATACATGCAAGAAACAATACATACAAATTTCACAGTGGAGCATTGTCGACCTTAAAACCACAGCTGCGCAAGCCCACTGTAAGCGGGTAGTTTCCTCACAGTTTCAAATGCAGTCCATTTCAGTCAATAGGGTGGGTCATCCCCTTCCTGAGGTTTGGCTTTATTCACAAAAGAAAGGAAACAATGCACCTTAAGCCCCCCGCCCCCCAGATTGGCTGCTCCTTGAGAACTTCCCAGTTCACGACCCATGTCCTTTCTCTGAACAGAGCCACTCCTACTTCCCTTATGTCTGGATGGGACAGTGAGCTACCTGCAACTGTGAGTGAACAGAAAAACACACTTGACGTTTTCTAGCAGGACTAGGGTTACCATATTTCAGCAAGAAAAAAAGAGGACGGGAGGAGCCCCACCCTAGCCCCGCCCCTGCCCCTCCCACTTCCCGCCCCCCCAGAACCCCCAACCCTCCCCCCGTTCCTTGTCCCCTGACTGCCCCCTCCTGGGACCCCTGCCCCTAACTGCCCCCCAGGACTCCACTCCCTATCTAAGCCTCCCTGCCTCTTGTCCCCTGACTGCCCCAACCCTTATCCACACCCCCACCCCCAGACAGACCCCTGGGACTCCCACGCCCCATCCAACCACTCCCCACCCCCTGACAGCCCCCCCCCAGAACTCCCAACCCATCTAAACCCCTCTGCTCCCTGTCCCCTGACTGCTCCGATCCATCTCCCCACCCCTGCCACCTGACAGCCCCCCCCAGAACTCCCAAACACTCCCCCCCTGCTCCTTGTCCCCTGACTGCCCCCTCCTGGGACCCCTGCTCCTAACTGCCCTCCAGAACCCCACCCCCTACCTAAGACTCCCTGTTCCTTTCCCCTAACTGCCCCCTCCTAAGACCCCCCCCAACTGCCCCCCAGGACCCTACCCCCTACCTGTACCCTGACTGCCCAAAACTTTCTCCACTCCCCCCAAAAAGCCCCCCCCCGTTTCTTGACTGCCCCCTCCAGAACCTTCCTGCCCCCTGACCTCCTTACCCTGCTGCTCAGAACAGAGTGTTGGGCTCTGTGCAGCGGAGCCGGACACGTGGCTGAGCTCCCCAGCACAACAAAACCGGGTCCCTGGCCCTGCACAACAAAACCCGGTCTGGCCCTGCACAGTGCTGCCGGACTGGGCTGCAAGGGAGCTGCCGGCTCAGAATGCAGGGCGGATCTGGCTCCTCTACAGCTGCTCCTGAGTCCAGCCCGGGACTTCCCTGCAGCCCTCCCAGCCGCTCGCTCTGCTCTGCGGGGGGGGGAAATCCTGGACATTGTGAGTGCTTTACAAATTCCCCCCGGACGCTATTTTTAGCACAAAAAGGAGGACATGTCCGGGTAAATCCGGACGAATGGTAACCCTAAGCAGGACCATAGTCTGCTAGCAGGTAGAGATTTCAGATAAATGCTGCCAACCTGATGCACTCCCCCAAAAATAAACACGTTCCCCCCATAAATCACTTCACACTTCCACTCACCCTTCTGGAGGATTGTAGTAGGACATTGTACTCTGCAGCAGTCTACCAAGTTATATTTGCTGAAAATGTGACTCTTTCAAAGATGTTAGCAAGAGAGGGTGCAATCTACAGGTCTGAGCCCAGGACTGGGAGACAGGAGCCTCTGAGTTCAAATTCCAGCATTGCCACTGTTTTGTTATGTGACTTAACCTCTTACCTCATTTTCCCCACCTGTAAGATGAGGGTAACAATACTTACTCACAGGATGCTTTAAGGATTAATTAGTGAATGTTTGTAAAGTGAATTATGGGCAAGAATTGGATGTCTCTATATATCCCAGAAAAGAGGGAAACAAGTAGACAGCCAGCCCTGGCACTTATATGAGAAAGCCATAAATTCTGGATTGCAGAACACATGGCCCAACCAACATCAGAGCCAGCAGAGAGATTATCATTAGTGTCAGAATAAGCACTTCTGGAATTTGGACTGAAAAGAAGGCCTAGGTTGAAGAGACTCAACAACTAGTACAACATACCACACAAATGACTCCAGAAGCAACCTTGGAATGATCTTGAATTGTATAGTCACCAGATTTCAGAGCAGCTTCACCCCAAAATCCCAGAGGATCTAAAAGGTAACATACTAGATTTGAGAGAAGTCCAGAGCAGGAGTCCAGCCTGTGACATCATTTTATTTTGTGGACCTTGCAAGTACATAACAGGGAGTAGTCTATAGACAGACATGGAGACAGACTGAGTTTAGGGGTTCTCTAGTTGACACTGAATCCAGTTTCATCCATCAGGTTTATGAAATAGTTAAATAAAAGTATTTCACTAAAATCTGAGATGTCCTGCTTCCCCAAGAATATTACACTGCTCATCAGCAGTTCCGAGAGAGCTGAGGAGAAGTACATCATATTAAAGGAAATTTTTAGCATCTGGTCTAAAACAATTTGCATCTCCAAAGTGGTTTTGAACCCAACGTGGCCCATTCTGTAACAATCAGACTAGAGCTGATATAATTATTTGCATACCACTGTCCTCTGCTAGATTGTAATAGAGCTGTTCATTTATTACAGTTCTCTCTGCTGGATAAACTATTGAAGTTGCTACTTTATCAGCCACAGATGAGGACCCCCACTTCCTTTTTTTCTATTTTTTATTTTTTAAGGAGACAAGGGTATTGAATTTGGATCCTCTTGGAGTTAATGACATCATATGGAGCAGCTATAAACACACAGTGTTACTATAGAAGAACTGTACATGCATTTGATGGATGAATTTTACTGCACTGATATAAAAAATAGGCTTCATGAAACACAAATATAATCTTAAATTATCAGCAATAATCTTTTTTATTATTATTTATACTGAGATCCACCCAAAAAGAGTTAGTTGGGTTCAAATATATAGGAAAGAGACATCATGATTTTATATGTTTACAGCTTCTTTAAACTGCATGATATATGTGAAACATTCGCACAACACTCACAAAGAATGGGTGTCTGTCAATGCTTTTCACTGCCTGGTTGCCACTCATATAATGCAGCAAGACAGAATCACAAAGGCATGGAAAAGGACGCATTTGATCAGCCAGTCAATTCCTTTGCCAGAGCAGGATTGTTCCCTACATTTTATTTTCCAAGGCTTTGTTCAGTCCAGTTCTAAATGACTCAAGCTACAGATTGGTTCATGTGGTGACATTTTGGCAGGGTATGAAATAAAATCTGGCAGAGATGCAATGACTAAAGGCCTGATCCTGTCCACACTGAAATCAGTGGCAAAACTCCCATTGACTTCAACTGGAGCAGGATTGAATAGGCACATAAGTAAGGCAAAAGAGGAAAAAAACTAATTCTATTATGCTGTTATAGTCTCTTTCACTCTGTCCCCTATATTTACAATATCCCTCCTCACGGGCAAGATTTTCCACATACAAATGAGCTTCTTTGTTAGTGCTCAACGGATAAAATAGCCCTGGATTAACAGTCTCTCCTGATGTCTCACTCAGGCTGTCTGTTGTAGTGCTTAGCTCTCTTCACACGGATAATGGGAATGGGAACTCTCCAGAAGCATACTTTAAGAAATCAATAAAGAGAGGAAAAACTGATTGATATTTTCTAATTTTCTTTAATTGGAGGAAAGCCTATTAAACTTGGCCAGTCTATAATGAAAGACAGGTTTACTGTGGTTCAGTGTATAAACTTCACCCTTCACGACTTTCACTCAAAGTTAACTATTCCTTTGTTATTCTATGGCTACCACGTCTTCTACTCATACGTATTGGGCAAATTATTCTATCATTTAGACCTATGTAAATCTGGATTAAATGTAAATTTAAATGGCATGAAACTGGATGATTTATCTGTGAGCAGGATTTGGCCCACTGAGCTCTGATTACCTGTTAATCAGCTTCCATTATAATTCTTCAAAGGCTGAAAGAAAAGAATTAACTACATCACTGGGCTAAAAAATGGATAGAATAAATTGAATAGAAAATGATTCATGGACATGAAAACAGCTTCTAGATGTATTTTATAAAACCATACTGGGTTGGTGGTGAATATTGGCCCTATAGGCCAAATTCTGGCCCTGGAAGAAAAGCCTAAATCAAATGGCTTTGCCTGTGGGAAACAGAGAGTTGCTGCTTGGAGCAGTCCATTAATTAGATTTTGCAGAACCTTAGTCTCTAGGTCCCATTTTATCTGAATTCTCTAAACTGGGGGCAAAGGGTCAGAAAAATAGTTCTGATTTTGATGCTAGTCTCCTTCCAGCATCCAGAAAAGTATCTGAAAGATGTCTGAGAAAGATTTACCAAATTAAATAATAGCACAAGGTTATTTGCTCATAGTGACAATGGGGTAAGAGACAATACTCCCCCCTCCCCCCAATTCTGAAATTTCCGTTAAAAATGCATGTTAAATGTGAAAAGAGGCATTTGAAACACAAATAGTGAAATGTACTATTATTACAGTTGCTGCCACTGACAGCATATTATGCACTGTACATATTCTGTGGCTTTTGCAGGTATGAATGTTACACACTGGTGGACTTGTGGGTGAGATCTTTGCATGCCATTGCCATTCTGCTGATTCTACAGTATGTTTTACCTTCCCCAATATTATCTTGTCATTAACCAATGTTTTTCTATAGCCATTCAAAGGCTCAATGCATTGGGGAGCATGGGAGAGTTTCTCTCCTTCTCCCCCCCACAACTTTTTCTCCCCCTCAGTGATATCCCCTTCCAACTGCCTCTTGGTACCTATTCCTGTTCCCTGGCTGCCTGTAATGCTGCCATGATGTATGTATTTTGCTATGCTCAGCTGCCATCGTGATTTCCAGCCAAAACAGGGTTGGGGGCATTCTTGGATGATGGGGTTGTTCTTAGGCAATGTGTGGAATGAGGCAAGGATAAGTGTGGAAGTTGGCAGGGAGGGGAGTTCCTTGGATATTGTGTGAAAAGGGGCAGATATGGAGGTGAGGGGGAGGAGTGAGGAGGAGCATTTGAGATGGTGACCTTGGCTGGGGAGAAGATAGAGAAGGGTGGATTTTAGCCGGGCAGAATCACGACTTCCGAGACAGAGAGGCACAGATGAGATTAATGGGGCTGGGAGACTGAAGGAGAAAATTTTGACTGCGATTTTTGTAACATGCCCTATGTGCACTCATTAGTTGAATTATGTGTTCAGCTAAAGACATAAATAGCATAATTAAAATGAAGGATAAAACTCTGGGTTTTTTGCATATCACTGATATTTGAGTGTGGGTCGATCTGCCATGCCAATCATTCATCGCCATAGAGCCTTACAAACGGTAGGATTAAAATGTAAAGGGCCAGATCCTCAGCTGGTGTAAATCAGCATAGCTCCAGTGGCTGATCCAGTGTATTCAAATCCCACTTTAAAAATTCAAATGTATTTTAATTTGTTTTCCACCTCAGGTTAACTATGAATATTCATAACTTTTTCAAGAAGCAAAAAACTTCGGATGACTAATAAACATCACAGATTCTATGCTAAAAATTTGGAGCAATGCAGCTCAGCAGAAACTGAGACTGTACAGCCAACGAAAGCACCAACCTTCAGCTCAGAATGAGCAGCACGCCTTGGGATGGTGATCTGTGTGATCAGACTCACCTACTAGCTGATGAAACGAAGGATGACGTCATTGCTAACCTATGGACCCCATTTGCATTTTATGACTTCCAGAGTTGCACAGTTAGCAGGGCCGGCTCTAGGATTTTTGCCGCCCCAAGCAAAAACAATTTTGGCCGCCCCCACCCTGTTTTATTCTTACCCCACCCCCCAGCCCCGCCTCAACTCCGCCCCTTCCCCAAATCCCCAGCCCTGCCTCCTCCCCCCAGGCTCTCAAGCCTAGGAGGGAGGGAGGGAGAGGGAGAAGCTGCGCATGCGCCGCGGCCACTCGGGGTCTCTCCCTCCCTCCCAGGCTCTCAAACCTGGGAGGGAGGGGGAGCAGCGGCGCGCGAATCAGCTGTTTCGCGCGCTGCGGCCGCTCGGGATCTCCCCCTCCCTCCCAGGTTTGAGAGCCTGGGAGGGAGGGCGAGCAGCGGCGTGCGAGCGGCAGCAGCGGAGGTGAGTCAGGGCGGCCGGGGCACATTTTTAGGGGCAGCCTGGCCCGAGCCAGAATGCCGCCCCTAAAAATGTGCCGCCCCAAGCACCAGCTTGTTTTGCTGGTGCCTAGAGCTGGCCCTGACAATAAGTCCAAGATCATGAAATCATTTATGGCTTACCCAGTATTTACCTTATTCCTCCATCAAAGGAAATATTTGCTGGTATTGAAATATTTTCCGGACAAAATTATCTGGGGTGTAAAAAGTGCATTAATTGCCAGAAGTTTCACCAAATACCAGGTCTTCAATGAAGCAGTGGGAGATCATGTAAAATCAGAATGGCATGAAGATTTCTATGAGCAGCCAACTTCTTGGATATCCTGAGCAAGAAGAAAGGAACCTTTAAGGAGCAACCAAAGACTCTCAAAGCTTATCAAGGGAGATTGTACCTGGTTGTTTGTACCATCCTGCTTTGTGCCACACAAGTCATTATTCTCCATGATAAGTCTAGCAATGTGGAGATGAAAGTATTAGGCAGCATTTGGAAACTTCTACAGTACAACCCAGAAATGAACTGATTGAAATATGTGGTTAAATTCAGAGAAATGATATTATAGGGTCAGGGAACACATGAGGATGGTTTTCAATTTTAATTGATGAAAATGCAGACACGGCTGGGATTGGGAGTGAGCTTTGTTGAACTGAAGCATGGAAAGGCCTGTATTCAAGAGGCATGCTTGGGGTTTGTCCCAATATTTGAACTGAGTGTATAAGCCATAGCTAATACAATTTTAGCAAGTGCTTCTGAGTTTGGGTTTGAGCTCTTCAAATCAGTTGGCCTAGGTTATGATGGTTGCTCTGGGATGATAGAAAAAGAGGTAGATCTTACAGTTAGGTGGAAATACTCCAAAACCAATGATTGTGCACTTTTGATATATTTAGGATCTGGTTCACCCCTCATTTGCAACAGTTACACCAGTGTAACACCATTTTTACCTCAGTGTAAGTGAGCGGAGAATTAGTCCCACAGTTCTTTATTAGTCTATCCCTTCAGTCCTTTAATTACCTTGTTTCTCTTTTCTGAACTCCCTCTAATCCGTGTACACCTTTCTGGTAAGGAGGTAACCAGAACCATCCCAAGAGTTGTCTCACCAGAGTTGTACAGAGAGGGACTATTACCTGTATATTCTCTATCATGCTTTTGCTTATGTAGCTAGGAATACAGTGAACATCTTGCATCACAAATTCACATCTAGGGCTTGATTCTCTACTGCCTTGCACCTTATGTGGTCATTTACATCTGGGCAAGATGGTTTTAAAATGTTACCATTCTGATTTGGCAGTGTTTTACACCCACTTTGCATGGGTGTGAAAATGACTACACAAGAAGGAAGTCACTGGTGAATCAGGCCCCGAGGCTCTGATTCCATCACAACCCACACATAATTACTCTGGAGTTACAATGCTTTAAGTGAAAGAAGATTCAGAGCCATAACTTGCTGTTCACTATCACTCAGTGTTATGTCTTCTTAGTGAGCTTTTCAGGACAGGTATTGTGTCTTCATATAGATGTGAAATGTGGGGCTTGTCTACACAGAGTTTTCGTACCATGTTAACTATATTGTTTTAGAATCAAATATAGTGAAAGCAGTACAAACCCCTAGTAGGGGTGCAGCTATTCCCCTAAACTTGACTGAAGAGTGAGGCCATGTCTACAATACTGAACTGACATAGTGCCTTAGCTATTTGTCCATCGGTGTAGGAACACCCCCTTCCGGAGAGACAGTAGCTAGGTTGATGGAAGCTAGACATAGACCAGGTTAAGGTTCAGACACTTTATAATTAGTTTTGTGTTCTTCACACGTGGTAGTTCCGTAGGACATTCATAAACTCTGGTCTATTGCTCATAGTATGAGACCAATAGGGTTACAGTTGCCAATGTAGACTAGGATAAATAATGGCTGTTATCACCCAAAGCAAGACCATTAGGGACTGATTATTTAGGCCTTGGCTACACTTGTGAGTTGCAGCGCTGTAAAGCCGTCCCCAGCGCTGTAACTCACTCCCCGTCCACACTGGCAAGGCATTTGCAGCGCTTTATCTCTGTGATTGCAGCGCTGCATGTACTCCACCTCTCCGAGAGGAATAGCGAGTATTGCGCTGCTGCTGCAGCACCAGTGTGGCCGCCCAATGCGCTGTGAATGGCCTCCAAAATTATTCGGCAGTATCCCACAATGCCTATTCTAGCCACTCTGGTCATCAGTTCAAACTCTACTGCCCTGGCCTCAGGTAAGCAACCATGTGACCCACCCTTTACATTCCCCGGGAATTTTAAAAATCCCCTTCCTGTTTGCTCAGCCCGGCATGGCGTAGTGTGCTATCAGCGAATCTTTCCAGGTGACCATGCCTCCACGCACCGAGCGAGCCCCAGCAGGGAGCAATGGCGAGTTGCTGGACCTCATCAGTGTTTGGGGGGAGGAAGCTGTACAGTCCCAGTTGCGCTCCAGCCGTAGGAATTACGATACCTTCGGGAAGGTATCAAAGGACCTGATGGAAAGGGGCCATGACTGGGACGCCCTGCAGTGCAGGATTAAAGTGAAGGAGCTATGGTCTGCCTACCGCAAAGCCCACGACGCAAACGGCCACTCAGGTGCGCCCCCTGCGACCTGCCAATTCTACAAAGAGCTGGATGCGATACTTGGGGTTAACCCCACCTCCACTCCGAGCACCACCATGGACACTTCAGAGCCGATGTGGGGGGGGGGGGCAGAGGGAGGAGGAGGAGGAGGAAAACGGGAGTGATGGTGGTGGGCCGGATGGAGACACCCTGGAATCCCTGGAGCCATGCAGCCAGGAGCTCTTCTCGAGCCAGGAGGAAGGTAGCCAGTCGCAGCGGCTGGTACTTCGTGGAGGACAAACAGAAGAGCAGGTTCCTGGTAAGCGGGGTTATTTTTTGGGAAGGAATTTTTTCAGTGCGGGCTCTTTGGGAGAGGAGGGTTAGGCATGCATGCCTAGATGCGGAATAGTGCATTGATGTGGTTTATCACATTGCGGTAATCGGCCTCGGTAATCTCCTCGAATGTCTCATCCAGAACGTGTGCAATGCGCTTGCGCAGGTTTATCGGAAGAGCCACCGTGGTCCTTGTCCCAGCCAGGCTAACATGTCCACGCCACTGTGCCACGAGGGGCGAGGGGACCATTGCTGCACACAGGCAAGCTGCATATGGGCCAGGGCGGAAGCCGCATTGCAGTAAAAGACCCTCCCTTGCTTCCCAGGTCACCCTCAGCAGCGAGATATCGTCCAGGACGAACTCCTGTGGAAAATGTTGGGACAGTGTTCAGTGTAGGTGCCCCCTGAAGCTGTTGGCTCTCCCCAAGGCACAGAAACCCAGAGGACAGTGGAGCCCTGAAACAATCAGACCCCCTTACTCACCATTTTGAGGCTCCCGTGGGATATGTGTGCTCTGTTTCGGACGGGAAAATTATGCTATTGTGTTGACCCTGTGTGTTTTCTACTCCTTAAGTGCTGGGGGAATCATTACTCTGTCTGGTATAAACAATGCTGCCTCTGTTAAATGTTGCATTTTGCCTATACAGCTGCATCAACCTTAAGACCTCAGCCGTCCCTCTTATCGCCTGCTCAGAGACTGCAAAGACTCAGGAAGAGACCGCGAAAAAGCAAAGAAGACGTGCTGCAAGAAGTGATGCGGCAACCTATTAAAGAGAATGAGAAAGCACAGAACTGGAGGGAGAGAGAAAGCAGGATCCGCCAGGAAAATGCAGCGCACTGGCGGCAAAGCACCACGCACCGGCAGCAAAGCACTGGTTGGCTCATAAGCCTCCTGGAGCGCCAAGCAGACGCTATCCAGGAGCTGGTAGCCATGCAGAAAGAGGAGCAGTACCGCAAACGCAAACGCCACCCCCCCCCTACAGCCAGGGCCGGCTTTAGGCCGATTCAGCCGATTCGGCTGAATTGGGCCCCGCGCCAAGAGGGCCCCGCGCTGCAGCTGTCCGCCCCGCCCCCAGCTCACTTCCCCCTTCTCCCCTCCCCTGCACGCCCTGCCCCCTCCCCTGCTTCGCGCGGGAAGTCTGAGACGAAGCAGGGGCGGGCCAGCAGCACGAGGTAAGCTGGGGTGGGGGTGGTGGGGGCGGGAGAAGGGCTCCGGGGAGGCGCGGCCCCTTCCCGCAGGCCCCAGCAGCTCTGGCCCGGCTTGGCTCCAGCCCGGCCCCCGGGGCCCGGCTCCAGCCCGGTCCCCACGGCTCGGGTCCCCCCCCCCCCGCGCGGCTTCTGCGGCGCAGCTCGGATCCCCCCCCGGCGCAGCCCCCACGGCGCGGCTCGGGTCCCCCCGTCCCCCCCGCGGCGCGGCGCGGCTCGGGTCCCCCCGTTTCCCCCCCCCGCAGCACGGCTTGGGTCCCCCCGTCCTGTCCCCCCCCGCGGCGCGGCTCGGGTCCTGGGGGCGGCTCGGGTCCCCCCCCCCGCGGCTCGGGTCCCCCTGTCCCCCCCCGCAGCTCGGGTCCCCCCGTCCCCGTCCCCCCCCCGCGGCACGGCTCGGGTCCTGGGGGTGGCTCGGGTCTCCCCCCCCCCCGCGGCGCGGCTCGGGTCGTCCCCGCGGCGCGGCTCGGGTCCCCCCGTCCCGTCCCCCGTGGCGCGGCTCGGGTCCCCCCGTCCCGTGTCCCCCCCCCCACGGTGCGGCTCGGGTCCTGGGGGCGGCTCGGGTCTCCTCCCCCCCGCGGCGCGGCTCGGGTCCCCCCGTCCCCCCCCCCCGCGGCGCGGCTCGGGTCGTCCCCGCGGCGCGGCTCGGGTCCCCCCGTCCCGTCCTCCCCCCCCCCGCGGCGCGGCTCGGGTCCCCCCGTCCCGTCCCCTCCCCCCCGCGGCGCGGCTCGGGTCCTGGGGGCGGGGCTTGCTGCAAGTCCCACCCCCAGGAATCGGGCCCCGCTCTTGCTAAAGCCTGCCCTGCCTACAGCCCTTGTCCCAAAACTCTTTCCGTTGTGCCCCACTGTCACCTCCAACCCACTTTCCCCAACTTCTGTGTTCTTCACGCCACACGCTGCCTCCAACACCAGTATCTTCACCACCCAGCCCTGAAAACCACGATCCTTACCCTCTGCACTCAACCCCCATCACCATGCAGTATTGCTATCCTGAAGTGCAGCACTCACTGCACAGCACACCAGACAGGACATACGCGAATCTGTGATTGTACTGTTCCCCACTCCACCCCCTTGTTTCTTTTCAATAAATAATTTTTTTCTCTTTTCAATAAATGGATTTTTTGTCTTTGAAAACATTCTTTATTATTGCATAAAGTAAAAGACTCCTTAGCCCAGGAAATAAACAGGCACTGCAAGTCTGCTTGTCTGCTTAGCAAACACTGATTCCTAAAGATTGGAACTACTGCACTTCACTCCCGTGCAGGGCACCAGATATCACTTCTGATTTTCAGCCTCAAATTGCTCCCTCAAGGCATCCCTAATCTTTGCAGCCCTGCTGTAGATAAATCTCTGATAATTTTCATATGACTTTACATTGTGCCTCTTCATATAACCTTGTGGTGGGTCTACCCACGTGTGACCTCTGTTTTCATGGAACTTTGTATCAAAGCCTCATTTAAAAACTTTGCATTGCCCTTGGTATAATAATATAGCCCCTAAGGATAGAATAAGATAGAAGAAAAATTTCTGTTTGCTAGCAGTAGAACAAAAGCTCTCCCCCCCCCATTAATCAATTGCCCTGTTGAATGAATGAGGTGTGGATGAGCAAGGCATGAAAGGCAGCACCTCCAGACAGCCTCAACTGTTGGAGAGGGGCTGGGAGCCAGACCCAAGGACAATAAAACGTGTCAAGTGGGCTCATTAAACACAAGCAGACATACCGACGGCCTCGGGGGTTAGAAGCAAGCACCTTCTTTTGGAAACACCCTCTTTGCAGCATTGGGACAACACTCAAAAGAAAGCAGCACAAAGGACCAATGGACACAGACACAAAGTTTGAATCTGGTATAAATTTGCATGAGAGGAAAGCTGCTATAAAAGTGAGATGTCTTGCAGAGGACCCCGGGTCTCGTCTTGTCAACATGGGAGCATCGATCCGGATCGGCAGAAGCCCGGCTCCACCCCCTCCCCCATCTAACTCACCTGGCCAGTAAAGTTAAGGGGAGCAACTAATTGGTAACAACAAAACAAAGTGTGTTTGTGTGTGTGTGTGAGTGTAAGTGTAATATATATTATATGCATATAATACAGTGTTAATAAATACATGTATTGCTAATAAATGTGGCGTTTTGCCTTATTCCCCCTGAAAAGATCCTGTGCAGTACTTTAAGTACAACACTGCGCTGGGCCCCTGTAATAGCCCTGCTCTCTGGCTGTGCAAATTCAGCCTCCAGGTGTTGAATCTCAGAAGTCCATGCCTGAGTGAAGCTTTCACCCTTCTCTTCACAAATATTATGGAGCGCACAGACGCGGATATAACCGCAGGGATGCTGGTTTTGGCCAAGTCCAGCTTCCCATACAGAGATCGCCAGCGGGCCTTTAAATGGCCAAAGGCACACTCCAGTCATTCGGCACCGGCTTAGCCTGTAGTTGAACCGTTCCTTGCTGCTGTCAAGGCTCCCTGTGTAGGGTTTCATGAGCCATGGCATTAACGGGTAAGCGGGATCTCCAAGGATCACAATGGGCATTTCAACTTCCCCTACCGTGATCTTCCACTCTGGGAAAAAAGTCCCGGCCTGCATCTTCCTGAACAGCCAAGTGTTCCGAAAGATGCGTGCGTCATGCACCTTTCCGGGCCAGCCTGTGTTAATGTCAATGAAATGCCCACGGTGATCCACAAGCGCCTGGAGAACCATAGAGAAATACCCCTTCCAATTAACGTACTTGGATCCTAGGTGGGGTGGTGCCAAAATAGGAATGTGCGTCCCATCTATCGCCCCTCCACAGTTAGGAAACCCCATTTGTGCAAAGCCATCCACTATTTCCTGCATGTTACCCAGAGTCACGGTTCTTCTGAGTAGGATGTGATTAATGGCCTTGCAAACTTGCATCAACACGATTCCAACGGTCGACTTTCCCACTCCAAACTGGTTTGTGACCGACCGGTAGCTGTCTGGAGTTGCCAGTTTCCAGATTGCCATAGCCACCCACTTCTCCACTGGCAGGGCAGCTCTCAATCTCATGTCCTTGTGCCGCAGGGTGGGGGCAAGCTCCTCTCACAGTCCCATGAAAGTGGCTTTTCTCATCCGAAAGTTCTGCAGCCACTGCTCGTCATCCCAGACTTCCATGATGATGTGATCCCACCAATTGGTGCTTGTTTCCCGAGCCCAAAAGTGGCGTTCCACGATGCTGAGCATGTCCGTGAATGCCACAAGCAATTTCGTGTCGTACACGTTACGCGGCTCGATAGCATCGTCGGACTCCTTACTCTCACTGTCACTTTGGATCTTAAGGAATAGTTCGACAGCCAAACGTGACGTGCTGGCGAGACTCGTCAGCATACACCTCAGCAGTTCGGGCTCCATTTCCCGCAGACAGATCGCGCTGCACAGAAACCGTTGAAAGATGGCGCCAAAGGTGGACGGAAACAAAGGGATTTCTGGGATGCGAAGCGATGCATCACCGGGCACTGGGACAGGACCCAGAATGCCCTGCATCCACGCCCCCTTCTCACAACCCACGGCGCCAGAATGGGAAAAGGTGCTCTGTGGGATAGCTGCCCATAATGCATCGCTCCCAATAGCGCTGCAATTGCCGCAAATGTGGCCACGACAGTGCCCTGGGCAGCTGTCAGTGTGGACAGACTGCAGCGCTTTCCCTACTCAGCTGCACGAAGTCAGGTTTAATTCACAGCACTGTACATCTGCAAGTGTAGATGTCTAAGGGTATGTCTACACTGGAAACTTCAAAGCGCTGCCTCAGGAACGCTCCCACGGCAGCACTTTGAAGTGTGAGTGCAGTCGCTCTCCCAGTGCTCCTGGTAATCCACCTCCACGAGGGGATTAGCGCCGAGTGCTGGGAGCCTATCTACACTAGCGCTTTAAAGCGCTCAGACTTGCTGCGCTCAGGGGGGTGTAAGTGTAGACAAGCCCTTAGATGGTCATGATGAGCCCTAGACTCCCCCTTAGAGCTGACCACAACCATCTAACATGTTTTGAAAGGTTGCTAAGTGGTGTTTAAAATCCTGTTAGCTGCTACCTATTTTCCTAGTCTAGGCAGGGTCCCAGGCTGCGGGCCAACATTCTCTGCTGTTGGTCTAAAAAAGAGGAAATTTAGGTTCTCAAGTGATTACTCAAAAATCAATTGATTAACAGAGATGGTCTTTGAGGTTGGGGCCTGGTGCTCAATTCCTGCCCACAGAACACAAGGGACCCTTTTGAGGTAACTGAGGAAAAGAACTTCTTTTTGGAATGAAGCCATATGAATTTGTTCTCAGTACCAAGGAAAATCACAGTCCTTTCCCAAAGACTCTCAGTGCATCTGCTCTGCCTATTAAGTTCAAAACACAAATAAAAAAAAAACATTGTTTGGCTTTCAATCAGTCACCTCTCAAGCAAGACTTACCTTTTACGATGAGAGGTCCATTTGCCACTGCCACTTTGTGGACAGACATTCCTGAACATTTCTTCCTGTCTTTGGTTGTGGAGCAGGTCTTAGATGCCCAGCAATAGGTTGGGATGAAGGATCGATAAAGTTTGGCTGGATTCAGGAAATGGGGTACCCAGTGGTGGAGCTAATAAAGGGGCAAGAATGGTGACTGCCCCTCACCCTGCCCGCAGCAGCCTTCAGGTGTATGTGTGGTCCTTTTTCAAGCATATTATGCAGTTGACAAAAGGAGGTGTAAAATTTTCACACAGGGATGGAGAGCAAGGGGGAACTGCTGCTTCTAGGTGAGTATGGGGCAGGCTCACTCTCCAGCCTACCACCAATGACCTATTGACCCCCGCTTGCAAAACCTGGCTCTGCCACAAGGAACCCCTTTGGGGTCCCAATTTATGGCACCATCTGTCCTAATCTCCTAATAATAATGGAGCAAAAATATGCTCTATTCCTTTGGGGACATTTTAGAATAGTCTCTTAAAGGCGGTCTGCAAAGGTGGGAAAAAGCCTTTGTGCCCCCTTTTTGCTTCCTTAGCTCTAATCTACACACAGAAATTGCACAGATTTAACTAAATTGGTTCCTAAACTGATTTAAGGCTTGGTTTTTTACACACAGTTTTTTTTAACCATTTTAACTGTATTGTTTTAGTAAGAGACATAGGTCATATCTACACTACAGCACTACAGCTGTGCTGCCATGGACTGGAAAGGTTTTTTTTGTTGCTGTAGGTAATCCAAATCTCCAAGCGGCAGTCACTAGGCCAACAGAAGAATTCTTCTTTCAGCCTCGCTGCATCTACACTAGGGGTTAGGTCAGCATAGCTATGAAAATATTCACACCCCTGAGCGCCATAGCTGTGTCAACCAAACCTAACCTAACTGTGTCAACTAGTTAAAGCAATATAACCCCTAGCTGAGATGGAGTTAATTTCCTAAACTATATTGGTATAAACGCCTTTATATGGTATAACTCAGGATTTCTCAAACTTCATTGCATCATGATCCACTTCTAACAACAAAAATTACTACATGACCCCAGGCAAGGGGACTGAAGCCTAAGCCCGGCCAAACCCAAAGTCTGAGTCCTGCCAGTTGAGGGGATGGGGGGTGGGGGGGGGGGGAAGAGGTGAAGCCAAAGCTTGAGGGCTTCAGCCTTGAGCAGGGGGCTGTAACCTGAGCCCCGCTGCCCAGGGCTGAAGCCCTCAAGTTTTGCTTCAGCCCTGGGTGGTGGGGTTCTGACTTCGGCTTCAGTCCCGGGCCCCAGCAAGTCTAACGCCAGCCCTGGCAACCCCATTAAAACACAGTCGCGACCCACTTTGGGGTCCCGACCCACAGTTTGAGAACTGCTGGTATAACTACCTCCAGACTGGGGGATGATTAAAGTGATACAAAAACTATGTGTAGACCAGGTCTAGTTAAACTTGTGCAACTCCCTTGTTGGACACATTTAAATTGGTTTAGGAGTGGTTCGTGTTGAATTAGTTAAATTTGATACATATATTGTCCCACTAGGAGAGGGGTGCTTCAGTGTGTTCAGGACTGATCATCTGCTTCAGGTCCTCCACTATTGGAGTGAGGAGTAATCAAGGGGACTATGTGTTCTGATTCATCACTGAATTAGGATGCAGACGCTAACAATATTTACAGGGTGCCGTTCCATACTATCCCCCTGCAATGAGTCATTCCCCACCCATTCCCCTTTTCTGGGGAGTGTGAAATGCTTTGGCTGCTCCCTGCCATTTCAGTCTTTCAGGTCCACTCCTTACCAGTCACTGCCCACCAGGGCCGGCTCCAGGCACCAGCCCCAGGTGCTTAGGGTGGCCAAGGGAGAGGGGCGCCACCTGCGGCAATTCGGAGGTGGCAGGCCCCTCACTCCCTCTAGGAGCAAAGGACCTGCCGCTGAACTGCTGCTGCCGATCGCGGCTTATTTATTTATTTATTTTTGCTTGGGGTGGCAGAAATGCTGGAGCCGGCCCTGCTGCCCACACAACTGGGAGAGTTGATGTTGCTTCTCTGTGCTGGAAGTGAAGGGGGATCATTGTTCCTTGCCTAGCTCTGGTTGCAAGTATGTGTGTAAGAGGGAGACAGTAATGGTGTTACCACACCGGTCTATCAACCCTGCAAGGGATGGATGCAGCCAGACCTGCCATGAAGAAGGGAATCCTGGGCAGCAGCTCATACAGGGAGAACAGAAAAGCTTTAGAAAAAATCAGCTTGTGTCACAAATTTTGATAAAATCAATAATTTGAATAAAAATTTGCCACGACTTGGTTTCAGAATGGTTTTTCTTTAATTACCAGGACTCATCTATATTTCCCCCCAAAATATTTGTATTTTCCTCTCAGGCATAAGAAGTTATTCTATTGCCTGTGGCCTCAGCACAGGACTAGAAGACAAGAAATCTTGAGTTCTAATCTCGGCTCTGACATTTACCTCCTCTGTGGCTTTGGGCAAGGCAGTCAGGGTGTGTCTACACTGAGCTTTTTCATCAGATCTCTCACTGTTGCAATAGCATCATGCAGCTGCACTGATGCTAATGACAGTGGGATTCCTAGTATGGGCCTGCTGTTGCTCTTTCTACCACCATGACAACAGATGGCCAGCTGGTGTTTTAAGACCACTGCTTATCATGCTAAATAGTGTTGTCCTGTTGTTTTTTTTGTTCCCCTTGTCTGTCCTATCCACCACTTGTCTCTTATCTCTTACTTAGGGCTTGTTCACATGAGAAAGTTGCACTGGTTTAACTAAAGCTGTGATTTTAAACTTGTGCAAAAGGCAGTGGAGGTGCTTTTGTTTTGGTTTAAACCAGCTTTCTTGTAATTTAACTTAAATCCGTTAGGAACAGATTTAAGCTAAACCAAAAAAAAAGAGGGTCCACCTAGGAAGTTGCACCAGTTTAAAAACACATTTAGGAAAAAGTCACACAACTTCTGAGATTAGACAAGGGCTTGGATTGTAAGGTCTTTGGGACAAGAACCATCTTTTGGCTGTGTTTGTACATTGCTGAGCACAATGGAGCCCTGGCCCTACCACAACACAAATAACATGCGAGAAAAGGGTGAGTGGGGTAATATCTTTCATTGGACCAACTTCTGTTGGTAAAAGAGACACGCTTTTGAGTTTACACGGAGCCCCTAGTGGTAGTGAAACCATGGGAGATTTTATGCTCTCAGAGATTCCTGAAATGGAAATCCATCAACTTGATGAAAAAAACTCGTATAGTATGCATCCGAAGAAGTGGGCTGTAGCCCACGAAAGCTTATGTCAAATAAATTTGTTAGTCTCTAAGGTGCCACAAGTACTCCTGTTCTTCTTTTAGAGATTCCTGTGTAGCCCCAATACCATCAGCGGGTGTAACTGATCACAATTCAGCTGATAGGTTTCAGAGTAGCAGCCGTGTTAGTCTGTATCCGCAAAAAGAAGAACAGGAGTACTTGTGGCACCTTAGAGACTAACAAATTCCAGCTGGCTCTCTGAGTCCCTTAGCCTGTGGGACTAGCAGGAGTAGAACAAAAGGAGGAGGCATTTTCCTAGTAAAGTAGCAAAGGTCACTCTGAACAGACCTAGGGAGCAGGTAAGAAGATGTGGTTATATAGTTTCCGGACAGAACAAATCTCTCCTGTTTCCCACACTATAAAAGGGGGATGGGATGGGAGGTAATTCTTTCCATATTTACCTCCAAGTGCCTATGCCGGGTGGGGAGATCGATTAGTTTAATGTCTGTAAAGGGCTCGGAAGGTGAAAAGTGCTGATTCTCCTAAAACTCTCCCGAGCACATCCTGGGCTGGTGGCTTGGCAAACTGCGGAAGATGCTGCCGCGCAGGGAGTTTGGCTAGGGGGATGCCTGGGCTCGTGATGTCGGCTCGCAGCCCCCTAATCCCAGCCGCCTCTACCTCATTCCCAAATGACATCACCCTGCCAGCCTTCTGTGTGCTTCACACTCACATGTCCCTCTCCCACTCCTTCCCTCCCAATCCCCATCAACCCACCTCGCAGGGGGGAGGGGAGAGGGGGTTTGCCGGACGCCCCCGCAGCCAATGGGAGAGGAACCCAGCCGTGGGCGGGGAAGAGCCGATGGGAGGAGGCCCGGGTGCTGCAGCCTGGGCTAGGTATTGCTGACAATAGGGGAAGCAGGAGCGGCGTGCGGGAGGAGGAGCAGTGGACGGGCGCGCCTGCTGGCTGCCTTGCTCAGAGAGAGCCGCGCCGCGGGGAGTGCGGGGCAGCGAGAAAGAGGAAGCGAAAGCGGCCGCCGGGCGAGAGACAGGGACCAGCTCTGCCGCGACCCGGTGAGTCTCGGGGGTGCCCCCCGCCCGGCGCACTTGCGGGGCACTTCGGATCTTCGCGTCACCCGGGGTTCCCCGGGCAGGGGGCGTTCGGAGAGCGACTCTCATTCATTCCCACGCTGGTCCCCGGAGTCCCTGGTGTGGACAAGTTTCTCACCAGGGCGCAGCGCAGACGGAGTCCCTTCAAGTTTCCCTGGGCGGGGGTGGGTGACTCGGGCGAGCCGGGCTCCGAGCAGCGCTGGGGGGCTAAGCCGCATGGCTGGGGTTGGGGAGACCCATTCAGCCAAGGGAGAGGGGCCGAGTGCTTCCAGCCTGCCCTCTCCTGCACATGACGCTCATTCATTTAACAAAGGGAGCTGCCTTCGTTCCTAGCCCCCTTTAGCTTGCGCCAGCGTGAACCCAAGGGATAGTGTGTGTGTGTGTGTTGGGGGCGCGGGGATTGGGATCTAAACTGGAGCAGCTTTTCCGGGCTCTGTTGGGGTTCATTGACTAGAGAGAACTGGGGGTGGGGGTTCCCCCCTTGCTTTCTCATAGCTAGTAGTAAAGAGACCTGGGCATGGGCGCTTGGATGTTGTGGTAAGGGGGAGACCCGAAGAGGCAGTGGCGGGGTTCAGCATTGGGCTTTTTGTCTAGTGAACTGAAACAACGGGGGTGCCTGGGGCTGGCAGGCGCTTCAGCACTGAATTGATGGGGTATGTAAGGCGCAGAGAAAATAAAGATCGTGTCACGATTCGGAGCGCAGTTCTGGCTTTTGAGGCGGTGAGCGAACTGAGAGTTGGGGGGAGGGGAGGTTGTGTGAGGTTTGGGGTGAATACAGAGAATTGGGGACCCGGAATCCTGAGGAGGGGGTTGCATGTCCAGCGAGCGAGTTGTATGTCTAGTGACACAAGTGGGGTGGGTTTGGGGAATGGAGATGCCCCCCCATCCCGCTTTGTGTGCCCAGTGAACAGAGCCAATAGGTGGTGGGGGCAGGAGGTTGGTATCGCTTCTTGCAGTGGGTGTGGGTGTTGGGTGAAAATGCAGAGTGCAGCTCTTCTGGGGGTTTTATTTTTGGTGCTTGGAGAGAACTCGGGCAGCAGAACTGAACTTTTTGAATGTGATGAACAGAGAATTCAGGGAGCGTGGGTGTGTCTCAGTGGGTGGTTTTCTTCAAGGCAGTTCCTGGGGAGCGAGGGGAGCACCGCAGGAGGGTTCTGCTGGAGGAATGACTTTATCTCATTCTATAACTCTGCCATGTGAAATTGCCCAGATTCAGAAAGCCTCCTATTCCTATGTGATGTCCACTGTGATTCTGGCTACTTTCCTCTTCCAGAGGCTTTAACAATCACAGCGCTGTGTGAGCTGTCTGGATGTCACAGAACATTTGCGGGCACTGGCAATTACTCAGTCCTTATTCATCCCCAACCTCCAGTAAGAGTTTCTCCTGGGGAGAAAGATGAGTAGAAACTGAATAAAAGGCTTCAAAATTTGGCTCAATATTTGGGAAACATCATCTGCTCTAAGCTGTGCAAATGATGTTTAGATGCTATGATTATTATGTACACTTTAATAGGTGGTAATAATGGTGAGAACTGCATTGTTAAACTGTTTAGTCGTAGCCAAGTTTTAAAAGCAAAAAAGTGTGGGTGTTGTGACTCGGCAGGGTTTCTTAGAGTGAGGCATGTTTCTAAAAGATTTTCAGCAAGTCAAGGAACAGAAGGAAGAAAGTCTGTTCTTTCCATTGGGAATTAGAGAGTAATCCCAATACACGACTTAACCTCTGGGTACAGTGATTGCATCCCCCCCCACCCATATTTTGGGAGCTGCTTGATGAGTTACGCCTTGTCCTACAAGGGCCTGAGTGCCCTCAATCTTCAGGGACTTCAGGAGAAGTTGAGGATGCTTGTCACTTGTCCGGCTCAGAGCAGGTCTACACTAGAAGTGCTACATTGGTGCAGCTGCACTGTTGTATGTTCTATGACAGCGCTTTGGTCACTTTAACTTGCATTGCTGTGTGTGTGTCTTTTTCACTCCCCTGAGCGACGTAGGTAAGACCGACTTACCCAGTAGTGTAGACCTGCCCTCAGAAAGAGGCTTTGGTGCAATCCTTATAGGTGTCCACTGAGCAGTTGAGGTTCCTTTATGCCCCCCACCCCCTTAATGCAGATTGCTCCTACAAGCAGGTGTAATCTGTATAGAGAGAGGACAGCCAGAATACAGGAAGATGTTATTGCTGCTATTCCAGTATTTGCTTGAGTTTATTTGAAGATTGATTACGGTACTTTTTCTTTTGTACCTTGAGCCAGAATTTGGCCTTGTATATGTACAACACTATAGAAATGCTGAAAGTAATGGGTGGAGGGTGACAGCCAGGTGGATAGTTGTCAGACCTGAACTCTGCAGGGAGACTAGATTTTTTCCAAATGTGATGCTAAAGCTACTAAGGTACCCCTCCTATATGTGGTATTGAAATAAAAGTTAAACCTGAGGAAGAAACCACTCTTGTAGAATAAGAACATTAGTGCGCTGACCATCATGTATCTCTGCTCAGTGACTGTTATGGGTGAGACCAGGTGGATGAGATGATATCCTTTATTGGACAAACTTCTGTTGGTGAGATAGAGAAGATTTGGAGCTTACACAGAGTTGCTTTTCAGGTCTTCTTCCCAGATGAGGAAGAATTGTGTGTGCGGGGAAATTATAAATGGAAAGATTTGAATTTTCTAATACCTCAAAGATGTCAAGCCTGGTTTCTCCTCCACCCTCCCAATAATTAGTTAATTACAAAAGATGAATATAAGTTTTCTTTGTATCAGTTTGCTTGCAACAGTTTTAAATTCAGTGCTAACCTTCTCACCAAATAAGGTCAGAACTCCAAACATCCATCTACCTCACTAGTACTAGCTATTTGGGGTTTATTTTTGTTAATGATGATTTTTCTGATCAGCAAGATGTTATGCCAGACACTGTGGTGTTTGCATGGAGGAAATCACTGGTCCTATGTTTTGCTCTCTCTCTAGACACTTGTGTGGCATTCATAAGTGTAATATCTGAGTGCCTTCCTTGCTGACTTAGAGCCTGCCCTTCTACCCTCATCAAAGCCAATTGCAATATTCCTATTGACTTGAGAGGGAGCAGGCTTGAGTTCTAAATCCTGTTTACTGAGACATGCTTTCTGATTTTCCCCTTTTTGGTGCAGGTGTCCTGCAAGGCTTTTCTTTTGAAAGGGTAACTTTTAAAAATCACCAGTGCAAAGTATGAGGATGGGATCCCTGCCTCAAAGAGCTTATAGTCTAAACAGACAGTGTATATGAAGCACAGGGGAAGGGGACGCAACAGCAAGCCCAGTGACAAAGTACTCTGTTCACATAGGAATTGCAAGTTCCTTTATCTAATGCTTATTTGGGATGGGGAGAGGTAGGGTTTAGAGTCCTTTTGAGTTCAAGTATGTTTTCAGGAGTGTGTGACGGGATCCCTGGGGTGCAACCTGGAACTGGGGTACTGCTGAGCCCTCTGATCCACCAGCCTGCACTCCCTCTCATTGTTGTCTGGCAGGTACTGCACGTACACAGCCATCCACAGGCAGGGACACACCCAACCTAGGGTAGGTCTACACTTACCTCCAGGTCCGGCGGTAAGCAATCGATCTTCTGGGATCGATCCCGGAAGTGCTCGCCGTCAACGCCGGTACTCCAGCTCGGCAAGAGGAGTATGCAGCATCGATGGGGGAGTCTGCCTGCCGCACCTGGACCCACGGTAAGTTCGAACTAAGGTACTTCGAATTCAGCTAAGTTATTAACGTAGCTGAATTTGCGTACCTTAGTTCGAAGTGGGGGGTTAGTGTGGACCAGGCCCTAGTTACATGAATGCTTCTCCCAGCTACTCATGAACCAACAATAGAGAGGCTCCAGCCAATTCCCTCCAGCTCCCCAGCCTTACCCCTTCTTGCCCTGGTCAGAAGCCTCACCAGTGTAAGATTATTACCCAATCTGTCCCTCCCTCAATGTGGAGAGGACACGCACTAGCCTTTGTAACTGAGCTGAGATTTCCCAAGCACTTCAAGCAATTTTGAAGTTTTAAGTAAAGTATAAAACAGATTTATTAGCTACAGATAGATTTTAAGTGGTAGGCATAAAAGATCAGAGAAAGTTACCAAAGAAAATAAAAGATAACTGTACTATCTAAATCTTAAACCTTATTACACTAGGCAGTATTTAGATCAGCATTTTTCTCAGCCCACTGGATGTTACAGTTCTCAATGCACAGGCTTCTCCTTAAGCCTGGACCAGTCTTCTCAGATCACCTTCCTCTTCTCCGTATTGCTGTTGCTTCTAGCATAGGTGTGGGGGAGGAGAAAGGTAAAGACCTGCTGTTACTGTTCCCTATTTTATATCCTTAGTCCATGTGCCTAGACGACACTTGCCCAGACTTGCCCTGGTAGGCTTTGCTGAGTCACTGGGTTGAGCAATCAACCTGGTGTAGTCTGGTGCAGCTGAGTCATAGAGTTGAGCAGTCCCCATTGTGTGGTGCTTGGGCAGCCCTCATTGAATTGTAAATCTCTGGATTACAACTCCCCTGCTAATTAACGATCGTTGAACACCCTTCTGGGTGGAGGTCCTTTGTATGTCACTAGTAAATGTACAGCATATTTCAGTAACACCGTACAGCAACTTTTATAACTTTATACACACTAATGCTATACATATTTGGACAGAACAATGGGTTTCAGCAGGTCATAACCTTTCATATGGTATCTTACATGGCATGCTTTGTATGAAATACGATGATGTACGAACGATGAGTATGGGGTTTACAGGCTGCCATTTTGAAGTACAGTGTGTCACAGAGGGATTGAAGGAGAGGATGGAGGCATGGTGGAGGCATCCAGCTCAATTACAGTGCTTCAGGTCATCATCCAGACTTCAGAAGGAGTATGTGAACTGGAGAACCACACATCTGGTTTCTGTTATTAAAGCTAAAACAGGGGCTCTTTTGCATCTGATCTGGGGTGCATCATCTTGCATCTGATCTGGGGTGCAGGTTAAACAATAGCTTTTTCCCAATACAGTTTCTTTGGACGCTCTGTGCTCTTTGTACCTGCTTTAGTCCACTTCAACACTGATGTATCTTCACTGAAATCAATGGTGTTATATCAGTGGAAGAGGTGCAACAAAGTAGGGCTCTCAAATGATAAAATTAATCGTGATTAATCATGAGATAAAACAAATGTAATCCCACTGTTAATAATAGAATACCAATTTAAATGTATTATAAATCTTTTTGGATGTTTTTCTACATTTTCAAATATATTGATTGGAATCTGCATTGTAAGTGAAAAGTGTAGAGTGCTCACTTTATATTATTTTTGATTACAGATATTTGCATTGTAGAAAAGATAAACAAATGATGGTGCAATCTACACGTCAAAGCACGAAGGGGCACATGAATGTTTAGCATATCTAGCACGTAAATGCCTTGCAGTGCTGGCTACAACAGTGCCATGCAAACATCTGTTCTCACTTTCAGGTGACATTGTAAATAAGAAGCGGGCAGCATTATCTCCCGTAAATGTAAACAAACTTGTTTGTCTTAGCGATTGGTTGAACAAGAAGTAGGACTTGTAGGCTCTTGTAGGCTTTGTTTTTGAGTACAGTTATGTAAAAAAATAATAATTCTACATTTGTAAATTGGACTTTCATGATAAAGGGATTGCACTACAGACAGTACTTCGACGAGGTGAACTGAAAAATACTATTTTTGTTTTTTACAGTGCAAATATTTGTAATAAAAATTAAGTGAGCACTGTATACTTTGTACTCTGTGTTGTAATTGAAATCAATATACATGATATAATTCTGTCCTCGGGAGCCAAAAAAATCTTACCGCGTTATAGGTGAAACCACGTTATATCGAACTTGCTTTGATCCACCAGAGTGCGCAGCCCCGCCCCCCCGGAGCGCTGCTTTACCGCGTTCTATCCGAAATCGTGTTTTGTTGGGTCACGTTATAGTGAGGTAGAGGTGTATTTGAAAATGTAGAAAACATCCAAAATATTTATAATAAATTTCAATTGGTATTCGATTATTATTTAACAGTGTGATAATTGCAATTAATCTCAGTTTTTAATTTTTTTTAAGAGATTTAGCACAACACTCTTTTTCTGTCCCCAATGTTGTGTATCTTTCTTCGACACAGGAACAAACAGACCATGTCAAAGGCTGCAACAGCATAGCATGTGTACTGTTTTACTCCTGCATTTGAAATTATTTATGGCAGTAGCACCCAGAGACCCTCACTGACAGTAGGACTCCACTGTGCTTGGCACTGCACATAATATATAGTGCATGCCTTGAAGAGCTTATACTCTAAACCAGGGGTGGGCAAAGTTTTTGGCCCGAGGGCCACATCGGGGTTGCGAAATGGTATGGAGGGCTGTGCCTCCCCAAACAGCCTGGACCCTGCCCCCTCCCATTTCCCATCCCCTGACTGCCACCCTCAGAACTCCCTCCCAGGCCAGGAGCTTAGGGGCCGGGCAGGATGGGCCCATGGGCTGTACTTTGCCCACCTCTGCTCTAAACAAATGAGAGAGGATGGGAGAAAGGAAGTACTATTGTATTGTTACCTCAGTTCTTCATCTGTAAGATTGGAAGTGGTTTGTCTAAACTGTTGCAGAGCTGGGAATTGAACCTAGATCTTCTGTGTCCCAGTCCAGTGCCTTCAGTACAAGTCCATCCATCAACCCTGATTGTGTTGATGAAATGTCAACTGTGCAATCACTGACTTTAAAAACAGAAATACCAAAGGTCAGAACAAAGAGTTCCAGCTTTGGTGTGGTTATAACTCCTTCTACTGACGTGTTTTCTGTCATGGTGGCAGTGATGGACTTTGGATTATTATTATTATTATTTTGAACTCTAGATTGGTAGAAAGAACAGTCTTCTTGATGCAATAAAACTAACGTTTTATGGTTGTTAAAATACCTGATAGCTCAAATGACACAAGCGTTTCATACCCCTATCTAGCATGACTTCTCTTTTACTTTCTGATGGATTATGGGTTATGTTTTATTCATGAAGTGGGGGATGGGGAAGAGAAATCATTTTCATTCAGATAGTGGGGCTTTCAAATAGTGGTGTTTGTTACAATGTGTTCTTCTGTTTGCATATAGAAAGCGTTGTGGCTTGTGAAATACATATGCCTCATCAGATCTCTTTTTTGAAACCGTTTATGCTAAATATGGTTCCAGATTTTCATAATTCTCATTTTATATATATGCATGTGGCCACACATGCACATACATTGCTAATTTTAAGGCCAGCAGAGATCACTATGATCATCTCTCGCCTGTGTTAGGCAGGAGGTCACACTAGAATTTTTACCCAGTGATTTTTGCTGGAGAGGGAATTAATGTTCACTCATATAGTAGGGAAAACTATTCAGCCCAGCAACTTGTGAATGAATTAGAGCATGTCTTTTAGAAATATATCCAATCTCAATTTAAAAACTTCATGTGATGTTGGATTTACCTTTTGCCTTTTTTAACTGTTTCAAGAATTTGTCTTATTTGGGGAAACCCCTATTTGGATCTGGAACTAAAAAGCTCAGGTCCATGTTTAGTTCATACCATTCAGGATGAAGGAAAAAATAAATTTTTCTTTAAGCTGGTATCCTAATCTTTAAGGATTCTTTTCCTGCTATGAATTTGTTTACGAAGGCTAGGCACCAAATGATCTGTACTCTATTACACCAAGATAACCCATCAGAAGTCAATGCAGTTGCATGGGTATAACGAGAGAGAACTTGGGTTATGATTTGAGTTTTTAACAATTTGACAAGTATCTAGCTTTGTGTCTGTGATAGGGATTTCAAGTGCAATTCTCAGCTCGATACAAGGTACAACTCAAAATGAGTTGTCATGTATGTGAAGGCATAATTGGGTTCTCAGACCCATGAGGTCAGGGGGGAAAAAATATAACAAGGCCCAGTGGATGATGTCCTGATGATATCCCTTCATTACACTAGTTCATTTAACCGGCCTCCTGAGCTTGTACTTCTGTGACCCTTCACATTCAAAGGTAAAACTAACAGTCAGGTAACAGCTTGTCAATAAGGGGCATATATACTAAAGAGAATTAAAGACAAACTGACACATCAGGCTTTGAAATGTGATAGTGATTAGTTTATTAAAATTTATAAGATACTCAATTATAAAACTCCATTACATTGTGCATCTTTTCTGGAAAGAAAGTAATTTGCATATAGTGACCTGAAAGTAATCCAAATAAATAGTGTGGGTGAAATGCTCATTTCCTTCAGAAACTACAGAACATATTAAATCTTGATGGAGCCTAGATTTCTTACTGTGTAACACGTTCTTCTTAATGGACCAGTGACACCAAGCGGGTTAACACTGGCAGCATTTACTAGCCAAGAGGCATTCAGTGAGATGGTGCCAAATATGAGTGTTCTATTACTGGACCAATGATATTGTAGTTAAAGGTCACCAGCAAAAGGGAGGTGGGGGAGAAATGGGCTTGTCTGCTTTGCTGCTTCATAAAGCGTTCCCAGAAGCGTTTTATTTTATATATATATACACACACACACTGGTTGGAGGATTTTTTTTGTTTTGTTTTTGTTGTTTTTAACACTGTAGAGTCAGGTCTTGTCTACCCTAGAAGAATCTATGGGTGACTGGAGAAATGGTAGGGTTGTGATATTACGGGCACTGCAGAGGAACAACCTGGTTAGAGAGGGGAAGGGATTTTTATTTGAATGTTTAAAACTTTGTCACTTCTGGCTTGGTTGATATTTAGTTAACTAAAACACTTGGGAGAGAAACTTTCTTTAAGGATTTGACAACCCTGCCTTTTCAACTAAAGTCATACAGGAACCTTTGAAATAAATGTCTTTAGGCACACTTTAAAGAAGGGAGAGAAAAAAGCAGTCCTCTTCTGCTTTGGAGGGCATCTTCAACAGGGAAATGTTGCCTGTGAAGACCACTGGTCTTGCTGTATGATGCTCTATCTTGGTCCAAGCAGTATTGGTGACCTGATGGACCTTAGTGGTTAAAAAAGATTGAGTGCTGGATTTTCAACTAATTCCTATATTTTATGGAGTTAAGTAACACCCTTAATGTTACAGGGTTTTTTGAAGATGATTTGAATTCCTAAACTCTGGAAGCCTGTTTCTAAAAAATAGAAATTGTCTTAGGAATAGCCAGCTTCCATCTGAAAAAAAATTGTAAGATGCAAAATGAAAATGATATATTGGATGGATTACTATGTCTTCGGTGATTATCTTATAGTGAATGACTATCACCAGTGAACAATTGTTTCCTTTCACAAATGTTTGTATGAATTTTATTGCCAGACTCCCCAGGAGACTTTAAATTATTTGTTTCACCACAGAAGACCATTGATGCTTTCCATACCCTATCCTGCCACCGTGCATCAAGGCTGACCTCTAGGAGTAAGAAAGTAGTTCAGTTGCTCTGTTTAGGGCTCCTGAATCCTAGTCACTGAATCACACAGGCTCCCAGATGGGAACAGTTTTTATTCTATACCGGAACTTAACTTGCAGGGGTAACCTAGATATAAATGCCGATGACACGCTGACTTACGAGCAAAGGCAGTGGTGTGCAAACTGGGGTGTGTGAAGCAACTTTGGCCTTTCGCCCTTTTAAAAAACAAACACACAATTATCCCTTTTTACAGCAGACTGACTAGTACCCCATTGCTATCCTGACTTCTGTGCTGCTGCTGGTGGCAGCGCTGCCTACAGAGCTGGGTGGCTGGAGAGTGGCTGCTGCTGCCCAGGGTGTTCATGTTTGTTGCGCAGCAGGACTATTTTTTTAATCCTGCTCCTGTCCCACCCCACAATACCCTCTCCCACCTGTTCCCACATTGTTTATTGAATTTTTATCCCACTCCCACTATGATGGCAGCGGGTCCTGTGGGATCCCAGTGCCGCTGCAGGGGGACTTATACATTTAGTAATAAAAACAATTTTTTCATTCCTTCTGCCAACTTGCAAAAAATCTCCAGTTTGAGATTACACATAGTGGGGCAGGGGCACGTGACAAATTCAGTGAATGGTAAAGGGGGCTTGTCTGTAAAAGTTTGTGCACCACTGACCCCTAAGGCATCTGCTCTTCCTTACGAGTACTTTTATTAGGGTCTCTATGGTGTTGCTAACTCTTGCAATCTATATCCTGAGTGTCATGATATTTGGTAGTTTTTCTTAGTCCTGCCTCCTGGAGGCATTCAATTTGCTGAGTGTCTTGGCATTGGCTTAAAAAACAAAGTACGGTAAGTTTCTCGCCCTAATGACTATAGAGAAAAGCTCAGAAATTGGCCCAGGTGCACTCCAAAGATGTGAAAACCAGTAAGCAAGTACTAAGAACATAAAATGAGATTTAAAAAAATATATATTACTTTTGAGAACCCAACTCATTGTTTTTGTTGAATGTTTGGAGTTGGTAATACTGCCTTTATAAAGTACAGTATAATGAAGTTGCAGTAACAACACTGCTTAGTCTGTAAAAGCTCCATATATCCACTGAAATGTCCATTAGGCATCCTTGGGGAGAGGGGGAGAGATGTAAAACTGTTTGGAGGTGGGAAGAAGTGCTGCAGGACAATAAATGAGCATGTCGGATTGCTGTTGCATTGACCTAATAAAACCACTTAAATATTTCATTTCTGGTTTAAATACATTCTCAATCTACTGCACCAGCCCACACATCTTTCTAATAAAGGGATTAATAAAAACCCGCGATTCCTTTAAATATCTGTACTTTGCTATTTTAATCCATCACTTGTATATTTCTGACTCCCTTTCTTAGCAATTTAATGAATTTCACCTCTTTGTAAAGTATTCCTCCCTATGCCATCAATCCAGTGCCAAAAGACATCGAGAGTAGGCACATAATTGCTCCTTTAGGACCTGTCCTAATCCCCTGCTGATGTTCCCAAACAAGATTTTTAAGCACAAAATTAAGCTGACCCTGTATCTTCATTTGTATAAGTATGTATATAGTGTGTGAGGCTGGTTTCTCCCTTAAATCTAGAAGCAGTGTACTCACATCTTCTTGTCAACTGTTGGGAATGAGCCGCATCCACCTCGATTGAATTGGCCTCATTAGCACTGACCCCCCACTCGGTAAGGCAACCCCCATCTTTTCATGTGCTGTATATTGATACCTGCTTGCTGTATTATCACTCCATGCATCTGATGAAGTGGGGTTTAGCCCACGAAAGCTTATGCCCAAATCAATGTGTTAGTCTCTAAGGTGCCACAAGGACTCCTTGTTGTTTTTAATGAAAGCCCTGACACTAATCACTTTAAATGTAATTTGCCAAGGAAAAATGTTAGGTTTGTCACTTTTTTTATGTAAGCACTCTTGTACTGTCTGCTTCCTTCCCTCCCACCCCAAGCTTGTTTTTGTGCTTGCTTTCTACATTAAATATTTGTTTTGTCTGCCTTATTTTTCTGAAAGACAAATAGAGAACCAATACATGAGTGATACTGAAGACATCAGTCAAGCACACACACACACACACACACACACACACACACACACACACACACACACACACACACACACACACACACACACACTTCAACACCCTGACTCCCTTTAAGTCCAAAGCTTATACTTCACATTTGGGATTGTCCAAGCAGTCTACCAGCAAAACTAAGGAAGGCCACACTTGATATTTCTAAATGCAAAAAAAGCAGACTTGTTTTTCCATGCTGAAGAAAACATACGCCCCTCCACCCCCAACTATTCACGCCTCCTGTATACATGTGAAAAGCCAAACATGACACAAAACCAGTTTTGTTTCCTTTGTAGGTCACCTTTATGTAGTTAAAAATAAATCAGCTCTGTGGTATGTAAGAACAGCAATAAGTTTTTCAAGTTGTGTGTCCCTGTGGGTGCTCTGCTTCAGGTGCACTGTGGCCCCATGTGTCTTCGATCAAAGGCGTTTGGAAGCAGTGCCTGTTTGGCTTGCAGAGGCACCTTGCACATGCTTGTGCTGCACACCGAGGCTATATAGGGTTGTGTGGGCAGACTGCCTTCAGTTCCTTCTCCGTAACCTTGGTCTTAGCATTCAGAGTGCTCACTTCAATTGTCAGGTTTGCCTGGGCTAGCCTTTAGTTAAGTGAGGTTAGTGTTTAGTTATATTTGTTTTCTAAAGAGGATTGCAATCTCTTGTTCTCTCTATTTCCCCCACTCCTTCTGGGAGGTTCTCTCTCTGTTGAGGGGTTGTGCCAGGATCACCTGGGTTCATATGTTGTCTTACTTGCCAGGAGGCTATCCTGGTCCGCAGGGGTTAGTCCTGGTGCATTTATTGCCTGGGGGACACGCACGTCCCTCAGAAGTGACCTTAAGAGCTGGGCCAGGAAGAACCAGGAGATTAGGTTGGAACTCCTTATGATGGAGCAACCTCTGCGCCTGACCTCAGACCCAGCTCAGGGAACCCGCCCCCATACAATAGTCTCCGAGCGACCATAGTGCCTTGTCTACCTTGATGCTGCGTTCACCTAGACCTTTAAGGGAAAAGTCAGAAGGTGCTGGGAAAGTCTCTGAGAAAAGAAATTCTAGTTCTCCTCAGAAAGAGCCTACTTCAAAGAGATCTTAAGTCTCTGCAAAAATCAATCTGTCCAAGCCCTCAAGTTCTGGTCTGGATACCATTAAGACTCCAGGGTCCTCCTGTACTGATCACACTCCTAAGACTCGGAGTTCCTCTAGGAGCCACAACCCTCAGCATGCTTCGGTACCTAAGTCCGCGTCGGTACCATAAAAAGTGATGGGGGCAGCAGAGAGAAGCAGCCTGCTTCTAGCAAGTTGGTACTGATGGGCCTCCTGTTACTTTTTCTTGTAGCCCAAATTGTGATTTCCCTCAGTTACCACAGAAGTCCAAGCAACTGCTTCAGCCCACGATAGCATAGAAACAGTCAACATTGTTGGTACCATTGACCTGCTACTGCAAGGGACCTACTTCAGTACTGTTAATTCATCTGGTACTGCAGGAATTTAGATATTGGAAAGACCTATTTTTGTTGAATGAACCAAAGCCTCCCCTCTTGATGGGTACCAAGCGCCTTGGTAGCAAGATCCACAGGGTCACTGGAATTACAGGTCTCTCTGGTACCACCTGATTCCCTGCCGTTCTCTGGCAGAGCTCCCCTGTTGGATGATGAGAAGCAACTTTCTTCGGTCTCTCACATCTTGGTGCAAGACCCTCCTACTTACGAACCCTTTCCCTGGCACCTACAAGGAGAGGGTTGACTCACAGGTAGGAGACAGATCTGAGTCCCCATCACTGGTATGAGCAGCCATGAATTCCACTGCGTATTCCTTATGGTCCCACTTAGTGGTCGTATTGGGACCCTTGGGGGGGCTGCCTACTGGCAGCAGTTTTCAAGAGCCCCTAGCCTCTCTCATCGGGACTGCCCGTCTCCTACCCCATCTTGCTCAGCTGGTGCCTGGAGCCGGCCCTGACTCCATCTCCCCAGCAGTTGTCATGTGTTGGGCATCTTGGTTCCAGTTGTCTGGGATCCTTAGGGACATCCAAAATATAGTTGAGGATCTTCCTCTTGATGTTTTGAAACTCTTTGCTGAGACCACCAATGAGTCATTTTACACTTTGAAATACTCCAGAGCCACCTTGCAATCTTCTGGGATTTATACACCTGCAAGTAAATGGAAATATAATAAATCCCAAATATCCCAGAGATCCTGCCCTGTCCAGTTTTCTGGTTTCGAAAGACCTTCGTAGCCATGTGGGAAGAAACGAGGGTTTCAGAGAGAGACTACGTACTACATCTTGTTCAACCATTCAACCTTCCTCATCAGAATTTTGATGGTCTGGTTGAGAGACAGAATCAGCCCTGGTTTTTGTATGTTCAGCTGCAACAGTTGACCTCCCTCCCTTTTGGGCCTCTCCCCACCACTTTCAGCTGGCGTGGGAGCAGATTACATGAGACAAATGGGTCTTGGCGGTTATAACATCGGGTACTCTTTTATCTAAACCAGTGTGATTGTATTGAAGTGTTTGGAAAACTCCATCTGAGATAACAGGGTTTCTGCATATCACTTTCTATTAATCAAATGATGACCTTTCTGTGTGCTTGTATAATTCAGAAGGAGAAGGCTGGGCAGTAGAAGATGCACATTTCTGGGGGCAAGTCTGGGACTGGGAATTTGCTGGTGTTTCTTTGCAGTGTAAATCAAGAGTGGCTGGCCATAGACTCATGCAGTGTAGCTGGGAGTAATTTACATGCTGGAAGCTGTGTGTGAGCAGACCAGGAGTGGATGTTCTCACAGCAAAGCAGTGTAAAAGGCACCCCAGGTTGGAGAATTGAGGGGACACAGCTGTTCAACAGTCCAGATTGTACCCTGAGTAATGTCACAGTGTGTTCAGTCTTTGGGAGGAACATTGTAGCGTAGCCGATTACACAGTTAGGTAGACGTAAGCTACCTGACGTGAATCTAAATCTGTAGTGTAGACCAGGCCAGAGTCCTGCCTGGAATGCAGGGGACTGGACTAGATAACCTATTGAGGTCCTTCCAGTCCTGCACTTCTAGTTTCTATGATTGATCAAGCACTTAGGCCTTGTCTACACTGGCAAGTTTCTGCGCAGTAAAGCAGCTTTGAGCAGTGTAACTCCTGAGGTGCGCACACTGCCAAGCCACTTAGTGCGCAGAAACTGTGCAGTTGTAGCGCTGTAAAAAAAACACCCTGACGAGAGGTGTACAGCTTTCTGCGCCGGGCTATAGCGCTGCAGTGCCCGTGTAGACACCCTGCTCGATTACAGCACTGCGGTTGGCCTCCGGGAGGTGTCTCACAATACCTGTTCTCGCCTTTCTGGTCACCAGTTTGAACTCTCCTGCCCTGCCCTCAGGTGACCAACTATGAGCCCTACCCCTTAAATTCCTTGGGAATTTTAAAAGCCCCCTTCCTGTTTGCTCGGTGCCGAATGCAGTGGTCTCAGCGCATCTTTCCAGGTCACCATGCCTGCTCCACGCACCAGGCGATCCCCCGCTTGGAGCAATGCCAAGCTGCTGGACCTCATCAGCATTTAGGGAGAGGAGGCCATCCAGTCCCAGTTGATACTTACGGACAGATTTCATGATGCATGACAGAAAGGGGCCATGATTGGGACACGCTGCAGTGCGGGGTCAAAGTGAAGGAGCTGCGTCCATGACCTGCCAGTTCTACAAAGAACTGGATGCGATACTCGGTGGCGACCCCACCTCCACTGCGAAGGCCACTGTGGATACTTCATTGGCTCGCGTGCCAGTCGAGAGTGGACCGAGCCAGGAGAAGGAAATCTTGGATGAGGAGAAGGAGGGGGACCCAGGGGCAGAGGACGACTCGGAGGTCAGAGATGCATGCAACCAGGAGCTCTTCTCTACCCCGGAGGAGGCTAGCCAGTCACAGCTGTTGGAGCTTGGCGAAGCGCAAACAGGAGAGGAGGCCCCTGGTAAGTGGCTTTGATTTTGGGAATCGCTGAAGCGAGTTGTTGGGGGCAGGAGGGTTGCAGAAAGCAGCCTTGTGTCTATATGATGTGTGTACCACCACATGGCTAGTCTGAGCAGCAGAACCAGGGTGTTGATTGACTCCCTCACCTCACGGGAATCTGCCTCAGAGATCTCCATGAAACTCTCACGGAGATACTGGGCAATCCGCTGCCGCTGGTTCTTTGGCAGAACTGCTTTGTTTCTTGCCCCATTAAGGGTAACTTTCCCGTGCCACTCTGTGTCACGGGGAGGGAACCATTGCTGCACACAGGCGAGCTGCATAAGGGCCAGGGTGAAAGGCATAGTCTTGGAGAAGACCCTTTCTTGATTCCCTGCTCACCCTCAGCAGCGAGATATCTTTCATAATGAATACAGCCTGTGGAAAATGTGGGGACAATAATGATTATAAGCTCCCTTCCCCCTCACCGCACAGAGTGCTGGCTCTCCCCAAGAACCACATGCCCAGTGTACAGTATGGTCCCGGAACACTGATTTCCCCTGCCCCTGCGGTTACTCACCATTTTGGGGGTCTTGTGGCTCATGTGTGCTTGCCTGGGGTCAGCCAGTTAGAGACAGGTATGTGAATAGTGGCTGTGTTTTAATCACTGAATCAGTGGTCTGTGTGTTGCAAACAATACTGCTTCTGTAAAATGTTGCATTTTGGCTTCACAGATATGACCTTGGGATCCAGCCTCCCTCTTTTGTTATCGCTGGCTGAACAGCTGTGCAGAATTAGAAAGCGGCTACAAAGAACTAAGGAGGACTTTCTGCGTGATGTTATGATGCACTCCACGGCCAAAAAACAAGAACTGAAGGAGTGGCAGGACAGCGAGAAGAGGGCCTGAAAGGAGAATGCGGCGCACCAGAAAGAAGCCACGGAGCGGCTCTTAAACGTTACGGAGCGCCAAGCAGACATGCTCCAGGCGATACTAGCACTGCAAACTGAGCAGCTCCGTGCCCGCCTTCCCCTGCAGCCGCTGTCGCAAAACTCTTTCCCCATACTCCCCCCAGACACTGCCAACACACACTTATCAACCTCCTGGCTCCAGTCTGTACCTGCGGCATTCCGCTCCTTTCCGTCACAGTACAGCACTGTGGACTCTCAGTACCCTCTGCATTCAACACCCGTCCCTCTGCAGTTTAGCCCTGCTGAAGTACAATATCCGCTGCATTGTACTCCAAAGGAGAAGGTTGGATATTTTACCTGGACATACACAAATCTTTAACTGTTCTGGGACCCCACCTCCTCCTGGAACCCTCCCTTCCCCCACCCCCTCAGTGCTGATGTGTTTTTTTGTTTCTCTCTCTCCTCTGGTTGTTGTTTTTTAATAAAATAATTGTTTTGGTTTGAAAGCAATCTTTATTCCATTAACTGAAAGCAAACCGAGCCCTGCAAAGCAACGGGCAATTTTCTTGAACCTTCATAGTGCATCGTCTGCACCAATCACAGTCATCTCCTAGCATTATAAGCACTGCACTCCCGAGCATAGCAACAAATATTAGTGGCTTTCAGCTTCAAATTGCTGCCTCAAGGCCCCATGCTGTGCCCCTCTAATAGCCCTGGTCTCTGGCTGTTCAAATTCAGCCTCCAGACACTGAGCCTCAGTGATCCAGCCCTGAGTGAAGCTTTCACCCTTCCCTTCACAAATATTATGGAGCGTACAGCACGCGGCTATAAGCATAGGAATATTGTCATCGGCCAGGTCCAGCCTCCCATAGAGGCATCGCCAGTGGGCCTTTAAACAGCCCAAAGCACACTCAACAGTCATTCTGCACTGCTCAGCCTGTTGTTGGAACTGCTCCTTGCTGCTGTCAAGGTGCACCGTGTACGGCTTCATAAGCCACGGCATTAAGGGGTAGGCTGGGTCTCCCAGGATCACAATGGGCATTTCAACTTCCCCTATGGTGATCTTCTGGTTCGGGAAGAAAGTCCCTGCTTGCAGCTTCCTGAACAGGTCAATGTTCCAAAAGATGCGTGCGTCATGCACCTTTCCGGACCAGCCTGCATTAATGTCCGTGAAATGCCCACGGTGATCACAAGCATCCAGAGAACCATTGAGAAATACCCCTTCCAATTAATGTACTCGGTGGCTAGGTGGTCTGGTGCCAGAATTGCATGCCATCTATCACCCCTCTGCAGTTAGGGAAGCCTATTTGTGCAAAGCCATCCACAATGTCATGCGCATTGCACATTGGTCTTTCGGAGCAGGATGCGATTAATGGCCCTGCACACTTCTGTCAACACAAGTCCAATGGTTGACTTTCCCACTCCGAACTGGTTAGCGACCGATTGGTAGCAGTCTGGAGTAGCTTCCACAGTGCAATCACCATGCGCTTCTCCAATGGCAGGGCAGCTCTCATTCTCGTGTCCTTGTGCCGCAGGGCTGGGGCGATCTCATCACACAGTCCCATGAATGTGGCTTTCCTTATCCGAAAGTTCTACACCCATTGCTCGTCATCCCAGATGTGCATGACGAAGTGATCCCACCACTCAGTGCTTGTTTCCCGAGCCCAAAAATAGCGTTTCACTGTGGTCAGCACCTCCGTAAATGCCACAAATAATCTTGTGTCGTAGCTAATATGCGTGGTGAGATCAATGTCGAACTGCTCTTGCCTTTGTAGTTTACGGAATAACTCCACTGCCACTCATGACGTGTTGGTCAGAGCGACCAGCATACTGGTCAGCAGTTTGGGATCCATTCCTGCAGCCCGAAAGAGGCAGGGCGCGCAGTACACAAACCGTTGAAAGATGGTGCCAAATACGGATGGAAGGACAGGGATTGCTGGGATGTGAAGCAATGCATCATGGGGCATTGGGACAGGACCCAAGATGCCCCATGACCCCTTCCACCTTCCCACAACTCTTAGCGGCAGAAGAGAAAGAGGTGCTCTGTGGGATAGCTGCCCAGAGTGCACCGCTCCGAATACCGCTGCAAGTGTCGCAAGTATGAACATGCTATTGCGCGGGCAGCTGACAGTGTGAACACACGACAGCGGTTTCCCTTCAGTTCTCTCTGAGTGGCGCTGTAACTGCCGGTGCTGTAACTCTGCCAGTGTAGACGTACCCTTAGAGTCTGAGCCAAATGCTATTAAAGTAAATGAGAACCTTAATGAGTAAAAAGGGTTTTAAGAACTGCTATACAAGATCAAACCAGTGGCCCATCTAGTATTATTCTGTCTCCGACAGTGACCAGTATCAGATACTCTAGAGAGTGGTTCAAGATGCCAACTGTGTAATAGCCTATTCATAAGGAAAGATTCTTCCTAACCTCAGACAGTTAGTAATGGGCTTATGTCTTAGAGCATGATAACTTACACTGGATATAAATGTGTAAGGGGTCTAACAGCAGATGTTCTCATATAGCCATATAAATGCCCAGTCACTTCTTAAATCCTACTAATCTCTTGGCTTCAGTATTCAAGGGCCTGATCTAGTTTATTTGCCTGAGACACACACTTTCATAAAACAACTTCTTCTTACCTACATTTTTTTCAAGTAGCATTTGCATTATTCTGTAGCGAAGGTAATATTAGAAGGTTGGGGTTTTTAGGCCAGATCCATAGTGTGTTTTGGCCCTAGAAAGGTGTGTTCCTTGTGTGAGCTCCAGTCTCTGTACTGAAATTCAAAATAAGCTAAACTTGGGATTGCAGAATGGAGAAGTTCTGTAGCTGACCTTGACTTTTTCATGTGAGCAAAATGGGCAGATGAAAAGTGGTCTTCCTGTGAATCTGGCATGTGATTAGAGGTCTTTAGCAGCTCTAGCTGTGTGTATGCATATCTGCAGCTGCTGTCCTTCTGGTCTGTTTGAACGAAACATAATATTAATGTACATTTTAATTTGTAAGAACCCTTAGGACATTGTGCAGACAGTGAAGACCTTATAGGGTCAGCCTCTCCCATTCAATGGGGAACAGTCTCAAGTTAGATTTTTTTGGAAAGTCAGTGTCTGAATATTATGCTGCAGATTGCTTTGTAAAAGCAATAGAAGCCCATAGTGTTTTTGGTCAGCAGAGAAATAGCTTGAAGCATTTGTTTTTACAATTGTAAAAAATGTACTAGTTGGGTAACACACATTTAAGGATAAAGACTATACTTCTAAATCTGACTTCCTGTGCTTTAGAGACAAGGTGGGTGAGGTAATAATTTTTTATTGGACCAACTTCTGTTGGTGAGAGAGAGGAGCTACACAGAGCTCTTCTTCAGGTCTGGGAAAGGTACTCGAGTCACAGTGAAATGTGAGGGGGAACAGATTGTTTAGTCTAAGTAGTTACCACATATTGTAAGGGACCATTTCAAGGTAGAGTGGCACATTAACACTTCTGCAGTCATAGGACAAAATGAGGGGGATTAGTGGGTTACAGATTGTTATAATAAGCCATCAATCCAGTGTCTCTGTTCAATCCATGATTTTTTATTGTCTAGCAGAGTTATGAATTTAAGCTCCCAGGCTCGTCTTCTGAAAGTGTTGTGCAGGTTTCCTTTGAGGATGAGGACTGATCGGTCAGACATGGTGATTTCTTTGTGAAAAGAGCTCACCCACTGGTGATAGGGTGTTTTTGTGTGTTATCATTTTCCAGGTGCTCTGTCAGTAAAGTTTTTTATGTGATGTCCTTTATGGAGTTGAATAGAACAGAGGGACCTGCTACTTTCCTCATCATATATCTTAATTAGCAAAACTCAGCTTTGGAGAATATTGAGACATATAGTTGAATAATATTAACAAATAAACTACAGGTGGTTCAAATCCAAGAGCAGGGATCTAAAGGCCTGGGAGCCTGCTGCCAAGCATAGTGGATTCCCCAGGGCATCTTCTCCCGAAGGTACTTACTAACAATCATTGTTGGGCCTTGTATTATTGCTTCCTCAAGTCCCCTTTCTTTTCCTGGCATTGGAGCCCCCTTCAGTTTGTTTGTATTCATTTCAAATTCTGAGGCTGGATAGCGCTTGTAATTATTGTATATGAGCCTGGTTTTTAATGTTATGCAGGGCTCCAAGCACCTTGCCCAGCAGGTGCTTCAGAAATAAAATTATTATTGTTCTTGGCAGAGGCAGAGCTCTGTGTGGTGCTTCCACAGCAGCTGCCTGCATTATGCCTGACTCAATTAATCCTCCTTTTATGGTAAGTAAATGGATTCTTCAATTCAAAAACCAAAAAGACAATTTAGAATTCTCCAGTAAGTTACAAACCATGTTCTGAGCTGGAACCTCTGACTGGTGTCCATCTAAAACAATTTGTTCTTAAAGTATGTAAATCAGTATTCTGAAGAATGGGTAGTTGGGGCCGATTCAGAGTGCTTGATTCTCCACCACCTTCCATCTTGTGTGGTCACCTAAATCTGTTGAAAAGTGGGTGTAAAATGCTACCACTCCAGCATGGTAGCATTTTTACATCCACTGTGCACAGATGTAAATGATTACACAAAGGTGCAAGGCAGAGGTGACTCACCCTGGAGAACAGCTTTCTGGTGTCATATAGGAAGGAGGAACGGGCTGGGTGGTGGCGGTGCCAGGGTTGAGGCAGATGCATATTTCTCCCCCTCACCCGTTTCTGGCCCCTTGGGAGATTCTATGGGGGAGGAAAAATTAACAGAAGGTTGCAGGGCCGCCCAGAGGATTCAGAGGGCCTGGGGCAAAGCGGGGGAGCTGCAGTGTTTGTACTCACCCGGCGGCGGTCCGGGTCTTGGGCAGCATTTCGACGGCGGGGGGCCCTTCAGTCGCTCCACGTCTTCGGCAGCACTGAAGGTCCCCCCCCCCCCCCCCACCACCGCTGCCGAAATGCCGCCGAAGACCTGGACTGCCGCTGGGCCAGGGCTTGAGGGGCCGCCTGGGGCAAATTGCCCCACTTGGCCCCCCCCTCTGGGTGGCCCTGGAAGGTTGTGGTCTCTTCCATGATGCTCTCATCAGGAGTACATGGGTAGCCAGTGGTGGGGGAGTTTCTGATAACACAGTTCCATTGTAACAAAGGTGTGTGGGGACAGGTTGCCAGGGACCAGAGCCAGTGCAGGGGGACTAGGAATCTGCCACATTTAGAGGTAGATTTTGCAGTTCTTTTCTATGCTGTGGCAAACCCCATCTCCCTTGCCCTCCCAAGAAGTGGATATGGAGTATCCTCATGGACCCTTCCTTCCCCAGACCCCTGCTTCTCGAGTTTTCCATGGGAGGTGATTTTCTGGCCTCTGGTAGGCTTAATGCACTTCTCTACTGTGTATGCTTTAAGATTTTTAATGACAGGTGACTTATCCCTGATTGATGCGATTTCAAACACTGCCTTCAGCAATGTATGCATGTTAATTAAGAGCAAAGAATCTATTTTATATTACTCTGTACAGGATTTGCATTAGAAAGTGAAACTGCCCTGAGGGACAGCCTCAGGGGCCCGCAAAAATAAGTTGCCTGGTAGACATGGAGCCTAAATTTGGTCTCTCTTAGGCTATGTCTACACTACAGCTTATGACAGGTTTCAGAGTAGCAGCCGTGTTAGTCTGTATCTGCAAAAAGAACAGGAGTACTTGTGGCACCTTAGAGACTAACAAATTTATTAGAGCATAAGCTTATGCTCTAATAAATTTGTTAGTCTCTAAGGTGCCACAAGTACTACAGCTTATGGTGGCATAACTCATGTCGAATAAATCAGCCCCTCGAGCGACGTAAGTTACACCGACAAAAGCGCAGTGTGGACAGCGCTATTTTGGCAGGAGAGGTTCTCTCACCAACAGAGCTAATGCTGCTTGCAGGGCTGGAGTAGGTAAATCAGTGGGATAGCGCTCTCTCTCCTCAGTTTACAGGGGCTAGATTAGAGAGCTTCCAGCAGTGCAGTTGCACCACTGTAAACTTTCTAGGATAGCCATAGGCCTTATTTATCCTGGGGATCTGCTCCAATACAAGCTTTGGTTGGCCGGGCTCTCTGGGGTAAAGCCACTACAAGCAGCAATTTGCATCAGCAGAGCTTGTCTCGGTTTCAAGTAAGTGTAAAGTGTACACATGCAAATTGTGGTTTGTGGTATTGCCTGCCTACATTGGGGAGTTCCATTAATTGGTGGCTGGCCACCAATGGGAGAAATCCCTACTGCAGACCAGGTTTTACACCAGTGTAATTTCATTGAAATCAAAAGCGTAAAACTGGAAAACAAAATTGTACAGGAAAACTCAAAGGGACTTTTTAAAGGGATTACTTTAAAGAGATGCTGTCAACTTAAATTTGGGACCAGATTTAAAATGTAGAGCAGAAAAAATCAGCAAGAGTTCATATAACTTAATTTAAAATAAAATCCAATACAATCAGTAACTTTTTAACAACTAGTTCCCCTGCAATTTTAAAAAGCCAAACATTGCGGGAAAGTGAAACTAGCTTAATTGATTTTCATGGTTCACTGAGAGAAATACCAAAAGTAAACCATGAGCACAGTAAAGGCAAGTAAATTGGATTTGAAAAATTCCCTTACTTCTAATAATCTAAGGTGTGGTTAGCACATTTTTACTGGTGTTGTTTGTTAATATATGATTAAGTTGAGTGACCATTTCAGACAGCGGGTTACTTATTGGAGGTGGCTTTTACTGCAGGTTTCACTCTATTTATTTACTGCCAGCAGGGTAGTAATCATATTAAAATGTATCATACTATGTGTCAATGTCACCCCAGCTGGTGCAGGGGGATGTAATTGACACCGTGCTTTGAAAGTTGATCCTTGCACAAAGCTGAGTTTATCTAGCTCTGTGTGTATGTTTCACCATCTCTCCTATTAAAAATAAATAAATAAATAAATAGCACACTGAGGGATAGCTCAGTGGTTTGAGCATTGGCATGCTAAACCCAGGGTTGTGAGTTCAATCCTTGAGGGGGCCATTTAGGGATCTGGGGCAAAATCAGTACTTGGTCCTCCTAGTAAAGGCAGGGGGCTGGACTTGATAACCTTTTAAGGTCCCTTCCAGTTCTAGGAGATGGGATATCTCCATTAATTTATTTATTATTATTACACTTGCTTAACCTAGGGGAGTGAATCAGGGACACTACATATATTTTATGGACGTATCCCCAAAAGCTTTGATCCTGGGCTGAGAAATCCAAGCAGCAGCTGTACTTAATTATTACTGTGCGCTAATAGATCAGCAACATCACTAATGATTCAATTGTAGGCTGAACAGATTTTCAAAGTGAAGAGCCAGGAGGATATGGCACAAGGAGAGAGGGCCGGGAGAATTTTGGAGTTAGTGGGGAATATGCCTTCTCCTTACTGTCGGAGCACAAGTGGGCTAGGAGTAGCTCTGGGGAAAGATTGCACAAGCAAAAACAGTTTTTACTGGGCTGTGATGTGCAGTGCAGTTACCAGTTTGTTCCAAGGCTGCTTAGTTTGAGAGAAAATACAGGGAGATTATAAAGTGATTCTAGGCAGTGCAGGAATGCATTATGCAGTTTTGGGAGCTGGAGAGCCAGAAAACTGTAAGGTTAGTCTGTGTCCTGGAGTTTACATGAAGGATCATTCTTGTATTCATTGCAACAGGATACTGTCTGTTCTCTGTTGTGGGAGATGCTACCTGATGGGCCTAGAAACTCAGGAGATTGTTTGTTTGTTTTCTGGAGCCTCTGCTAACTCCACTTGGATGGGGAAGAGTAGTGATGTGAGACAGGTTTGTTAGGAATGGTCCCTGAGGGGACTCATGAGCTCAGCCAGGCACCTGTCAATTGAATTGGATTAGTGGATTAATGACACTATTAGGATCTAAGTCTGCCTAGGATTACATAAAAACTGTACAGGGACATCAGGATAAACTGGGATACTCTTGGTTTTCAGGGACATGTCCTATTGGAACTGTAAGTAAATGAAACTGAGCATCTGCCTTCAGTCACCTGCAAGAGTATGCAGATTGATACTGAAAAGTGTGTATGCAAGAGGGGGCATCGAGACTGAGCAAATTGCAGTTCAAAAAGATATTCTTGGGATGTTTGAAAGAAAGCTGGGTAAATGAATGTACTTCAGCGCATATTGCATACTTCAGTGGAGGAAAAGGGAGCTGATGATCATGTCACAGCATGGGCCAAAAGAGCTGACCTAGCTTTGAACCAATATCTTTGAGCTCATATTCTAAGTGGACTATGGAAAGCAGAATAAGAGGATCCGATTCCCTGTTGCCTTCCACCATGTACGGTCGTTTACTCCAGTGTAATGCGAGTGCAACATGGATGTTAAATGTGAATATTCTGATCTTGTGGCATTTTGCGGATGGTTTGTGAAAGAGCTTTAAGGACTTTACGTTGCTCGAAGTGCAGAAACTGTAGGAAATCTTCATGAGGAGAAAGGGGATGAATTGGAGCCAGGGTTTTGGGTCAGAACCTCTCTAATTCTAATGGCTAAAATGAAGATGCTTCCTAACATTGTAAGAATGTAGATCTGTACCTGGACTCCACAGTTCAGCATCACTTCTAATCTGTAGAGGGGAAAAATGTTGGAACAGGTTTATAATCTGATAACCACAAACTAACCTGCTTCTTTTGATGGGAAGTCTCTCTTGTGGAGAGGAGGAAAGGAGGGGCAGATGGCATGATCCAGGGGACAGGACACCATACTGGGAGTCTGGAGATCTGTTCGCCTCTCTGCCATTAACTTGCTTTGTGACCTTGCTCAAGACACTTCATCTCTCTGCCTCAGTTTACACCACTGTGAAATGAGGCTATGGATAAATGCTACCCATTTGCAAATATTATTGTTCTAGAACAGAGGTTCTCAAACAGGGGGTTGTAAGGATATTACCTGGGGGGTCATGAGCTGGCAGCCTCCACCCCCAAGCCCCACTTTGCCTCCAGCATTTATAATGGTGTTAAACATATAAAAAAGTGTTTTTAATGTGGGGGGGGGGTTGCACTCAGAGGCTTGCTATGTGAAAGGGGTCACCAGTACAAAAGTTTGAGAACCACTGTTCTAGACACGCCTATATTACCCTCTTGGAAAAACCTTATAGGGTTGAATGGAAATGAAACTAATAGTTCTATAGAAATTCTTGGTGTGGGTGAGAGTCCAATAAAAGTCTATAGCAGAGAGAACTTTTTCTATAGACTGCTTTTAAAAACTCCCCAGAAGAGTTATTCTCTAGGTGACGGGTATTGACAAGTGCTGAAGGAATATCAACTGTTTCCTTTCCTGCATTGTTTCTTCTATTTTGTCTCCCATCTATTTGCTTGACAGCTAATATGCCTTGCACTGATCCTGGAATTCTGAATCAACAAAAATAACAGGACAAAAGAATATGTGGAGTTCTTAACAGAAGTCATAAGTATTAGATGGAAAAGCCATATTGCTTGCAATAGGTGGTCTGCGTGTATTTTCCTCTTCCGTTTAAACAGATCAATTTCCACAGGTTGCTTCACAGTTATGAAGCAATTCAGTTAATTAACATTTTCAGTCAGAATGATCCTTTAGGACAAAGACACATTTATAACTGTAATGCACTTGGGAATCTGAGCATTTTCCTGCCTTATACAGAGTTTGGTGCTCCATGGAATGCGGTGTAACTGGAAAAAATGATACTCTCAGATTTTCCTTGTACAAAGACATCCAGAACCCCAACATCTCAGCCAAACTGCTCAGTTTGACCTGGCTTTGGGTGGCAGCCAGTGTGGGGGCCCAAGGTGTTCTTAGTACTCTGGAAGCTATTCAGGGAAACTGAGCAAATTTAACAAAAGTATTGGGCTTGAAATAAGCTGAATTACATAGCTGTAATTGAAAATGGATGACCTGTTTCTGGGAGTTTGTCATGATAATGACCTTTTGAAAGCTTGTTCAAACTGTTTTCATTGCACTCAGACAGGAATGTTGTGTTCTTTGCCCAATCCCTTAAAACCTTTGTTTTAGCTATTGGCAGCTTTAATTATTTGGAGGTGAGGGTCTGAAGAGATAAATTAGAAATGAAATCAGGGATGGACCTGAGCCAAAACCTTAATTCTGAACATCCTGAACTTCAGGAAGTGGGGTTTGGAATCCAGCTTACTTCTACAAATGGCTCCTATCTCTATTAGGATCTGAATAAAACCCCAGAGTTGAGTATCCTTTAAGCGTGTGCCTGTGTCTGTGTCCAAAATCCTGCAGAGGAACATTGGTGATCTCCGAGAAGGGTTCTGAATCCTGCTTTAAACTCTGGGGTGCAGGCTGGTCTCTAATAAAAATGGCCCAGCCGCTCAACTGTGTTCAGTCAAATGTCAACTTTCTTCAAGCAGTTCAGATTATAGGTCCAGCAGATACTGTAATAACACTGACCCATTGGTTAGGCTGCCCAGCCCACATTAGAGCATTTCTAAAGCCTGATCTACACACTTTTTTGGTTAGGGGGGTGACTTTTTTTTTAAATAGAGAAATAGTTAATTTTCTACAACTCCTAATGTGAGCGTAGTTATACTGATATAAAGGTTCTTATATGTGTATAGCTTATTCCTGTAGAAAGATGCCTGTCAGCTGGATATCTACATGCTGTACAATTAAGTATCTGTCTATAGAACAAAAATGCTGCAGTTTCTCTCTGCTCCCTAATGAGCAAGGGTCTGTGGATGTCACTTTGTTGTAGGTGCCCTTCCTCGAGGAAGGCTTTCTTGAAAAGGCCTGTTTCGACTTAACACACTAGCTAAACACAATATTGTGGGTGTTGCAAAATATAGGAGCATGTTGTTGAGTTCATGTTTTATATAACTATACACAAGTCCCTGATTTAATGGATTGTGGCTTCAGACCTAAACCTATTCTTAAACTATCACCCCTGACTTAACATTTCAGTAGCTAAAAGATGCTACTAAACGATGATGACAAAAAGATTAAGGTAACATTATAGATCTCATTTTAAAACTACACTAGCCTACAGGAAATTCGGCTTTAAGGCTGGAAACCCCACCATTAATTAAGGCCTTGTCTGCACTACAGAGGGGTGGCGTGAAGGGGAAACGGAGAAGTCTTGGAAAGGACTGTGTGGGCAAAGTTTGGGGGGGCATGGAAAAGAGTTCTGAATGTGCTGCAGGAGAAGGCATGCATGCATCTGCTCAGTTCTGCACCATTATTAAGGACTTCAGCATCTGTGTTTGCTCCTCCATGACTTTAATCATCTGCTCAGCAGCGTCCTTAACAAACTCCTGATTTTCTTTTCTGTCCTGCCTTTTCTTCCCTCCACTCCTTGAGTTCCCTTTTCTCTGCATTGGAGAAGTGCAGTACCTCCCAGAACATATCTTCTTTGCTCTGTCTTCGGTGCTTTCTTATCTGGCGGAGACGCTTGGCCAGTTTGTGTGGGGTATTCCTCAAGGCCACATCAGCCGAAGCACAAGGAGCAAAGCACAGAAGCATGATTGTTAAGTTCACGCACAGTATTGAAACATTTCAGTGCAACACACCTCTGGTAACGTAATGATCACTTTCTCACTGACCCTTGGGAAGCACACATCTCTGCGAACACCCAAAGCATTGTGAGTGTTGGCAGGGGACTCTACATGGGGAAAAGAGCACTCTTCAAGGATTGTGGTGCAGCCGACTAGGGGAAAAATTCTAAAATTCTCCCGCACTTTTCACAGGCGGGGGTCGTAGCAGATATCTCACTACTGAGGCTAAGCAGGTACATCTATTACACGCTTGTGGCTTCCACCCTGGTCCGGATGCTGCTCGCCTCTGTGCCGGTTTAGTCTCTGCACAAGTGATTGCCAAATGGCATGGGAAAGTTTTCTACAATGGGGGAAGGAACAAATCAGCTCTGCCAAGGAACCTTTGGCAGAGGCTTGCCGAGTACCTCCAGGAAAGTTTCCTGGAAATCTCTCTGGAGGATTCCCGGGAGATCTCGGTGTGCATCAACACCTTGTTCCACCGTACCAATTAGCTGCATAGGGAAATGTCCAGCTCATAGAAACATGGCCAGCCTCCCACATTTCTATACCCTGAATTACCTCCACACTAAACAATCCACAGCCACTTACCAGGTTTCTCGTCTTCTGCTTCTTGATCCCCGGAGAGCGACTGCTGCAACTGGCTACACACCTCTGGAGTGAAGAATAGTTCCTGGCTGCCTGCCCCACCGGGCGACCCCACTGGGAGCACCACATAATTGTCTAACTCCACCTCTTCTTCAATGACTTTGTCCTCAGGGTTAGGTTCTTTTTCTGCTGCCTCCAGGCCTGCTGAAGTATCCACAGGGCTCTTGACGGTGAAGGTGGGGTCGCCACCGAGGATAGTGTCCAGCTCCTTAGAGAACCGGCAGGTCTTCGGTGCCTCCCTCACCTTATGGTACGTCTGCCTCAGCTCCTTTATCTTCGCTCTGCACTGCAACGTGTCCCGATCATAGTCCTTTTTGCACAAGCCTCAAGAAATCTGCCCGTAGGTATCAAAATTCCTACAGCTCAGGCACAGCTGAGACCGCACAGCCTCCTCTCCCCATATACTGAGCAGAGCCAAGTGGGAGAGTGTTTGCTGCAGTAAGCCGCATGGTCACTTGGGAAGATGCAATGAGGCCTTTCCACACTGAGCCAACAGGAAATGGAATTTCAAAAATTCCCGGGGCTTCTAAGGGGGAGGGGTGGATGGTTGTTTACCTGGCTGCAGGGCAGTGGAGTTCAAACTGCTGACCAGAGCGGTCAGGATGGGCATTGTGGGACACCTCCTGGAGGTCAATTAGAGTGATAAAATCAAGTGTGGTGTCTACACTAGCACTTTGTCAACAAAAATTTAGCGCAAAAAGCCTTATGTATCTCATCGAGGTGGTTTTATTTTGTCACCAAAACAGGGCATTTTTGCCAGAAAAAGTTTCATCGCAGTTTGTATGCATTCACTGTTTTGTCAACAAAATCTGTCTTTTGTTGACAATACTCTGTAGAATCATAGAATATCAGGGTTGGAAGGGACCTCAGGAGGTCATCTAGTCCAACCCCCTGCTTAAAGCAGGACCAGTCCTCAACTAAATCCAGGGCTTTGTCAAGCCTGATCTTAAAAGCCTCTAAGGAAGGAGATTCCACCACCTCCCTAGGTAACCCATTCCAGTGCTTCACGACCCTCCCAGTGAAAAAGTTTTTCCTAATATCCAACGTAAGTGTACACAAGGCCTAATACTCTTGTGACTAGGTATGTAAAGATTCTCCCACATCGGGAGACTGGTGTGGTGTTCATCTTATTCACATGTGCATAGGTAATCTGTTGTACAGTGAGTTATGCATTTCCCTCTGAGCCTGATCCACAGAGGAGATAAGGCTGCTACATCTCAACCAGGGGTATGAGTACCGCTGGGGTATGCAGAGGTCTTCCATAGTTGCATCAACTCATCTAGATATTTGCCTAGTTTTGCAACAGGCTACATAAAAAGTACTAGCGAAGTCAGTACAAACTAAAATTTCAGACAATGACTTGTTTATACTTTTCTATATACTGTACACTGAAATGTAAGTACAATATTTATATTCCAATTGATTTATAATTATATGGGAAAAATGAAGAAGTGAGCAATTTTTCAGTAACACTGTGACACTTGTATTTTTATGTCTGATTTTGTAAGCAAGTAGTTTTTAAGTGAGGTGAAACTTGGGCTATGCAAGACAAAGCAGACTCCTGAAAGGGGTACAGTAGTCTGGGAAGGTTGAGAGCCACTGAGCTATAGGGTTTAGTCCTTCAGCTCAAGCTGTAGTGGTCCTGCTCTTTGTTCTGGAGGTCATAGTTTCAATCCCCAATGATGACGAGGTTGACAATTGTTGCACAGATAAATGTAGCCGTCACTGTTTGTTTTACTCTTTCTAAAACTAATTATATAAAGTTTTTTTTTAAAGCTACAATGATCTCTGAGAAACTAGCATATTAAATCCTAGTGAGATTTACAGCAGGCCCTGTAAGTAATGACTTTTCTAAATGAAGTTATTTATATATACCAAGGCACTAGATTAAATCATAGATTACAAGAATCTGTATGCAGCCCTGTTATGTTAGACCCTGATTAAGCGAGGTACTTAAATATGTGCCAAACTTTAATCATTTGACTAGTCTCAGTGAAGGCAATGGGATTGCTTATGTGCTGGAAGTTAGGCACATGCTGACGTATCTTGCTGAACGGGGGTCTCGGGGTGGTACAGTTTTGAAAAATGACTCTAAAAAGTGGCTTATAGGGCTCCGTGCTTGTCTCAGTGTTTCCAGATCAAATGTACTCTGTTCACAATGAAAGAGATGCTTTCTCTATCTGCCAGCCTTGCAAGATCAGCCTGGGGATGGGAGTGTCAGGTGAGGTCTTTTCCTTCTCATGACTCATAGCTAGCACTAGACATTCTGCCGGACAAAATCTGCCCTCAGTGACACTGATGCAACCCTATTGCCTTCAGTGGGTTTGCACAGGTGTAACTGATTGAAACTTAGCATGCAATTTTGTTGATGATCCACAAGCAAGAGTACAATCCTGCTCACTCTCTCACATATACTGACTCTGTAGGGCTGTATGGAGTAAAAAATCAGTAACTTTTTTTTTTTTTTTTTTTAAAGGAGCCAGCAGATGAGCCTCGGTGTACTTGGAATCTTCTGCTGAGGTAAGAAGGTGCCATTTCTACAGAATCACTCTTTTCAGAATAAAACCGCCTTTAAAAGATATAATTCCAAAAAGGAAGTGTGTGTATATGGGTGGGTGGAGTGGGGTGGAGGGGGAGGAGAGGGCAGAGAATATGGAGCAGAACCCAATACAAAATGGAATAAACATCTGAATGATAATGTCCCAAGTCTTTCACGTGATTCTCCAAAATCCTGTCCTCTACTGGTTGGCATGTCATTACTGGCCTTGATTAAGTGTGATCGTGTTTCCTTCTGGTGGTTGCATCCTACATGGGAGATTAGACCTGGAAAGGGAGAGGAAGAGAGACAGAAAATGAGAGGCAAGATGGAGGGGCCTGACTTTTTCTACTACTTGTATAGTCACTTACACTGGTGCAAAATGGATGTACAGTTCTACCAGAGCAAAATGGTCGTTACACCCACATTGCACTGGTGTAAATGACTACTCAAGAAGTGAGGCAGTGTGGAATTCTATCCAGGGGAATACAGGGCAAGAATGGATTTGTGATGCCTTTGTTCTATGGAACCAAAAGTATAGACTTGCCTTTCCTCTAAGTTGTTGTTGTTTGTTATTGTTTGGAAACCCTCTCACGTCTCTGGATATTCAGTCTTATCAAGCTGATGTTTAAGATCATAAGCATGCAAAGATGCATCTGCTGGCTACTAACAAAAAAAGGTCTGAGAGAAGAGATGAACTTTCCTTCCCTTCTTTGTCTCTGCCATGTTTCCTTCCAGATGGTCTCATTTGGGAAGCTCCTGGGGCTGAAAGCTTATGTTGCGGAAGAACCATATGCATTTGAAAGAAACTCCAGATAACAGGCGTATAACTACTCAAGCTCCATCTTCATATGCAGCAATATGTGTGCTACTGTCACATAAGCTTTTGTACTTAGGGCATTCTGTACCTAATTTCCATATTAAAGCCTTATCTGCATTTTTCCTGAGGGGCGGGTCAACGAGTGAAATCCAGGTTCAGATATGCTTTCTGCAAATTAGTACAGATGAC